>NC_057781.1:9741641-10051916 GCF_014825855.1 Bombus pyrosoma | reverse complement strand
TATGCGTGTGGGAAAATGGGAACGCGTGTGAGTAATGATGCAGATAAGGAATAAGAGAAGGCATGTGCGTGCGTGAGAGGGGGTGAGATTAGTATGAGAGAGATGCGGAAAGGAAGGGAAAGTAGAAGAAATTCTTATCCATTCCTTGTTATGTGCCATAATAATAGTGCGTCGATAAAAATTGTGAACGATTAAAATACATGAAGAAGAAGAAAGAGAAGAGCGTGTGTATACGTTTGTTCGTATGCGTGTGCGCGGGTATAGAAGATGGGTTTGCATCTATATATGTATGTACGTGTGTGAGTGAGACGCGAATTTTATATATTACATATATATACACAAACATTACAGTAAAAACGTATGATAAATGAAAGACAGAGAAAAGGATTCCAAAAGAATGCGAGCGAAAAAATCCGACGTGAAAGGAAAATACGTAGGTGAAACGCTCTATGTATCAAAAGAAGAAGTCTCTGTTGCTCCCCCTTTTTTTTTTTTTTCTCGCCTCTCCATGTCTCTTCTTTTCCTACTTACGATTAATTAACCAACGTCGACGTAAGACGGTAGAATGGTTAGATAGAAAATTGTGGGGGGAAAGAATGTGTAGAATCCATAATGAAGGGAGATAATTGTAAATTTAAGATTTGTATTATTTTATACGTGTTTAATTTTGTTTTTATAAATATATTTTATGTCAGAATACACACAAAAGATTTCCTTATTTCTATCTGATTTCCTTATTTTAATTTTCCGTCTCGACGCAGATACAAGTACAAACCTTGAACGTAAACTCTTCTCAACGTTCGTGAATTCCGACGATCAGAGAGAAATCTTTATGTGTATGGACGATCCAAATATTAGTTAGAGAATCAGAGCCGGCATTATCGTCTCGCGAACCGATCGAACGATCCAACTATGCACGGACCTTTGACTCTCGGGACCGAACTCGCGCTCGCGTCAAGAATAATTCCGTCAAATTTTGCATTCGTGTGGTCGCTGTACGGGATACAACGTACCGCGATTTTGTTGATCAATTTTCGTTAATATCGGAGTGCACGGGCGTGCGTGACTCCGCGAAATATCCTGACCGCGGCGAACCGTTCACGCATCATCACCCTGTCCGCACGGTGTTTCGTTCGTGTCCACGCCCCCGTCGAGTCTCCTAAACCCCTGGTGTAATATTCCTCCCCCGACGCCAGCCTCTCGTCGCGCACTCGTAACCTTGGGCATTCTGTAATTTAGTAAATTGTTGCGGACTCGGCGCAAGGAAACGCTCGATTCGCGAACGCCTCTTCTGGAAACAGCTCCGGACAGCGGCGAGCTGCGTCGATTTCACGTTGCTCGATCACGTTGAACAGCGATCGCTTTTACGAAATTTCTTAATCCCTGGCGGCGTTTCGAGGAATCGTAAGTTGAGGATCGTAACGGACGCGTCCGAGAAATCTTTCGATGCGAGTTCAACGCATTTATCGCACGCGTGTCTGGCAGCTTCGCGTGATCTGACATTCGGAACGGAATGAAAATGTAAAAGAGGAAAGGCGAGTCGATCGCGAATCGAAAGTTACGCGGAATCAACGATCGATGATCGCGCGTTTATACAACGAGCCGATTTCATAGGCGTGTTCCTATTCGATGTTCGTAGTAACAGTGGGTGGTAGTGATGGTGTACGATCATCGATTGAATTCGAGGGAATTTTTAAAAGTGTTGTTCGCGAAAGTTTGTTCCGCGTAGACACGGCGACGAGTCCCATCATTGTTAGGCTTAGGTAATATATACCTGATGATGAAGCAATAGATTGAATGCTATTTGTCTACCGTTTAGATGGCGGGGATGAGGGTGAGGAAGTTTGTCGAAAGAAACAGAATGGAAGAAAGAAAGGAAGAGAAAGAGTAGACGGAATGTATTTCGAAGAAAGGAAGGATGATAAATCGAGAATAAAGATGTTAGATGTAATTCACTATATTATACTATGCGTTTTTAGCTAAAATTTTATGTTTTCTAATTCGTTGTGAACGAATGTTTTTTGGTATAAATATATAAATAAATGAATATATATATATATTTAAATTTTAGGACATTACTATAAGCTAATTAAGGAACTATATACGTAGCGGACGCGAATCGTTGTCTCACGTTCCGCGTATCCACGAAATTCACTCGGTGACCTTTTGAACATTGGCGCGCAATCGATCAGACAATCGAGGTCTATGTACGTATTCAGAGCCCATTTTTCAACTTCTACCGCGGTGCTTCGATCATCGGTGCGTAAAAGAAATCACTCGATGAAAAGATTCCCTTCAAAATATACACTCTGCCTTTAAAAATGTTATTTCTTTTTTTAATACAGACATTGGAAAACGTTATCAAGCGCATAAAATATATCTTCCAACCTTGTGTTTTTTTTATGATAAATAGATTACTTATAGCAGAGGTCGAGGTGTTTTTTTTTTTTTTTTTTTTTTAACGAAGAGGCTAGAAGTATCGTTAACTTACAGAAAATTTAGTCGTAATTGAACAACGACATGTGTGCATAATTTACAAAAGCGATTCAACAGTTCGATTTGAGATCTTTGCGCGCACGATCATCGAGTTCTGTGTCGAAGAAAATCAACAAACGTAGGAAGCGATGCGACGCTGCGATATACACGATTATATACATAAATTTAATAGCTCGTTATTTGAGAACGTCACCTAAAGCCATCCAATCGTTCAAATGAAATCAATCCGTGCGCATAGAAAAATGAGAAAGAGTAAAAAAGATGAAAAATAGACGAAACGAAGTGCTTAGTCCGATTCTATCGTCGGTTTATTTATATATATATATAAAAGAATTAAAAAAAAAAAACTTGCAATTGTCCTTCCGTAAGGAGTACACTGCCGCCACGAATAGGAGAAAAATATGAAACAATGAAGCAGAGAAAACGATAGTAAAGAAAGGAAATGAAGATGATCGACTTATGTAGGCGCACGTACAGATTCGTATACAGACGCACGATCCTCTTCGCCTGTCTGTGTACGTGTCTAATACGGTGTTAATTACGTATTCGACGAATGCCATAACAAGTACCTCATACAAAACACATGTACAAATGTTCATACGTTTTCAGAATATTAGCTAATTAATAAATAATTAATATCCAGACTAAGATTGTTTCTGTATTTTTTTTACTATGAATCCATCCCGTCCTATTCCTTCTATCCTCGCTCTATCCTCTCTCGTCGTAAGATACCCTTAATAAAATAAACGAAATAAATGAGTTTGAAAGATACAAAAAATAATAATAAATCAACATCTTCTCGAGTTCGTACTTTGCGGAAAATCGATGTCCATCGAAATATATTATCGAGGTAAATAGAAGACGAAGACTAAACCGAGGTTAAATATAAAACGGTAAGTTTGAGTAAAGATATCCACTTTAAATCTTGGTACGCGAGGAAATTATTTCCTTCGACAAATTACGGGAAACGGCAATCTCCGAGATTTAATACAGAAACTTTACTCATTGTGTGGTAGAATATGTTGCCCGGCTCGCTACACACGGATGGCTTGATTGTTCGCATGGAAGGATGGAAAACGGCAACGGTAAGTAATTTACACGAGCGAAGTCGAGAATATACCTGTTTTTACCTGTATATAGTTCGCCGATTCCGCCGGTTCGAAATTCTTTTCCCTCGGCGCATGGAAAATCGCGTTTCCAGGCCGGATTATTATCGCTGAAATTGCATAATCACACATAATCATACACGATCCTGCGGGACGATACGCGAGTCTTGTCCGTATCGTTTAAACTCGTTTTCCCGATGCGCGTAACTCCCGATGGAAAAGAAGAAGAAGAAGTAGAAGAAGAATAAAAAAAAAAAAATGGAGGCGAGGAAAAAGAAGGAATAAGTTCCCCCTTCTTATTCTCCGCCTCCCCTCTCACATCCTGTGATAAATAGCAAGATTACGAGTCTACGTGTCGGCCAATGAACGATGCCCTCGGCCCGTGGACCATATGTTCCTCCAAGGCTGTGAGACCCTCGGCTGAACTTGGGCCACGCTTACGCGCCGCGCACAGCCCCGACTCAGCCTTTAACAATTCGGGTGATTATCCGGTGAAATATATAAAACACATTTTTCACGCGGAACGAGATTAAAGGGTGGAACGGCGAAAGATTGCCGTTCATATTTCAGTATCACTCACGTGGACGGGAACGTTGCATACATTTGTGTTTATTAACCCGCGAACCGGCGCGGCACCGGTTCAACACCGCGCGACCAGTCGCCAGGGCCAGCGAGGGGAAACGGGGCAACGATTATGAAAGAATACGAGCACTGTGCCGTCCAACGTAATTTTATTACGCGGTTTCGCGCTCGCGATTCGCCCTTTGCCAACTCGCGACTGGGGCGCTGAAAGGAGAATTCACCGAGACTCCGTGTATCATGGTAAGGTCTTTTAAAAGTTACTACTGAAACCCACGTTTCAGGTGTACGCCACCTAACGGCGGATAAAATCTTCGTCGGACGGATTAATGAAGAGATACGATTTTGTGAGAGAAGTTTTTCGGTAATGGAATGTAATATTTCTTCCACGTTGGATTTCCTGCGTCCCGAAGAGATTCGTGGTTCCAAGCTAATATGGTACATTTTTTTTATCGGATAGTAAGTTTTAAAAGATATCGACGAGACTCTTCCTTCTTCGCTAATGAGAATAGCTAAAATGAAGATGTAGCGTTTTATCAATTTGCATCTGTATCGTTAGTTCCTCGATCAACTTTCATCAACTACATATATACAAGTATTACGTAAATCCTAATACTTCGCGACAGAAAATGCTAAAAATTGATTTGCCCCGATCACATCGATCGTCAAGCGAGATACTCGGTAACCTTATAACGTTAGTAAACGTTCCGTTCACGATTCCCTTAAAATCAAAAACCCCCGCAGCTTTGGGTGTTCGATTCGGTCGGGTTGATGGGTATCCTAAAATTTTTCCCACACCGAAGACAGCTGTCGTAATGAGTTGCATCCTCACGTTTCTCTTCCTCGCCGCTTTATCTATCCGTTTGGCTTCCTCGGCGCGGCCGCCACATTTTTTCAGAAGACGATGCATACCCTACATGACAATGCAGCTTCCCTTCTTTCTTTATCGTGGTGCTCGTCGAAAGGATACGAGAGACCCCGACGAAATTTGAGAAACGAGCCGTACGAGGGCATAAATCGTCCCGATAACGCAGATAACAGGTAGCTCGATCGGTACTCGCGATTTCCAACGTTCGAATCGTTCGCTTCGCCGCGAGTCCTTTCTTTTTCGTTCTTATTCGGATGGGCTCGCAGTTCTTTTGTCTGTGGAAGAATAGGTATTCCTGGTAATGGCCGCTCCACCGACTATTCCCGATGCTTTCTCGAGCAATTTCGCCGTGCAAACGCTTCAATTTTTCTTTTTTTTTTAAATATTCGAATTTAAAAATGTTTGAACAGATCGCGAATGGATATGGAGATATCGAAGGGCCTGCGAGCTTGGAAACGAGTTCTCGAAGGGTTCGAGCTATCTGCAAGCTTTATAGAAATTAAATGGTTTGAAACGCCGCTGGAATACCGTGAAAATTGTACGATTAACGTACGTAATCGAATTACAGATTTTATTTATCGAAGATTTAACGCGTTGCTATATTTCCGATAAAATTTCGATTGAAAAATCGGATATCTTAAAGTTTGGAAACTGAAACATTGAATTTAATTACAGACATTTAGTTACACCACTGTAGACAAGATTTTAATAAACGTTGACGTGTAAACGTTATAATCGTTGTTTCAATATTCTCACCAACATTTCTGTCAAGTAACAAATTTCCTTTTTAAACGTCAAACGGCCAGTTGCCTTTCGATTAACCATAGGTCAGGAACAATTATAGGCTAGCTAAAGATTGAGGTAGGTCCTGTACGATGGAAGTTCCGACACGGAAAATTCTTCATGGAGTTCTCTATATAGTGATACTTCCGGGCAAAGATCGACTTACGGTGTCCCTGTCGTATTATTGTATCCTACGTGTGTTCGGTCTGATCGTCTTATGCCACTTCATCTCGAGAGAATTATGATCAGGGAAGGGAAACTCCGTTTGTCCACGGTTCTTTCCTAAAATTCGATCAATAAATCTGTCACGCGTCCCTTTTACGCGTAGAATTCTTTTTTCCTATCAAATAAGCGAGTTGAAAAAACGCCGCCTCGACGAAAGGTATTTTAAAGTTCGAATACGCTTTATTTATATTTAGATTTATTACGATTTAAATCCAGATAAAAGGCTTTTTATATCGTTTTCTTGCTATTTACACGGAAATTTATTACTGTTCAAACACAATAAAATTTCTGTTCCAAACGCGTTTCAGTTATCTATGAGAGTAATTTCACGTTACTAAGTTATCACGCTTCGAATCGTATGTATATTCAACAAAAATATGGATTTTACTTCATTTATTAAAAACAACAGATAGAGAAAAGTTTGCCCCGTTACCTTCAAACTATCAGAAATATATTTCAACTCAAATTATTCATCAAGCTGTTTACAATCAGGCATGCGCTATCGTAATTTGAGATGCTTATTAAACAAAATTTCATACTTCGTCTAAATTCTCTTTTCTTTATTGAAAATAACAAACAAATGTTCGAATGTTGTAATACAGTTCGATACTTCTTACAGTCACGTCAACGCAAACTTGTTATCATCTCATTTACGATCGGATAGACTCGGATCAATCTATGTCGCGCAGACCACCAGATACCGTACAAGCTGATCAGCTAATTAAATCGTAAAATCAATGCAACCTGTTACATCGAACGTAGATTCACCAATGTCGATCGAATCGAACACAAATCCACCAAAATGAAACTCTCAAAAAAAAAGAAAAGAAACAAAATAAAAAGAAAAAAATAATCTAAAATCGTCGCTCGCTTGCGCGCAAAAATCAGGGTGAAAAGGAGATCCAGTGTCAATGAAATACACCAAAAACTCTCGGTCAACAATCAATCAGTCTCGAGTAAACGCAAGATGATGGAAAAAAATTCCTCCGAAGGCACGTTCTCGAAGCGTCGACGAACAAATGAAGGATGAAACCGAGACCATGAATTTTTCCACTCGAAAAACGCAATTCCCACATTCTGTGCAAAATTTATCTACCGCGGCCAAGGTCTAGAAACTCTCCCGTGAGGTAAAAGCCGCGAATGAATCGACGTTATCGCGCCACGTATTATCACCGTTACTTAATCTTATCTCGAGGCGGGGCTAGGTTGATCGCTCGTAAATCATCCTGGCTTGTGATTCGTCATCGTGCCACGGCCAGTCTGTGGAACGGATCCCACGCGGTTATTATGCACATGTCGCTCGGTTTTCCGCGCGTTTCCCAGTTTACAGACACCTTCGACATCCGAGGTCCGAGTCCCATGGCAGAGCCGTGAAAGGATTTTAGTGGCCACTTGCGTAACGCTTACATAGTACAAATAATACGGTGATAATCGTTCGATTGTTCGGCGAGAGGAGGCTGGTGAAAGCGATGGAGAAAGTTGGGGATAAGTGACCTGAACGTTTGTAACTTGTTTCGTCGACCGTTTCTTTATTTTTTCGGGGTGAGAGGAGCGCCAAGTTTACAAGGTCACCGAATAATACGCGCAGGAACCGACGTTTGGGATTTATTTTTGATATTTGTCATCAATTTGTCGAAAATCGTCGATTTGATTTAATTCGTGTATGAGGTTTTTGAGGAAAGTTTTGTACCGGTGAAATTTAATTTCGCTCGAACGCTAGAATTATCAAATCAGCGAACATCGAGGTTATCGCGTTTCGTTCTTTTACGGAAAAACATTTGGGTATCTTCGATCAAATTATTATCAATTATTTATTCAAATAAAAATGTAATTTCAATTCGCATCATGTAAATATGTGCATTCGTTAAAAGTATTTTAATTAAAATCACCTACCTATACGCAGAATATTTACTGGTTTTATAGAATAAATTGAGTTTAATGAAATTTAATGAAGTTTGATCAAATTTAATTTCAACAGATTGTTTGATATTAAATTTGATTTATGGAATAGTTTAATTATGTAAGTAGATAGGAATAAAGTAACGAGAAGTTGAAGATCGTGACACGAATAGTTAATCTTACGTCGATACTTCACAATCCTAAAATTACGCAAATGTTGTTATACGTTAATTATAATGAATTTGTGTTTCGTCTTATAGGATGAAACGTTAATTGCGTAACTTTGTATTTAGGTTTACGAAAGGATGAAATATAACTGCATCTGGTTAAATACATAATTATAGGTTAGTCGATGTGAAATTGCGAAACGATTACAAAAGATCGTCAATAAACGATACGAACGTTCAATCAGATAATTTTAGGAAACAGTACGTCAGTCATGGTTAATATATAATATTTGTATGGTCTATTGGTTACGCCATGTCCAATAACTTATACTTTCTTCGACATAACTGATACATATATTTACAGAACTTTCTCTTGATTATGAACACCATTGGAAATCGCTTCTTACACAATTCCAATGTACGTTTTCGCTATTGTTAAATAACATCTTAAATCGTCAAGTATCAAAATTTTGATTCAATTGGTGTTTATTTCGCTTTCCATTAATATTCCATACCATTGTTATAAAAATTTCTATTTAAAAAAAGTTACAAGATTGACGAGTTAATATATTGTTTAAACGTGTCAAGTTCATCGGCAACTCTCACTCCATGCAGCAGTAGCGCTTTACAAAAGAATCGCGGGAGATCCTAACGACTTTCTCAAGGTCCTTGGACAATGCCAGTCCGCTGGTGCATCCACGGTCCCAAATTCGGAGAGAGCGACGATGGTCGCGCTCTCGAGAGCAAACAGAGTCTCCGTCGGCGACGTCGGCGTCTGTGCACATAGACGCCGAATACGAAGGGCCCAGGCGGTACGATGGTAGGTAGCATCTGTCTGTCCGCGTTTTCTCGTTGCGCTGTAGTTTGCGCTTCCCAGGCTCCACGGGATGCACCTGGTCTTCTCCCTGGTGCCGGTGCATTTGCCTTCTCCCCACTTCTCGCGGCTCTAGCCGAACAGAGACATGCTCTTGCGAACCTGAATAGCGCGATGGTACGACCCTGTTGGTCGGCTCAATGCCGACGCGGTTCGTTCTACAGGCTCTGCCCATCGTTCTCGAGATTTATCTGCTCGTTCGTGAACCACCGGCGAATACTTGGAGAAGTTGTCGACGCTGTTCCATGTGGAACGGTCCAAGGGGGATGCTTTTCGCATTCGCAAACCGAGAATCGACGATTCCAAGCGGACGATTCTTCCAAGTTCTGCTCGATTGGGGATTCCGGTGATCGATGGAATTTCGACCACGAGAACTGAGTTTTCGTCCGATGCTTTTCCAACTGGCGAACGATGATGCTTCTTCGTGTTAGGTTTGGCAGAAGTTTGCCAAGGGTGAAATCGCACGGGATGCGACGCCAAGTATATTTAGCTTCAAGCGCGACGCGATACTTCGCGTAAGAAGGCGAAGCGGATGGAAAATCTATCGAAGAATATGGTACTAGGAAACAAGAGCTACGCTTATGCTTGTGTGGGTTTAGAATTGTGTACAGGCATTTTCGTTCCGACTCTTAGTAGCTGTGCAGTTTAAGGTTACGAGGAGGAAATGCGAGATATTGTTTGAGTACTCGCGGCTGGTCAACACATGGTCGAAAAATGTTAGCGTCGCGGGTTCTTTGAATTCTGGCTTTAATGAGCGTCCTTTTGGCAAGAACGGAAGCCGACAAAACACGGCGATGTCGAAATTTTACAATGACGTAATTCCCGTTTAATTTTATAGTTCAAAAGACCTACTTGTGTCTTACGTCAACATTTTTCCTATTAACAGAAGCTCAACTAGAAATTATAATCAATTATTGCTACTTTCGTAAAAATACTTGTACTTATTTTCACGCACGAAATGTTACTATTTTATTTCAAAAATCCTATATATGTATACAATAATATCGTATCACGGCAATTTGAAAGGAAACGATCAGGAGTGCAACTATTTTAAACGTTGACAAAGATTGATTAAATCCTCGATGAGTTTTACGTGTCACTCAGTTACCCCAAGAATTCAACAAAAGGGAGAGAAATCACCCCATCGCCAGATTTATTTAATACAGCGCCGAGCGAAGGTGGCGTGTGGGGTGGCACAGCGGTGCAAGTGTTGGGAGGTGGGGATTGGGATGGCTGCAACCTGTTGAGTCAGACAATATCGCGTTTTTACTAATGCCACATTGCCGTCCCGACTCGGGGATTCGAGGGGGTGGCTACATTTTTGCCGTTCCGTACGGGAACCTTTGAACGAGATCGTTATTATCGGGCTCGAGATTATTAACCCTTGAAAACTCTGCTAAATTCTTGCACTTTCTGCAACATGCGACTGATCGATTCGTCGAGATAGATACTCGAGGATCGTATGTAGGTTCGATAATCATATCCTTTTATTTTGTAATTACTTGTATTTTACTTTAAATTACAAAATGATTGATTTAACACTGGAGCTACCAGGTCCATTGAAATGACGAATTTCGGATTTCGTTTCTGTTTTTTTTTTACAACTATCGTGTACGTGCAACGTGTTTTCGGTTAAGTTAACGTTGATTTTTTATTAAAGTTGAAGTGTCACTTTATTTGTAATCGTTTATAGGAAAAAAATATAACCTACCTAAGAATTGAATTAAAACATCGTTTTATGTCCGAACGAATTTTCACCAACAATTTTTTCGCAGATTTCCTTTCCACGTCAGTGATGTCTTCTTGAACGAGGTTGAACCGCCCTCAAACAATACTTTTTTCTTATTTCCTCCGCGCGCAAATACGGCATCAGCGTCGTTACGAAAGCGACGTGCCATGTGTAATCCACAAGACTTGACGAGAGCGAAAATCCCAATCAGCTGCTCGCCAGATCCTCGAGCAAACAAGGGATACCTTCGACAATGGAATTGTGTGTCGGTCGTGCGTGTGCACGTTGTACATCATAATGCGACACACGTGTATTCTGCTCGTATGGTATACACACGGGCGCGTTTGTCCATTTCCTCGAATTTCTCCTTCCTTCTCTGGTTTCGTCAATAATTCTGCCCTAAAATTATTTATTATATAATTATTTATTATATAATTACGAATTTTTCGAATAAAAAGATTTTTCGATAATTTTCGTAGCATCGACATACCGATGCCTCGCGAAGCATATTTTGTCATATCATTTGTGGAAAGAAGAAGAAAAATATTTGAGCACCGGTTATGTATGCATCTTATTTATGCAACTTGATTCCGTACACATAGCGTAGTTGTTTTATGCTTCAAAATGAAATTGTTGGTTTCGAAAGTGCAAATATTGTTTCTGACAAAACACATTAATGCCGTGTATTCAAACATTCCTCTGTATACAACGAAACAACATATTTCTGATCGCTCCTGAAACAATTAGAATGTCGTATAATTTTTTCATATTTTTCCTGCATATTTTCATAGTGGCAAAAACCGACGATCCTAAGAATGCTTCGCTACACATTTTTTTTTTCAGATCCGTTATAATCCTAAGCTTGTAAATTTCCTCTACAGCAGCAACGGTTTTTTCTTCCTACTTGTTGAAACTTCCAAAAATACCTGCGTGATTCGTGAAATTTGACGACTTTCTTCGACACAAAAATGTTCGATTCTCCTCCGTAATTGAAATCCATCCTAAAAAAATATTTTCCCACATGGCAAATCTTTCTGCCCAACATCGGTACAATTTACTTTTCAAGAAGATTTTACTTCGAAAATAGAAAACGACCCTACGGGAAAGCCTTTCGCGTAACCCTTTTCTGTAAAATCTGCAAGATTGCGCGTTAAAAAGGCAACTCGCCTCGCCCTTTCCTCGAGAGCACAAATCGCGCGAAAAAGAGGGCCGTTTACCGCAAAAATTGCCTTCTTTTCTACGGAATTTGCCCTATCGATCGTCAATTCTCGCGACCCTCGTCGATTTAACCTTGATATGGCGAATCTTTGGCCTATTCGCTGCGGAGGGTTTCAACCCTTTCCTAGTATGATCGGCAAAAACGGTCGTAACCCTCTTCGTGGCAATATTTCACCTTTTCTTCGACAATAATTCGCCTTCCAAGCAATCGTTATTACATATCAAAGTGGTGCAAATTTCTCGAAACCTTCTCTAACGAAGTCCAAGGGTCGTGACACGGTTTTCATGAAAGAACGAAGGGTGAATAACAGTACGACTATGATTTATAAGAAGTCGTAGCTGGAACTGTAGAAGACTCCAAAAGAGATTTTTAGTATAATATTCTTTTCGTAGACGAACGACAGATATTTTTTTCGGAAGATGAAAGATAAATATTCCATGAATTGTTCGTTTGAAAAATTCGTTATCAAAGATTTTTATCAAAGACGATCGCGTCTTCGGATGAACTGTCTTTATACCATAGTTTAATGCCAGTTCAACTTATTTCTGTAATAGAGTTCATCCGAATATACGATTAACGGTCTGATATTAAAGAATTCATCGATCTCCAATATAAATAATACCTACCACCGATTCTTCCACGGAAGATAAAAAAAAATCATTCGTTTCTCCCTTAATAACGATCTTACCCCTCTCGTCGATCCCTTCGATATAAATGCCTGAACACACAGAGAAACGGGAGGAGCGTTTTTCCTTTTCTTTAGGAAATCCAACTCTTGCTTACCTCTCCTAGTCAGTTCCCACGGAATTCTTTCTAGCGTTTTCACGTTAAAATAAGTTTCGACGGTGATGTGTCGTGCGCACACATGTGCCTGTTGCAGGGGCTTGGTTTCGCCCGGTTAAAGGAATCCGCTTCGACAGGAAGCTACGGAAAAAAGGCTTGCACGCATTGTGACGATAGGGGTTGGACGAGAGGAGATCCATTTTGCGGGCAAATCTTGACGGACGTGGAAACGACGGATTCGTGTTTGACGATCGCTGTTTCCACGCTAGTTTTGGGGGGTTTCTGGAAAAATATGGCATACGCGATGATCGTTGCCTTTCCATCTTCCGTATGTCCCAGAATCATTAGAAGTAGATGCGGCAGCATATAACCAGAGATATAATAGAAATTATTTTTAAAGTATTTCTTAGCACATGTTTCAGAGTTTCTAACTGATAACTGTAAAAGTTAAACTGCAAAGGGAACACATAATTCTTCTTTTAATTTTGATAGTTTTATTACAGTACCGAAGCAAATTCTCATTCAGCTCATGTTCAACCATTATATATCATAAAAGTCATTTGTACTTACTTCTGCCAAGATTTTGGAAGACTTCCGGATGAGATAGGATCAATACGGACCCTTGTAATAAAGCGTCGTTCGTTTTCCCAGTATTATTTGTACTCAAAATTGACTCGTAAAATTTAGTCCCTTCAACTTGTATGACAGCCATTAGTTTATATATTCGGTGCAAATAATTCTATTCATAAGCAAAATGTATATCGTTCTCAAGTCATTTGTTAGTTGAAATCCTATAAAAATTACAATGACGTACTAAATTGCATTCCTTCAAAGTTATTTCTTTTTCTCTTTATTTATTAGTAATTTACATTCTATTCGCTTTGAGAATTTTCAGTAATTTTCTCAGTAATTTGGCACGGCGCAGTGACGTGGCTAATTATTTATAATAAGTTAATACTTATCGTAGATAAGTTTAATTACAAATAAGTATTATAAATAAGTAAATATTAATTAATATAAACATCTAGTTAAATCTTGTGCTTAGGTCTAACGGGTGGTGTTTTTTTAGCCTGCGAATCTGGTCCGACGTATCAAGTAATTTAGTAATTAGGGGATTTCGATGTTTGTTGACTCTTTTGCTATATCTGTTGCTATATTTTGTTATTTTTTCTTTGACTGTGGGTATCTTGAGGTCGCGATGTATTACGTCGTTGGTGACATACCAGGGTGCATTTATTAGGGATCTCAGCGTTTTCGATTCGAAGCGTTAAAGTATTTCAATGTTGGAATTACTTGCTGTTCCCCATAGTTGGATTCCTTCAAAGTTATTAAAGGATTTTCTATTCTAGTCACTAGGCTATTCCTCTATTATCTTTAATAGCCTGGAATTACCCTTTGTTCTTTTCCTGGAAATTTAATATTTTTCTTTCCTATTCATAAAATTCGTTCTCCAAATTGCTGAAAAGTTTTTATATGAGAATTAAACACCTAACTGTACTATTGTCCCTGAGACTTCAAGTTTTCTACTTAATTTAACACGATCATATTTCACATATTTTTACGGTAACATACCGATGCTGGGCATTCTTAGCGCGTTAAATTCCGTCACGGATTTATTCGTGCTCGTCGTAGCTACGAGAATACCGGCGAAGGTAAATCTCACCGCCGCCGAAAATTTAAGATGACAGTTGTTGCGGCATACGGCGCTCGCAACCCCTGAAATCATCGAACCGGAAGGGGGTGTCTCCAAGGGCGGAGGCATGACGCAAGTGCACAAGATCCGAAGGTCAGGTCCTCGGGATTACTCATTCATAAACGCACTTCACGCTCCTTCCTCTTCTCTTCTGTTCCTTTTACCGATCTATGGACAGGATATCCTCCATAGTCTTGAATCGATGACCTACATCCCATGAAAATGCCCTCTTCTATTTTTCTTGCTTCTCTTTAGCAGCTCATGGGAACGAGGAAGAGTGCAATCAAAATTTCTTTTCGATCGATATTTCTATTATGTCACTTAATAGGTTTATAAATTGGCTTTTATTTAATTAAAATATATTTGCTGTAAAGGGGTGTGTTACTTTGCGAAACGAAAGTTCATACTTTGTAATTTCCAAAATAATATACGGATCAAATTTTATGCAACCGTTTGCTTTAAATGCAAGTTGTTGTATATTTGTTACCTACTTCTATTTCTGTCCTCATTGGTATTTATTAATATTCATGAAAGAAGTTTCCTACGAGGTGATTACATTTTTGATAAGTTAAACGGAAATTCGATATGAATCGAATATACTCAAAACAAGTTACAATTTACACTCTTCCAAAAATTGATAATTCTTATCTGCTTCGATCAATAGAGGTCTTCTTAGAAACTCCTCTCTTCATTATCAACAAATTGTTCCGGAACATTGCACTTACGTATTTCGTTACTTTCTCGTTGCTCATCAGTCACGTACAATAAGAATCCCTAATGTTTCAGTCATTTGTGATTTCTTAGGGAGAGTACGTTTTTATATGGAGGAAAGATACCGACTGCAAACAATCGTGAACAGTATTGATTTTACGTTGAATATTTTGAATTCTATATCGGTTACCTTCTTTCGTATTCTTATCACTTATTTATACAATTGATAAACATTGTTTGTGGAATGTATATAGAATTATCAAAAAGGAACGTGGTCGATACATATGCATAGAGCTACGTACAAATTAGTTTGAATAGATATACAATATTTTTACGAAACTATACACACGCATGTGCCGAAAATTCGATTTAAATAAACGATTTCGTGCGTATACACATTTTTCATCTTGACACGTTCAGTCCACAGAGAGAGGTTTGTCCTGGAAGAAACTTCGAACGTAAACAAAACAATTTCGCTACTGTTCAACGATGTCAACAGAACGTTTTTCTTTCCGTAACAATCACGGCGCTAATAAGTCACGTTATTTAAGAGGACGCAGTTCGCGTCGTGGCATCGAGAACAGCGGAACGTTTATGCCGAACGCATCGCGATACAAAGTGTCCATCGACATGACTAGTGCAGTGGCCGTGGTTTATCGACAACCTGTCGTCCCGACCTCGAGACAACGTCGAAAGTGCAGAACCCTTTCTGTTCTACGCGACCTGACGAAGTTGTTCTACGCGGTAATACGGGCGAGTAGAAGTTTTGTTCAAGTTTGCACGTCGACTTCGATAACATCGTTCGATGGCTTGGTATCGCATCATGTACGCGCACCATTTATCTGACGTGAGATAATAGATTAGCGATGGAACCTAACAATCTTGTTATATAATGTGGGAGAGTCTCGTACGTCCCTAATTGCAAAAGATGGTTAACAGTTTTTTGAAAGAGTCAATTACAAGATACGCATGATCAATTTTCGATAATTGAGATTCCATGTTTTTATAGATATTGTTCGAAAAGTGTCTTTCTTTTACAAACACGTCTTTTACAACGATGCATCTTTATACAAAGGTGAAACCTATTCTATCGAACGTTGTGATTTTTATCTTGATAGAACAAAATCGATCATTATCGTAATTCGATAAAATGATATAAAACGGATAAAATGTTGTGCATCCATTATTTTCTTATAAAACGAAAGAAACTTTTCGACTAATATTATGGTTTTAACATTTTTATGAATTTTCGTGTCGAGAGTTTCTAAATGTATGAAAATTAATAACGTTAAGGTATATGGAAAATAAAACTGCGCGTATCACTTGGAACATTATCGAGAAAATATATCGTTTGAGTATCGTTATTTTGACAATTATTTAGTAAATGAATTGTTGAGACGTATTTGAGAAAGTTTTTCAAATTCTGTTAAAGATTGTGATTTATTTTTGTATATATATTTTAAACGATAAGCTAATTGTTCTGCGTAAGGTTTAGGAAAATAAGGTTTCTGTTTGCTCGGCTATAAAGGTATACCAGAGCAAAATGACAAATTCAATAGTACGTTTTCATTAAATTAATTTTACACTGATCGACTCTATTCAAACGGAACGTTCAAAACAACTACCTTGTTGCAAACAAAATTTGATCTCGGTGGCGACCAAATAAAATGCAAAATAGATGTTTACTCGAATCCTTATACCCACGAAGCGGAGATAAACATATGAAAGAGTAAACAGAACGCGAACATACACGAGTTTGTTTACCATGCTCGGGGCAACCGGTTTTCTACCACGAATTATATATTTTTTCGAAAATACGATAGAACGAACTGACATAAATCGAACTGCGCGCACAAACCGTACATGTTCACAAACATGAACAAGTATTTATTGTTACTCGCTTTAACTAGCCGAGATGTACAAACATTCTCGAGCAGAAATGTATCGGAAATCGTTTACCAGCCATTTCGCGTGAAATCGTGTGCCATGCTTCTCGGTGTTTTCAGTCGCCTGCAGAATTTACATTTACTAAGTTTACGGTTCGCCGAGTATCCACGCATTTTTAGTTTATGCTATGAATAACGCGAATTTGTAACAAATAATTCTAACGTAACAAATCAATCAAAGTATTGGAATACCTTCGAACGCTAATAAATGTATTTATATATATCGCATAGAATATAGTTTTCTTAAACGGTATTCCTTTTCTAATATTCTCCGCTCTTTGATAAAAACTAATTTTGAATCATTCCACGCGAGACGTCAAAATATTCCAAAATATTCAACATTCTGTGCCAGAAAATTACTCGTTCATTAAATAATATACAATTGTGTTCAAATATAAATATATATAAGGAAATGAAATTTGAAAGAACAAAGTTACGCGAGCGTGTACGTCTCTAATAGAGCGCACAACGGCCTTCTTTGGTTGCTCTTTATCCGTTCATGCACAAAAGATCTTTCCTGCAAGGAACTGCGCGGTACAATACCCCTCGCTTCTACCCTTACTGCCGGAAGGGTAGTCGCGACAGCTTTCGAAGGCTCGTTTACGTCGATTAACCGAGCTGTTCTCGTTACAAGCCGTGATCCGCGAGATCGCAGGGACGTCGTCGTTGCCTCGTCCGGTTGCCACGAAGCTTATCGACAAGCTGTCTAGCCGACACGACGGCCACGGGCAAGGAAGCGCCTTCGTCCAATTGATCAACGTTAACGGAAGGTCCGAGGTTTATGTTAAGGAGGCGAACCACCGACCTCGTTCAACCTCACCGACCCAAACGAGAGACGCACACCATGCAGGCGTGTGTGACGGCTACGTCGCATCCGCCGACCTTTTTGTCACCGTACCTCTGCGGTTCTCTGGTCGCGTGCCGGACTGTAATCCGTCTCTCTTCCGCTCACGTACGTTCCCCTTTTTTACTACAATAAGATGGTCAGGTCGAACCTGTGTGCAAAGAAGAGTCAATCGAGGATTAACCTGTTTACCGCAGAGGGATCATATAGGAAATGATACAGGTGTCTTCCGAGTTTTAGTGAAAAAGAGAAGCTAACGATGTTGACGCCCTGTCAAGCGGCCGGTGTTTGTTTTTTAATCCGTCTTTTTTTTTTTTTATTTCTTTTTACTCGATCACTGATAGATTGCAAATATTTTTACAATTTCACGTCTGCCGTTATTAATATCAAAAATATTAATATGTTACGATCTTCTCGTGCGAAGAGATCCGTTTTAACAAAAATTGTCCGTAATATACGTACATCATAAATACGAAATCTCCAACTTTCTATAAAAGACTTTTCACGCACGCTTCCTGTCTATATTTATCGATTTACGGAAGAGAATCGTTAAGAAAACGGAAGAAGATAAGATCAGGGAATCGATCATGCGCCATTGTGCTATCCGACCGAGATCAAGTGCGTGTACCAGGTGTCGCACAATTGCAAGGAAGGATTTCCAGGTGCAAGGACTCCAGCTATTCTATTTAATTCCAGGAATAACAGTACCCCGGGGCTACCAGCAGTACGCTCGGCCATCGACAGTATCTAAATTACAAGCGTAATTCCTGGGAGAGACAACGATCTGTGAGGCTACGAGGTCATCTCGTTAATCACTCTTGGTAATTGTTCATGCTAGTCCTCTTTATTTCCAGCGTAAACCACTGCGTGCCAAGAGAACTTTCGACCCTCGGTGTACTTGGTTCGTGTTTTTTGCGAATATTCGCCGGATTATTAAAGAAGAAGAGGAGAAGAGAGAGTTAAAAATCGACGATTTTTGTGTAAACAGGTGAGTTCTTAAACGCTTTTCCCGTTTTTCATTTTTCCTTATTTTCTTTAGCCTCGTCTAACGCTTCCGCTATCGCCTTTTCTTACAACCAGGAAGCACAAATCGTTGGAGCTTCCCTGGATAGTGAAAACTTGGCGCTGCTCGGTGTACCGTGTTGACATAAAGTTTACGAGGGTCCGGTAAAATCGGTTTTATTGTTGTGCAGTTGGCCCTTTAGAAATCTCCCGGGCAGTAAAACAATTAAAACCTTACCCCCCGTTACCCGCACCTGCATCTTACGTACTACAAAGTTGACGAAAGAAGACATTCCGAATGCAGCTTAGGATTTTCTCGAAGATGAAAGAATATCGAAGCATAGAAGGATCGTAAAAGCGTATGAATCGAGAATAGACGAGTATATCCGACTTAGCCTACCTAACGAAACATCATGAACCTCGACAACTTGCTAATTGTACTGGTGATTTATTAAATCCCCTTGTAGACGTGTCGGTGTAAAGCAACGCTCCGACAAATTTGCGCAGTAAATTTGCCCAGGAAACGAAGATAAAATGAGAGTGAGCGATACCTCGCGATTTACTGTCCAGTCGTAAAACGTGCGTAAATTAGAATTACTTAATTTGCGCGGTTATAGAGATAGCTGTTCCTATTTCCAGCGGATATTTCGCAGGGAAACTGAGTTTTCCGTTGACATTTTTATTACTGGAAAGCCGAGATTCGTGCGCGCAATATCAAGATTTAGATCTTAATGGGGGAGGTCGTAAGTTTAAAATAAGAGGCATTTTAGAAACACGAGATAACGATGTCTTTTACAGATAAAAGAAGTAGTTACGTTTTCCAAAATTGCGCGATGTATGAAGCAAGATTCTACTTTCAGGGGAAATCATTTACCTTCCGAAGAATTACGTCGGCAATGCTCGTTTTGAAGTTTAAGTAATTGTAGACGGTGATATATATTCTGTCACTAACATCAGGAATTTTTCAGAAATTGGAATTTATCTATACGTATATATATCGTCGGAAACTTGTCCATCAACGTATAAAATTTGACACAACGCGCTTTGTCAAGCTCATAGCAGACGGAATTGAACGAGAACTGTGCAGTAATCCCAGATGAACAGCTATATATTTTTCATGCGAACGAAATAACCGGTCGTTACCAATTTTCGAGGCACAAAAAGGGAATCTTTAATCCTCGGCTCGGCGAGCGATTTATTTTCATCAGGGAATCGCATCGTCTCCGCGATCGAACGGCAGAGGAACGTTACGTTACGCTAACAAACGTTAATTTGTGCCCTCATGGTCGACGTATCGAATTATTGTAGCTTTCAAGAGATCTTCCCTTCCCGTTTCCCCCGTACACTTAGGCCAATCGTGAATCAAATCGCATTAGCCTCGCAGATGCATATTCATGGGAAACGTATGGCAGATTACACAGGTTTCGTTGCACCCCGCCTACCAAGAGGGGTGTTTTGCATCCCTTGAAAAAGGGTTCCGAGCATATTTATCGAGGCAAAACGACGTCGTAAACGCTTACGATATCGTCCCTCTCTCCTTTCGTTACTTTCACCCCCCCCCCCTCCACCTCCCCGCTCCTCTCTGCTACTTTTATTCATACCGTCTTACGTTTTTCACGTTTGAATCTCTTTCTTTCTCTTTTTATCTTTTCGTCCTTTTTCTTCGCATACGTAGTCCCATTGATCGTACTTTGTCGTCGTTCGCGTTCCAACGGATGGAATTTGATCGACTTGCGAGACCCTCGAGCGTTACTCGTGACGAGACAACAAGCTTTTTCATTTCTTCGCGGGAGAAATCGTTTCTTCGTGATGGGACGTAACGGCTCCAGGGATCCTCGTGTTTGATACGGAATTTGACAGCACGGTAATCGTGCTATCAGACCGACAGACGGTGAAAGCGATGGGGAGGAATATGGACTTCGGAGAGTTGCGTTGGTCTTGTAATTTGATCGTGTACCACGGTGCTCTTCAGGATTTTCGAATGGTACTGTCGAAATCTCTCCGTTTAAAGAGACCAGCCACTTAGAAATTCATGGAATATAAATTTACAAGCTACCTTTATTAACGTGTTAACGCTACTAACTGATCGTTTCTTAATTAGAAATTTGTGCGATCATATTTCGTACTGTTAAATGTCGACACACGCAAACCAATCGAGTAAGTCGATCTTCCATTAGGTTGCCCGAAAAGTTCTTTTCGTTTTATAAGCAAATAAGTAGATGCACAACATTTTTTGTTTTATATTATTTTATTGAATTATGTTTGATCCATTTTATTCTATTACTACAACAAGGATCATACATAAATCCATAAAATAATATAAAATAAGAAATGTTGTGCATCTATTATTTCACTTATGAAACGAAAGAAACTCTTCGGACAACCTAATACATTTCCCAAGATTATTTTACCCATCTTACATTAATATATCCTTGTTACTTAAGGTATCTCAAGGTATTCTCGAGCACGTCGAAAGATCGAAATGAAAAATTCTACGACACGAAAGATATTCGTCGAATTCGCACAGGATCCTCGCAAAAGCATTATCCGATATTTCCGAAACCACGCACGGAATGTCTGCAACCCCCGAAATTAGTCACAGAAGCGTCTGCCTCCTCGCCACCGGGGAAAAGTTAGATTGTTCCCCCCGGAAGAATGGAAAAGAAGTCTGCGCGAGAAAAGGAATCAAGCGACGAGAAGAAAGAGACAGAGGGGGTCGGATGATTATCCGAAGTTCATCGGTCCTCTTCACGAACTCGTGAGCCTGCTAAGCCACGCATTAGAAACATCCAGGCGGAGTTATTCAGGTCGTGCGACTCGTTTTCTCCTGGTTCGCGCGCGCCGATTTCTCCATCGCACGCGTACGTGTACGTTGCTCTCTTCTCTGTATTTCAATCTGTCCGTGTCCGTAACTCTCTGCATGTGTGCGCGTGGTAAGTCTGATCGTGAATGCCGCTGGAGGATTATGGGGTGCGAGTGTGACGAGTTCTTCGAACACCATCCTTGTCCTCCGCCTTCTCCTTCTTCTTCTTCTTCTTCTTCTTCTTCTTCTTCCTCTCCTTCTTTACACCTCGAGTCCTTACGACCGTCGGTTACGCGAACATTGTGTCACCGATGGGATTATCCCTGCTCCCTCTTTTTAGCTCTGGGGACAGTATACACGATTTCTCATCGAACGCGCGATGAGTCGCGCTAACCATTCAAAAACAGGAACAGCTTCGTGTCGGGCGATCGCTAGGAGTCAAACTTAGGACGTTTCTCGTTCCGTATTTTAAAGGATGTTGAAGAAAAGAGAAAGCTGCGCAATTGATAAATTCTTGATGTTCTTCGTGAACATATTTTACACGTATTGACTTTACGGGACAATTTTTTAGAATCGCTGGTGGAACGTCTTCGTATTTATAGTTATGATATCGAGTAGCTTCTTAGGATGTTATAAGCCACGAAAAGTTGCGAAAAGATCGAGGAGAATAGAACGAAGATATTCTTTGAAAGCACATATATTCAAAGTAAGAAAGTACATATATATATATATATATCGGATCCACATTATGATTAGGGTTGGGGTTAAAGGGGCGTGAAACGAATCTTCGTTATGGCTAGACTTTGTCGTTATGCAATAGAGAAAATATTGACTAATGCAAACACGATTGTTACAGATATGGACAAGTAACCGTGGTAATTAGATACTCGAGACGCTAGTGACAATGATTCTAGGCTCGATAACGAATCCACGGTCAACAGGATAACTCTTTATTAAACGTAAAATACTTTAACACGCAAACACGTTTAATGGGACGCTCTGTATATACTTCTCTTGTGTGTAACTCTTCAAGGCGATCGCACGAATGATAGACTAATGGAAATTTTCCTTCCTTTTCGATTGCGTTCGTTTGTTATATACTGGTCGGAAGCTTCGAGAAGGTTCCAATCGCCGTTGCTAGGCAATCTCTGCTTGGAGTTTGATTGTTAATACAACGTGTGTTCCATTATATTGACATCTCCGAGGAAAAATGTTCATCCCGTGACCGCGGCTACGTTCGGCGACCAGTTGTGTCACCTCGAACCCAATCCCACTATCACAAGTCTCGAACAAATACAATGAATGATAATTGTTTAATTACGGCTATAGTAGAATCTAGATTACAATATTACGGGATTTTCCCATAGTTCCAAACGGGAGGCTCCAGTGTCCTTCCATCTCCGACATATATATAAAGCGAGTGTAATTGAACGTAAATGAGTGTAATTGAAAAACTAAAAAACAAATTGAAATATGACTAATTGTAGAATAAAGAAATAGCTCTAGTCGCAAATTGTAAAGGATAATAGGAATAGGAATAGGAATAGGAATGTAAGGAATAGGAAAATCACTGACAATATGTTTCGAAAAGATTGATTAGCCAAGCTATTTGTTATTAATATTATTAGACAACATATTAGATACATTACAGAGACACGTTATTAGATAACATTAGAAAACCAAGGAAAGTGATAAATTGTCCTTTCTTAATGCATGTCTCCTAGAATTATTCGGAATTATAATAAATAATAATCAATAAAACATCTTCCAAGTCCTCACGCCGATTCAGCTTTCTCCTAAATTCCTTTTGTTAAAAATTTATTAAAAGCATTCGTCTTGTTAATTCAGTCAATAACTCAAACGTTACGGAATCCAGCTATGGGGAAGAGC
The DNA here is from genome assembly GCF_014825855.1 of Bombus pyrosoma. Taxonomy (NCBI): domain Eukaryota; kingdom Metazoa; phylum Arthropoda; class Insecta; order Hymenoptera; family Apidae; genus Bombus; species Bombus pyrosoma. Next base: position 10,028,299 of record NC_057781.1, on the reverse strand, counting down.
AAATAATTCCAACATTGAAATACTTGAACGCTTCGAATCGAAAACGCTAAGGTCCCTAATAAATGCACCCTGGTCTGTCACCAACGAAGAAATATATCGCAACCTCAAGATACCCGCAGTCGAAGAAGAAATAACAAAATATAGCAAAAGAGTCAACAAACATCGAAACCCCCTAATTACTAAATTACTTAATACGTCGGACCAGATCCGCAGGTTAAAAAAACACTACCCGTTAGACCTAAGCACAAGATTTTTTTTATTTATTGTTTGTTTACATTTTACAATTTGTCCATTAGGACATTTGGTAAAATATTATAATTTAAGTTTTGATAAAAATATACCACGTGGATGGTTACCCCCAGCGGAACTCCATCTTCCAGGTCTGAGCACAAGATTTAACAAGATATTTATATTAAGTAATATTTACTTATTTATAATACTTATTTATAATTATACTTACCTATAATAAGTATTAACTTATAAATAATTAGCCATGTCACTGCGCCACGCCAAATTACTGAGATAATTACTGAAAATTCTCAATGCGAGAATTTATTGTAAATTAATAATAATAAAAAAAAAACTCAAGCGCACGAGCAAGAAATTACTTGGTCTGCGAAACATGCATAAATAGAATAGAATAAACGGAGAAATCCATAAAGGATGAAAAAACAGAGTTTTAGGAGAGCCTTGGGTAGCTTCGAGGTATGTACCTTCGAACGATGCCTGAAATAATATTTCGGCTAAAACAATAAAGATTTCGAAGGGACGCGCGAACAATGGACTTGGTCGTCTACCTGCGGAATTTTCCTGAGGATTTCTAGCGTCCGAAACGAGAGACGAGCTTTCAGGGAAACGGTAATGCGATTAGTCGCGGGGTGCAAAGTGAGGTGCACGCAGGCAGGCACCGTTTGTTCTTCGACATAACTGTTAATTCCCTACGAATGTTATTTGTTCGGTCGAGGGTACGCTTTCAGCAACCGCATTGTTTTGCAGCCATAGTATTAATGTTATTTGCGGATTCAGGCCGAGCCGATCGACCGAACGTTTGGAAATAAACCGTTTCTCTGGATTTCTAAACTGTTAATCAGATGCGCCATATGTTTCTACAGAAATAATTCTGCGTAAACTCATTACGTATTACTCCTTTGGATTTGATTTTCAACGAACACACACTCCATTTTCATTTTCCATTTTTTCTCTTCGCGACCTTAAGATATCTACAGTTAAAGAAGAAATATCCAAATTCAGTAATAGACGTAACATAAAGATTAACAACCACCAAAACCCATTAGTTAAACTCAACTCAATTACTTGACTCGACGAATCAGACTAAAAGAACCCTCTATATTTAAACATTAGATTCAGCTAGTACCAAACATACGATAATCATTTATTATTCACGTTATAGTACCACGTCAGAATAATTTACTTATAATTTTCAACGAGAATTGATTGTAAACTACTTCTAAAAAAAGAAAAAAAAAATTTTTTTCTCTTTGGTTTCTCGCTTCTCCCTGATTTTCACCGGATCTTAGCTTCAGTTGGAAGCATCGATAACCTCATGTCGTGCTCAAGTCCAGCCCGACATCGTAAATACTTCAAGATCTTCGATGGTCGAGCATTCTCTGCGCCATTGTTCTACGCACCACGGGAGGTCCTTCCTTTTTCGCTAGTTTATCCTAGATCGTTTTCTGTGTCGACCATAAGCCAACGTCCCTTGTGTTCTCCGTTTGCGTTCATGGAAGACCTCGACCTCGTGCACAGAATTTTTAAAATGTCTCCAGTTGGAATCACATGCTTCCACGAAATTCTGTTACCAATATGACGTGCCCACTCGAATATGTATGCACGTTGGCGCATGCAGCTGAAAGAATGCGCAGACACTCATTTCATACCAAATAGTGGATACTCGTGTTTCATGAACGAGACGGCGCGTTTCAGAATTTTGGTTATTGATGTAAATTTCAATACAAGGCTAACTAAAATCGAATTACTTCTAGCTTTGAGTACAGAAAAGAGAAGGAACGAGAATTTCTATAAACATACAGGTATACAGGTGTTAGAATTATAACTTAGTCGAACTTTGCATATTCGATCAACATAGTTCACATTAGCGAAAAAAGTATTCCGTTTTTCTAACGATAGCAACCGCTAGGCGCGTGCCATTCACGCGGGTTGCTTTCGCAGAGAGTATTCAGCACTCAAAGAGTTAGAAGAATCTTTCCTGGAAAAATGTTCGAATCGAGCGTTTATTTTCTTAAGAGACATCTCGTTAGAAGGATGCTAGAGTAAAGTTTGTATCTGCTTTGAAAGGAATTTTTTAAAAAGACACGAAATCACCATCAGCTACACTCTACAATTTCGCATAATTGTTACACGTATATTCGTTTTCCTCTCACCACAACGAATAAAATCCGATCGCAGTATATATTTAACCGTGGTTAACGGGGCAGATTTTCCGGACGTTGAACGAATCTAAAAATTGGTGGAAGTAAGGAGTCGTTAAGGAGGACGAAACACTGTCAGGATTACAAAGAGAAAATTAACGCAACAGAAGGATAAGGGAAAGGAAGGTGAAAGAAACGCTTATGTACAAAGAGTCCCTCCTGGGATACTAATGAAGCTAGCCCTTAATGAATCCATACCGGGCCCTTGAAGATTTCAAGATAACGCTGATGGATACTCTCGCACCAGGAACTCCTCCACAAACGGAGATTACCTTACTCCCGCCAGGACTTTCTCTACGGTCTTTTCTTGGTCGGACAGTGTCGCTTTGAGAACAGCCAGAATCCGGGAATATAGTTGTCGTCGAATTCCTCCAAGAACCTTCCTTGCATCTTTTTGCATACCAAAGAACGCGTCGATAGATTTACGACGTACTCTGTCCGGCAATTATCACTTGTCACGATTTAACCAGGGAAATCCGTGGTTCCCATAGCGACGTTTCTTCTCTTCTTAACGAAATAATCTGAAGCCTAATTAATTCACGAAGTATCGTGCGACGACCCCTTCAATGAACGGAAGTAACAAAAGAACTGGAAGACGGTATTAATTATTTCGTAGACTGATTCTGGTTCTGGTAGAAAGGTATATGCGAATTACGAGAATTTTTATATCCTTAAACTGACCGTTTTTATACTGCAGCGGCTATTTATGAATTATGATGTACCAGACGAGGTACCAAAGAGATTCTTAAGGTTAACCCTTGCACAATGTAGCATGAGAGAGACTCGTCAAATACGCTATAAATTACACGCTTTAAATATCGTTACATTTAATGCAATTATGATTAATGCTTGAGTTACTCAACCCATTTTCGCGTAATTGAATCACACCCTTAGCTAAACAATACCTGTTCGTCCCTTTCCACTCTAATTAAGAATCAGTTCATACGTCGTGAAATTCCGGGCGGTTCGACAGACGGCGTTTAATCGATTGTTACGAGGCCAGAGCCGGGACTTCGTGTAAACTCGAGGGATTATTATTCCCGTGGACGTGTTGTTGGTCCGCTTTCGTAGCGAGGTACGAAAGACGAATTTCGTGGAGCTGTGGGTCCCGCGTTCGCTACGTAGCCACGGATCCAATTACACGATCCACGACGATCGACGTGGAACAATCGGCGACCAGGATGGAACGTCCAACGAGGAGGAGAGTCTACTGGCAACTCTTGCCATCCGCCTCGCCAACCGTCTCTCTGTTATTTGCCGAGCTATCATCGGGAGAAGTTTCGCGGAGGCAAGGGCCCAGGCTACGAGATTGCTAGCCTTCCGCGCGGCGTAATTACCAAAAATCAAGCAAAAGGACCGAAAAGCCATCACTGTGCTTCGACGGTGTTTCTGCAATTTTGGCGCGGGGCCATTGACACGCACTCGGCCACTCGCCGTTTGTCTTCGAGACATTCTCTGCACCGCGGCGATTCTTCAACGCGAACGTCGTAAACCCAGCGGAAAATACCTGGCAAGAAAGGAAACTCTCTCGTTGCATTTATACTCTGTTAAACTCTATCAACCTGTTGGTTGCATCGTTTCTTAATTAGAAGCTTCTTTGGGCAGAGAAGTATAGATTTACTAAGGTCAATTGATCTTGGATAGGTTGTTTTTAGGCTGTAATTATCGTTAATCACTGTTACAACGTCGGACGGAAGAATAAAGTAGGTCGAGAGTAACGTAAATTATTTTTAATTGCTAGCCGGATTTATTCGCTACGTGGACATTCGTGAATAATACTACGATCGATATTTATCCAACATATTTCTCGTTTTAATATCACATATTATATTTATATCTAAAAAGAACCATCTTTCCTTGTATCGACAATTTCTCGTAGTTTCATTCAATTTTCCCGATTTTTCTCCGTACGATGGGAATGCCCCCATCCATCCCTATCACTCGCATCGGCTGGCTCGCAAAAATTTGCCACACTATGCCGCTACGTCCAGATCGCGGACATTCTCGAGTCCAAAAGAAATTACCCTGTCACCCCTGGAAGCGCCATAAATCGCGACGGAGAAGCCAATTAAGCAGGAGAACGAGTTAGGGAACAGGTCTCGCGGAAGGCGAAAGTGAGGCTCGCGCGATCGGCCGACGAGAAAAACGCCCGGCAAAGTAAACAACGGAAAAGTGGAATGGCCCGAGACAAAGAGGAAGGCTCGCGCGTACCCGCCTGCCTCCTTCGATGCGGTACAAAGCGACAGAAGATGGACAAAGAAGAAGCTGGCTACGGAAACGTGTATAATCCTCTTGGCTTGCACCGAAAGACAGACAGAGATTGCATACCACCTTTGCGTTCCTTCGAGTACAAGGCAGAGAGGAAAAGAAAGAGGAAGGAAGACAAGGAGTGAAACGGGAAGAAGAAAAGGTAAAAAGTGCGAAGAAAGAGAAACGACAGCGTGTACAATGCGCGGAACGAAGTGAAAGAGGAAGAGCGAGAGAGAAGCCTTCGTCGTTGAAAAAGGTTTCGGCTTAGCCTTTTGCCACCCCCTTCTGACCTCCGTGCAGCCCCTCCTCGGGCGAATTTCCTAACGTTTGCCACCCGCTGCGTCTCTTCTTGCTCCACGGACAATGCTTGTCCGACCGTTCACAGCGACAATCGCACGGAAATCGTGACGGTTTTACCGTCGCTGGAAATCCATGCCGAATCTACCGGCTGCATTCATCCGGCTACGTTTTCCTCTATCTGCCTTTCCGCATCTCTCGTCCCTCTACACCGAGCGTTCTTCAGAGCCGCGTCACGACGCTGCACCGACGACCAGAGGGTGCTCTTTACCGAGCAAAAATGAAAAATGTTGTTGGTTCTATTCCATGTTCAATTGACGTTGTAAGGCAATCTTTAATGGACTAAGGAATTTCGGGGAATTTTTATAGTTGTTAAATGATCAGAATGAAGTCGTAGAACAGTGATAAAAGCATTTTTCTTTTTTTTTCTGTAGTTTACGTACTAGTCTGGTGAAATTGAAAATATCAGGAGAAGCATTTACAACTAGTTTTACAACTAGTGCGACTTTCTTCTATGTCTATTTGTTATATTTTTATTCGTTTGTTTCTTTTTTAAATAACGTTCGAATTATTGTGAAAATGTATTTACAAGGAGAGTGAAATTCTCCGAACTTTGAATCGGGTTTCATATCGAGTTTTGAAGAACCGTTTAATCTCTCTCGTTAAATTTAAACGAACAACCACGAACTATTTCTCGTATGCTTGATACGTTTCCGTGATGTAACGCACACCTATTACACCTACACAATTCTCGTCTTAAAAATCGTGACAACAAACTCAGAGAAGACAGAGAGAACGTTCCGCGTCGTACGTAAATATTAATTCGAATCCTGGCCGTATTCGGTGATACACAAAACGCGCAGGATTCGCGTTTCCCCATTGGAATTGACTCCGTTACATGAAAGCACGTTTGCGGGGGTAGGTGGTGGCAAACAAATCCCGGGATCGTGGCACTCTTGGGACAACGTCCCTTATTCTCGTTCGTATACGCGGCGATTCCGGTCCCCTTGATTTTATACTCCTTTTTTTCTGGAATATAAGGCTCGTTGATCCTGGACACGGTATAAATAATTCCTCGAACAAGATCCCAATGAATCACCTTCAAAGGAATTTCGTCGGATTGTCGCGACAGCTACGTAGCGAACTCGACATTTCCAAGCAAATCGTACAGAGTTTCGTTTATTGGAACACGGCAAAGAGAAGATTCGTTTCTTTTCGATTCTCGTTTTATTTGATTATTATTTATTGATTGAAATAAAAGTATAATAATCCAATAAGATATAAAATAATGTAGAACGTTTTCGACGGCGAAATAGGGGAAAATAAATTATTTCTTCTATCGAGTGGAAAGTTTACGTTCTACCGATACATAGAAATTTCAGGCAGCAGTATCAGTCATCGGTAGCCATAAGTAGCTACAATAACGCGTAACGGCTTCATAATAACGCAGCAGCGAAAATGAGAAAGGAAGAGCTGCTCTGGCGGCGTGGTAATAAAAGTAAATCACGTGCAGGCAGAGTAGCACGTGGTTGCGGAGAGTCGTGGTGCTAATCGCGATTTCGGGAAAACCCAGTCACCGCAAATGCGGGGAAAACTCGCCGCAATAAAAGCCAAACGGGAGAGAACCAGAGAGAAAGGGAAAAGGTGAAGAGAGAGGACGGTGGTACGGAGAATAAAGAGACAAGAGGCCTCTACCAGGGAGAGAATCGGTGGCACAAGAGAGAAAGATGAGAGAAACGACCAAGAGCCAAAGCCAAAGAGCAACGAAGACAGGCATACGATGAAAAGTAGTAGGCACACGGTGAGTGCACGTGTTGGTTCGAAACGCGTTCTCGTTGCAGACGGAACCAACGGAGAGAAGAACGAACGGTACCAGAAAAAGGCGCACAATACACAGTTGGTGGGTCTGTGCGCGGCTGAAAAAAGCATCGAGGGTTGGTCAGAGGGTGGCTAAAGGTGGCAGGCACCATTTTTCTCGGGCGGTGTGCGAGAGCAGAAATATGCCTGCATCGTCGCAATTAGTTGCGCGCCACGAAAAAGGAGAACGTCGAATGGCCGACGGACGGACGGACGAGCAGGAAGCCGCTGTTAATCTTTGCGGGTCGTAATGGCGGGAAGTAACGCCTCTCTTCGCGGGAAAAGTGCACTTACTTGCAGCAGGCCACAGCCATGTAAAAAATTTTGGCCCGTATCAGCTTCGAGATAAATCGTAGCCTGCCTCCGCTTTTGTGCTTCATGGCGAACATTGCTTAAACGTGAATTATGAGTTACCCTTATAATTGGACGCGTTGAAAAATCTAAATTAAATGCTGTTTTCATTCGTGATATTTGAATCAGCGTAGAACGAGAATCAACATTTCGAATGTTAGAAATGTAGGAATCTTGCGATCTTGCTCGGTCTATAAGAGAAACGGCGATGTTGCGTAAATTGGGTAGATTGGTTGGAACTGCTGAATTCGTTCGAACGCAACGCTGGGAAAATCCCAATTAGACCGGTTGAACGACAGTCGATGCTAATGTCGGGCGATTTTGGAAAGGTCGTAGCGGTGGAGGCAAAATCTGGATCGGAACTCGCTGAACTGAGCTCTAATCCCTGCTACCACCTGAACAAACACCGGTCACCGTGGTTCTCTTGTCAAAGAAGACTAATGATTCGATGGAATTTCTCGGTCGTCGCGTAAAACTAGTTCGGGGAAATTGTGAAGAAGCTCGAAGCAAAGGGAAGTATTCGTGAAACCACCAACTCGTGCAAGTTTTATATACTCCGTCAAACCGGTTACTTCAGAGCTGTACTAAATTCCTCGGCATTAATCGATCTTCTCAGACAAACCTTTCTTTCGCCATATCTTATCCCATAAATCGAATCGTTTTGGGTGCTGCGATCTTTAACCCTGCTGCGTTCTTTCGAACATTTTACATTCAGTCGCGTTTTTCTTTTTTATCGTTAGAAAATTCCTCGAGTTCGGTTGGACGATGTATAAAAGGAGGTACCAAGAAATTGTACTTGATACATCGTTCCTTGCTTTCTTGTTATTGCTTGTTAAAACTTGGATAGGACGTGGAATAAAAATTGGAAGATTTTAATCAAAGATAATCACATATATATATACAGCTTCTTATCGGAGTATGCATTGCGATATTCGGATGTTTCATTCCTGAAAACGTCAGCTCTTTCGAATACGCATCCACTGTAACCATAATCCTACTTTCCGAATGTAAATTCCGTGGAACGACAGGCAAAACGCTTTGGTAGATTGGAAGCTCGCCGAGTTATCCAACATAGGAAGAGTCCAGGCTTCGAAGGTGGTGGCGGACGTAGTGTGTGGCTATCGATCACTGGTCCACCCCTGTGGGCGATGGTCTCCTCCTAGCAAATTCTCTCTTCGTCTTTCGCTGTTGGTCTTCGTCGATCTTCCTCTCGCTCTCCCCTTGGCAGAGCCAGCTCCTCTCTCTTATCCTCATCCCCTCGAGTTACACCGAATTTACCTAACGTAGGCGCGGTAGGTCGGTTCTCTTCCTCTTGTTCCTCTATCCGTCTCGCCTTGGAGCTCGTCTCTTCCGTTCTCTGGCCTTCTCTGGTTCGCTCCCCTGGTGCCAACGTCTCCGTAGCCCTGGACCCTTTGAGAGCTTTCCTCGAGGAGGCCTAGAGAGGCTAGTGCGAGGGAGAGATCTCGAACCGAGAGAGGAAAAAGAGGAGAACAAGCGTAGACAGAGAGGAGGCGAAGAGGGCAGGGAGGGAGGGAGAGAGAAAGCTTGTTATGGACGTGATGGACCCTTCGTTCGTCGTACATCTGGGCAAGTAGACCGGGCAGAAAGGGGGAAGAGAAGCTTTTAGAGCTTGGAATATTCACGAGGCCGTGGCTTGGACAAGCGAAACACATCCCTCGATATCTGCTCCTTCTTTTGACGTCACGCCCTGAAATCAAATCGGTTGAACCGAAGACACGGCTAAGTTGATCCCTGACTCCCGAATCGTTCTCGTTGCGCGCTGGCCGCGTATCATGCAACCCGATGATAGACATCGATCTATCGAAAGCGACGAAATATTGTTTCCAACAGCTCCAACGTAATTTAAACGTTTCACCGTTCTGTCTTATCCGTCGTCTCTCCGAAAACTTCCGAAACTACATGCGATTCGACAAACTACAAATTTCTACAGAATTGCAAACTATCTAAATCCTTCCTTCTAGAAATTTTCTTTACAAAAATTTGATCATCCGAAAATGTAGCTGTCGGACTTCTTCCCGTAGCTGTTGGAATTTCAATGAATGTCCAATTGAATTTCCGCGAAACTTAAAGAGCTTGTTTAATAATTGCAAGGTCACCATTAAGCGTCCATGTGCATCTGAGCCGCGCTCAAGCCGAATATTTGAACTTCGTGGGCCAAGAACTTGTGCGTCCACGGACGCCTTTTGATTTCGTATTCAGGGTACGTTGTCCTCCATGGCGCGGAGCATTGCCTACCAGCAGGAATAGCAAGGTTCTGGAAGGACTTCCTCGGCAATCAGCGATGGTCCGACGTCGGTGTTTGTCTTCGCGCGTGATTGGCGCCTTGCTTTGCCGCTTCTGTTTGGTTCAACGTTAAGGTGCCTCGGCATTCCGGTCTACGCGACTGTTTATTGACATTTAACTTCGGTAACGAGCGTACGTAGAGCTGACATCGTTGCAGGATTACTCGTGGAACACTGGTTCACGGAGATAAACACGCTTATACGTGTTTCGTTCATTTCATCGAAACAATTTACTCTCAGTTCACTGAGTAAATGTAAATTGGAAATGTGTTAAGAAAATTAACATATACAACGGTTTTATTAATTACGTTCGATCATCACTATCGCGTTGAAAGATTTACTAGTCTCGGGACTAATACAAAATTCCCATCACACTATCCTCCTATGCCATTATCATACGCAATATCTTTACGCTGATCGACGAATAAACACCATACGTAGGACATGTGGCGATTCACGATAGAAACAGTAGGACGGGTAATAACAGAGCGCAAATAATCAGGAACCTTGACGAATTCCCCCGGTCCATGTGTTGCAAAATTTATGGATTCCCTTCGCTAGGGCTGGAACAATTCACAAACGTGCGAGAATTCTCCTATACGCTATCTCCCGCATGTGCGTTCACCTATGTATATATACATGTATATACTCGTATGTATACATACGTTTATTGTATATACGAGTATATATACAGCGACTATAAAAAAGTATTGGTGCACACCCTTATTTTCCAATGAATCGCTGTTTTATCGGGCTCTATACATTTCATTTTCGTAGTATCAAATTTCTGTAGCGATATAGGTATACTACTGTTAGATACGAAATTTAATATATTTGGATCTAAGCAATCATTATGCAAATATAGTATAGTAAATACGATAGTGCGTATAATTTTAATTAATAATTTTTATATCTACGGTATAATACCTACGTGTATGTATGTGAACGTACGCACACGTTTGAGCACGTATCCGCGTGCATGTATGCGTAGGCATGTTGGTGCGTGCGCGCGTACGATATGAGGTCTTGTAGGAATTCACTGGCGGGCGTAAATTCTCTGCCTCTCTCCCGGTCGCCCCTGCCATCTAGTCGCTTTGGCTCCCCTTGGGTGGACTCTAAAGTCCACCCCCTTAGCTGGCTACCACCCCACGGCCAGCCACCCCATATCTCTCGCTCTTTTTCCTCCGTCGGCCTCCCTGTCTCTGGTGGACGCGTAGCTTTCTCTGACCACCGTCGCTGCCGCCTCCAGCGACAACATTCTGCAGTCGGACGAAGGGTGGCCACCCCTTCACCGAGAGCAGAACGGACCGAGGACAGTGACGCTCAAGCTCGAGTAACTGATCACCACGACGATAAGGAACGTTTCTTTTTTTATCGTCGAGTCTCTTTTTGCCGCGTTACCGGATCCCTGCACGCGACATTACTTCGGCTTTATTGCTTTTAATCACCTGACGCGCGCAGGAGAAGCCACCAGGCGGTTGATGCAGGTCGAAGAAATTGTCGAGGGATGATGGCTTTTATGGGGAACTCAAAGTGTTACGCGAGTATCTTCTTCGATGTTTCCGAGACGATACGTTCCTTGAGTGACGTTGTTATACATTTTTTGCTTGGTCGAGGGCGGCATTTATACACGTTGATGGCTTCAGGTAGAGGAATATTCATTTAAAATTCGATAGAAAGTGATAATCTTTAAGACGAAATTTTAGGAAACGCGCGGTTTAACATCTCTTCTTGAAAAATTAAGTTCTCCGCATTTAAGAAACTCTCTGATAATAAGATTTTAATATTAATCTTAAAGCGACAGTACGTTTCCCAAGTAAAATAATAATATAGCCATGTCGTTTCGCGCGTGGCGATCGTACACTTTAGACGTCTGCAAATTTCTAGATTTCTTAAATGTTGGCACCTAAATGGTAACATTATCTCACAAGGTCGAAGAAGAATATAGCTTATTGAAAGTTTCGTTTACCCTGTATAATCTTCAATTCTCGTTTCCACGTCTATTCGCTATCGAAAACAAAAGATCCACGAAATTACAATCTTAATGCAAATAAACTAGGAATATAATCGCGTGACCTTATCGGTGCTTGCAGATTCCACACACGTACGCACGGAGAACATCCTGAGCCCGGTAAGTGGCGTATGGAGATATCCGAAGGGGGTTGGATAGCTCGAATGGTTTGCGAGGGTGCCACTGAAGGGTGGTACTGTGCCAGAGAGAAGGGTGAAAGCAGGTGGATGGATACGGTGGTGAAGGAGGACGGAAGAGATGCGAGGACGGAAGACGATGCGGATAAACGAGAAGCAAGGGGGAAAGGAGAGAGGGTGGAACAAGGAGGAAGTAGAAAAGGATCAGAGTCAGGGAAGGTAAAAGCAAAGAGTGAGAGTGAAGGTAAGGACAGCGAAAGGGAGAAAAGAGAGGGGATTAGGTAGGGTCGAGAAAACGTGGACCTGGAAGATGGTTCTCTGGACCATCCTTTCAACCTCCCCTTTTCCTACTTGCCTCTCTTTTCTCGTCTCTTCTCTTTCTCGCACTCCCGGCATTCAAAATACGTCGATACTACAAGAGATTTTTCGTGTTCGCTAAATCATTTATGGAAACAAAATATTGGTCGTGGTAGAAGAAACGAAAAGTGTCTTTTCTTAGAGCGTGTAGTATGTGTATTGCATGCACGAGGTCGAAACGTACGAAACGTACGATTTTTAACGATTCTTGTTTCACCGATGAATTCTGAAATAGATGCGTTTACACATGGAAAAGTTAAAGAAGTCAAAAAATCATAGGTTTACGTGTAGAAGAGAAGATTCTCGACTTGGAAATGATATACGTAATATAACATATAAGAATGAAAGATAAGGAGATTTTGATATAATAAAACGAAAGAAAATATCTAAGCGAGTACAGTATCGATGACTATAGGCGGAACGCTAAAGTCAGAGAATCGGTTGATCTTCCGTCAATTACAGCGGCGTCTCGATCCTGTGAACGAAAGGAGAGCCGCTCCGGAGAGGAATGGCCAGTCGTTCGAAGGACGCTTCTGCTCGCGGGCTAATTCCACGGTTGAGCGACAGCCGGCTAATTTTTGCTCGGGGCCAATTCCGGCCGCGTCCTTGGGCGCGCTGTTGCCGGTTTAATAATGCAACACGCCACTGTGTCAGTGTGCCAATCCTTGCTCGGGTATTCGTGACAACTGACAAGTCGCTGCAACAGCAGCCTTTCCGCTTTGGAACCTTTATTGAAGGTGCCGGACCATATTCCGTCTGTTTGGCCGTTACTCATTTTCACCGACGAAACGAGCTCATCCCGGAATGCGAGCGTTTCAGTGGGGGCGGGATCATTCGGGGGCCTCGCCACCCCGTGAATTATTCCTAAAGTGACTTTAGGCTACCACTCCTACATTCTACTTTATCGCGCCGACATTCGCGAGCTTTAATTGCTCCGCGATGTACGTACGTCTTCGAACTTGTGGCAAGCTGCGGAGGAATCGTGGAACAGTAGAACGTAAAGTTTCGATATAATTCCATAATTTCGTATTAAATAGAATAAAGAAAACTCGCTCAGGCGTCACTGTCAAAGGATAGTCTTGTAATATTTATTTGGACAACAGTAAAATAGACGAAACAAGGGTTTACTTTAATCGCGACATTTTTGATTGAGATGGGACCGGAAAGTAGAGATTGCCGCAAAGAAATGGAATTTTTAATTACGCTACGTAAATTACGAGACATCGAGGAATTATTCAGAGATGCATTAAGAGTTTAAAAATTTATCAAGGAAGAGCACTCAGTCGTTTAGATACATACATACAATTGTTGGAACGTATAATCTTTTATCATTGTATACCCGTGGCGAATGATGTTTATATTAGAATAGAACCACAATTAACACGTTCTCCTCTCTGCTTTAGTAGCTGTGAAAATTTTGAATTTATTTATCTCACGACTGAGCTCGAAAGGCAGACTCGGCACTCCGTTGTTTGGTCAAGACAAAGGAAACGTTCATTAAGAAAACGCCATTAGGAGTGAACTTCTTTGTCTTCGTCTTCTTCTTCTTCTCCTTCTTCTCTCTCTTCTTTTAGTTCTTTATCTTCTACTTCTCATTCGACCTCTTTGAGCTAATCCGTCAGATGAAAACAGAAATGCCTCCATACTAATTAAATGAAATTCTGCAGTGATTTCAAGACAGGATATATAGTATATTGCATAAATATGCATTATGTAGGGACACCTTTGTAGGAACAAAAGAGCCCTTTCTACATTTTCTCAAAATCCTTTATTAGATAATTTCTTCGTCCACTCTTTTCAACGACGAAGGCGCGAAAACATTGAAAGAGCGTTACGCCCAACAATATGCAATTGCACAATACACGTTGAAGTCACGTTAAACGATTCCAAGATTATATCCGATGTCTATATTTCTTTTCATTTAAATTTCCCTCAGGATATAACCTAACAAACACGAAGATGGTACCCCGCTGAGGGTAGCCACCCACATGATAATCAAACAGCCAAAGAATTCTACCAAATGTCCAAATTGGACAAATTGTGAATGTAAATTATTAAATAAACAAAAAAAAAAAAAAAATAAAAATTTACATTTCCCGTACCTGCACAAACGACTAACGTCTACCTTTCAATCGCGAAAATCTGAAAGGTCGAGAAGAGAAGAACATGGATCGTTATTTCTCTAAACTTCTTCCAAAAATTCCAAATTCCATCGTAGAAACGTGGTGGGTAGATCATCGATTAGCAGCAGCTGTTTTCCAGCTAATTCGCGATTCTTAGCGCGTCGATAATCGACAGGCTTAATAGGGCGCGCCGGAGGAATATTCTGTTTGTGGCGAAGGCGCGCGCGAACGGTGCGAAAAAAGGGGGGTAGGACGAGAAGGAGAGGACGGATAAAGAGATATCAACGCGGATTTACTCTCGGTATCCGGGGCTAGCAGCGGGAAGTGCCTCGTTCCTCGATCCGGCCCGTCTCAAGGATGGAAGGATCCTCCGCAGATATTCACCTTCGAATCCTGAAGAAACGAGTGGCCGTGCCGAACTCGATCGGCCATAATTTACGACGTCGACGTACCAGCCGGAACGTTATCGCGCGATTCTGATCAGCGGCGAGAGACTTCGACCCCGCGATACAAAAAACCGTTCCGAGATCTCGTCGAGGTCGTTACTCGAACGCGCTCGAGTAATGAGGGGCTATCGAAAGCGAAGGCAAAGACGCGAGATTCGAGCGTTGCACGTGTTTTCTGCCCTGATCACTCATTAGTTAGCGGCGTGGATCGCGTACAATAGAAGAACGGAAGTAACCACGTCAGGAAAACGACGGTAAATCGAACTGATTCGATTGTTTCGACGATCGCCATTACACTCGTATTTATTTTGTGTACTTTCCACTCTTCCTCTTTCCCTTTTGTACATTTATTTTCTTGGACTTTTACTTGTTCGCGAGATGTAATTGAATTTCCGAATTCGTGATACTCGTTTATTTAAATTATGTTCATTAGAAACTTAGAAAATATTCTCGATAGACGTGTTTTAAAAATGATCGTCCAGGAATTCTTCTAAGAATAGGAGAATTCTTATGTCCATTCTTTTCTCTGGCTCGTCTATACGATATTTGCGATATTTGATTGATGTATCGTAAACAAGAGAAATAACAGATTCAGAGACTGAAAGTTAGGATGAAAATTTTAAATCGCTTCACTTTCGCTTATTTTCCCATTTGCTCGCGGCTCTCTACCACGGCGAAAGAACAAGAACAAAAATCAATTCCCCAACTCGATTTCAACGCCAATAAACCATCAAAAGTCCTGGAAAACAGCTCACGGGCTGAAACTTCGAAAGTTCTACCCCTCTCGTTGTTTGTTACCGATCAAACGTCGTACTTTCTCTGTATCCTTCCTTGGATATCAAAAATCGCTTGAGCATAGCTCGATTTCCGCTTCGCCAGCAAAGTTCCGAGGCTACACGCGGAAACGCGTTTGTTGTTCTCGAAGCAGAAATTTAGAGATCATTCGTTAGCGTTCAAGCAACTCGCCGTTGTTCTCCCCTCGTTGTTTTTCAGTGATCGATCATCCGTCTATGCAGCCGAAGAGAAAAAAAGAGAGGGGGGGAAAATCGAGGACAGGTGAGAGTTTCCTGGAGTTTTGCTTTGTCCTCGTCGTTTCTACCTGTCCCTACGCGTTCACGAAACAAGTGCATCAGCGGCATTTTTCGAAAAACTATTTGGCGAAACCCGGCATGGCAATGTTCCCAGCGGGAGATCCTTTCTCTTCCTGTCTCTCTTAGAAATGTGCGAGTAACGTAAGAAGCGAACACGCCTCTTTCTCTCCTTAACAGATCTTACTCCTAGATACCCCGACCTGGTTAAATTCATTTTCAGAGACCTCGTGTAATTAACGTCTTCTTCCATTTGTCTTCTGTCGTAGTCGTTAGGTTTCCTGGAAAAACAGCTTTCTACTTCGCTGCGATTCTTTTGGTTACAGACGAACATCGCAGACCTTTCGTTCCAACTGTTATGCTTCTTATTTGTGAAATTGTTTATTATACCAGATTTTGTGGGATAAAATCGGAAGATAGTTCGTCATGGCTCCATTGCTTGAACCAGCTTGACTTTGTAGATATTTATGAGCTATCAGTATTCTTCTGTTTCGTGTCATAGCAAACCATAAGTCATACCAGTTAAAGTAAGTAAATAAAAAATTCTATTCGTAATAGTAAACAACATACATGGCTAACTCATGAATTTTTGACTAACTTCTTGTTGACAATCGTTCATTGAAGTTTATCGCGTTACGAACACACGTCAGAATTTTGCGCTGACAAAGTTTGTACTGTAGATTATACGTGCGCTATAAATATATTAAATATGGAAATAATGGAAAGAAATATTAAAAGTGGTAAAGGAAGCAAAGGTCATAGCGAAATATTTAATTGTCATCGTCACTTACGCTAAGAGAATAAATTAAAACTGTTAACGCGTTCGACAAAATTCCGTTAAAAGTTACAGAATTTATAGATCCTCGGAATTTACAAAGTTCGAAATTTAGATCTCCAATTGGAAGAACCTAAAAAGTTCATAAATTTTCGACTGGGTACGATTACGCGTCTGGATGGTGAGAAATAGCTAGAATTTCGAACAGATCGATTATAAAAGGGAATAATTTTTCTGCCAACTGTGTTCGTACGTCAAATCGCAAAACAACTTGGAATGATTTTTTAATATAATTATAGTCCGAATGAAACGGACTAGGCGAAGGCTCGTGTCTTTTGTTATTTATCGATGGGCAACATGTCATCCGACAGCACGGTGTAATTAACGTTCCAGACTAATTCGGCTCCCATTGTCGGAACGGAGCAGCGTCGGCCAAAGATAGATAATTTCCGTGTTTTGTTGTGCCTTTTTTCAGCCGTCCATGGAACACGGGGGTGGAGCAACGTGGACTGACGTTGACTGACGTTCAACAGACGTTTCCCATTATTTTGAATAGTAGAAAATCGACGAATCTTCAGAGCCATGCGTCGCCGCTGAATACACCGCCGTTTCCACGAAACGTTTTCAGTTTATAAAACGTAAGACTCCCGTCGTTGTACGCTAATATTTTCTCGGAAATTCATAAACTGATTGAAGTGGCCTTTGAGGGTGATTTGCTCTCGGCGCATCAAACGTAACACAACATTTCCCAAACATTTCACTTTCGATCGTGACAGAATTTCACTTTATTAAAATTCTTTGTTAATTGATAATACACAGCGAGAATCGAAAGTGACTACACGTTTTACAAAAATCAGCTTCGTACAATATTGGCTTACGTATAAACTTAATTACAATTTTTGCTATTAATTCGTATCCTCTCGTACTCTGTATTTTTCGATCAAGTTAAGTTATCAATATGTTAAGTTAGAAAAATTCACCGCTTACATTCTTACATAGAAACGGTAGAAACTTGCCAAGAAAAGATTCAAAACTGTTCGAGCATCACGTAGCCGGTTTCGAGGTTACGTGCTTAAAATCCAGCTCCTTAACGACAGCCGAATTTCTTTGAGGCCAAGAACTCAGCGTCAAAGAAAATCAAGGCCTACCATTTATTTTTCAGTAGTGTTTGACCAACAGTTCGCAATCTCCAGAGCGAATCTACAGGACACGGTGTTAGCCTGCTCTCTCATATCCCGTGTTCAGGAAAGGAAAAACAGAGGCGAATTGGCCCGCTTCTTTTTCACCCCTTCGCCCCCTCTACCGACAGTGGCACCCTCTTTTTTCCTCAAAATAAACTCGAGGCCCCGCTTCCGTCTACGTTGGAACAGGACTCTCTAGGCGGTACATATATTTCTTCTATTGTCTAGCCCCGGAGTTTCCTATTGTTTCTAGAAATTTATCGCTTCACGGGAAGTTTGGCCACGCAGAAGCGGGTGCTTTCATCTTGAGCTAACGACGAAGGGTGGGAAAGAGAAAGAGAACGTGTGAGCAGGCCGAACGAGAGAGGGAAGAGATATAGATTCAAAGCGGAGGCGATAATTAGTACTTCTACAAAATTATTTATGCCTGAAATAAATCAGGAGAAAGCTTAATTGCTTCCCTCTTTGCGCGTTCTCTATCCGAGCTCATTTTTTTTCGCTTTCTGTTCTTCCGCTTTTGTTTCCCCCTTTTAATTCTTTTTTAATGCCACGACATTCTTGTCGAAACTCACGCGTACAAAAATTTATCGCACCATTTAGCTTCTAATCTACCAGATTTCTTTGGAGAGAGGGAGGCGGGGTTAGAGGTGGAAGTTTCGACGATTTTGTTTTATTTAGATTGCAGTGTTGGAAAATATTACGGGTGGCATGAAATTAGGTTTTGATAAAAGTGTTTGTCGGAGATGGGTAAAATGAAATTTTATTCTATTTTAATTTATTGGGAATATTATCCTTTCGTTAGGTGTTGTTATTATTCATTACAATCCTTCACTCGAGTTACTCGATGACAAAGTAACCGTATAATGGCAAAAGAAAACGATATAATCGTATGGAAATATGTCCTACTGGACAAATTGTAAAATTTAAATAAATAATAAAAAAAAAACATGGAAATAAAATAATTCTCGAAATGGATGAACAGATGGGTACGAGATATACGTTTCAAACCATATGTCGTTGTAGAGGATTCGCTGTCAAAATGCTCAAACGTCTGATTACTATATAGAATTTAATATTTTATATTTAATAAAAAAAAAAAAAGAATAACACTTATAAACTTTACTTAATAATCAACTATATCACAGTTTTTAGTAATCGACCTGTATATACTATAGCTTAGTTTCCATGAATCCAAATAAAGTCTAAAATCATACATTCCCACACCTACTACACCGTCACGATGGTCGATTACAAAGACATTCTCGCGTTTACCAATTCACAAGAGAGAGAAAAGGACGAGAACAGAAACGAAAGGGGTGGAACAGTCAATTTACGTTCCACGGGAACGATTTTATTCCGAAAACCATACGGAAGATCAGGGTTTTGTGCTGCAGTCCATTCGAGCAGTGACGGAGGAGAATTTCAAAAGCGTTCACTGTAGGAGGAAGGGAGGGTGGAGAGTGGATAAGGCGTCGTAGAAGCTTAGAACCGTTCGGAGAGAGGGGCCTGGAGGCTTTGGCAACAGGTTTCATCCCCGTGGAAAGCCGCCATGTTTCCGTTCGTACGAGCTTTTCGAAAAACGTTCGTTTTTCCAGCAGCGGAGAAGAAGGATGGCAGGTCTGGATCTTTTTCTCGTACCCCTACCATTCTTCTTTCTTTTCCTTCTGCTGTCCACGCGTTTTAGCTGTCTTTTTCTCGTACCCGTTTCTTTTTCTCCTTTGTCTTCCCTCTTTGTCTTACTCTGGCTCCGCGACGGTGGATGAACGAGAAGAGGACCCGTTTCTGCGTTTTGCGGGAAACCGGTTTCTTTCCTACGTTAAATTACAAGACGGCTCTTCAACTTTTCTTCCCCCAGGCTCGTTATTTCTCCTCCTTCCGAAGTTTATAGGAGGCAACGTTTTATTTACATTGTAGCCGGGTTACTTCGAAATCGAAAGTCGCCGTGGAAACAGGATCGTAAACACGCGCGACTTTTAATATCGCCTCGACTTTCTTGAAATGTAATTGTCTTATTTCTCACCACCTCTTCGTCAGTGGTCATTCACGCGGGTAAAAGAGAGAGCGAGATTCTTTTTATTTTCCATTTCGGTAGATAATTCGCCGTGGCCGCTGCAGGATTTCACGGCCCACGAACAAGGAATGTAGCGTTTCGAAGGGCCAGAGTGACGTTGCATCGTTTAGAATTCATCTGATGGATTTCACTTCGTCGATTATCGAATGTACTAGGATAATATTAAATATAGAGAAAATTTCACGACCACCGGTATCTAGACCGTTTTAAATACAGCATTGACGTATATGAAAAGTTAGGAAATAGATGAACCGTCGTGCGTTGAAATTAAAATTTATTAAAAAAAAATTAAAATTAAATCCACCCATCTAATCGTATAATTATCTCCAAAATATCGTGGGAAACGCCAATACACCGTTCCATCGTTAAATCTCCGGAAATGGAGAGAAGTGTAAATTCGTTTAATTGAAAAAAAGCGTCAACAGCAATAGAGATAATTTTTTTGCCGTTCAAGATATTCTCGGGAAGTGCGAAGACTACCCGTCTCGCCTTCCTTTTTTTTTTTTTTTCTTTTTCGCAGCCAGCGGTATGCACCTCTTTGAAGTGAATTTTCGGGAAAGCCATGAGAGAAAATGACAGAAAAATTGAAAGTAACGCGTGAGAAACAAAGATGGCCAAGAGTGAACCGATGCCGACGTTATGGAAGCCTTGGTTACAAGATCGTAACTCAGCCACTTTAGAGTTTCTCGGTCCGTGGCACGCCATTAGGCATCCTCTTTAGAAAAATAAATCTTCTCTTCCAGGAATTCCACATAGACATCGGTAACCTAGTCTCAAATACGCATAACGAGTCGACACCCCCGTGTCGAGGAAAATGGACTCGTCCAGCAAGGGTGGTCACTACGAGCCACCACTCTCTTACCTTCCACGTTTCCCTCCGTTTTTCGTTTGTGTTCGCCTCCGCTCCGCTTCCATTCCACAAACGGTTGGGACGCGTTTGAAATGCCGATCAACCGTCGATCGTGTTGCCAACGTTTTCTAGATGGAGCTCGAAAATTCGAACCGAATTCGAGAGTGTTGCTCTTAAGCGAGATAAAACAGATTGGAGGATAATTTTGAACTGCTTTAATTTAAAATTTCTGATGTACGATCTACACCGTTAAATTTATAATCCGCAAGTAATGCAATTTTGCTAAAAATTCAAAATGTCCTGAAACTTTCCAGCGAAGATGTACATAGTTTATGCGAATATTTTGTGTGAATAAAAATATGGATACTAATATACACATTTTTAGATGTACATACGCCGGAAACTTCTCTTTCAAGCTACCGATATTCCAAAATGTACAAAGTTTGTCGCTCGATCAGATCGTTCATTTGAAACAGAAGCAGGAAGGCCAGCCAGGTAATACGAAGAAACAATGTTAGAAGAAACACGAGCCAGACGAAGAAGACGAAAAGAAAGGCAAAGGAAACAATTCGGATCCGGCTGCGTAGCTGTCATCAAAGACGTCCCGTCACGATTGCGAGTCACGAAGGAGGAGACCGAGCAAATCCACGTTTTAAAAGAGTCGGAGAGGAGATGAACGAGCGATACGAGGACGAAGAAAAGCATCGGTAATCGTGGTTCTCCAGTGAACCGTTTCGCGAGAAGAATCTAAGTGGACGTCTCGACAAAAGCGCTGGCAACTTTTCCTCGGCCTTCTTTGCGTACCGGAAAATTCGAAAAATGGCCTGCTCCCTTCTTCGTATCCTTCTCCATCTTCGTCTCGAATAGTTTTGTGACCGGTGTGTCGTTTCATCTTCGACAGCATCGCCAAGCGAATTTTCAAACGCGAAGCCTCCTGCCGGTGAATGGAACGCACACAATCGACGCATTGTAGCGTTCCTGGGAGAGCTGGATGCACCTACGGGAATAATATTTACTTCCGGTCGACAGACATCCGGTCTGGTCTCTCGCAACGTTCCTTCAGTGTGTAACACGAAACCGTGACGACCAGCAACGCAGTTTTTCTTGCCTCGATGGACCGTTTCGCGACGGGGTATCCCTTGAGGGGGAGGTAAAGGAGAGAATAAAGAAAAGAATTGTTACTTTTCATTGATGAGGTTACCGCAAGGAGCAGAGTAAGGGAGGAAATTACACGTTACGCGTTTAATCGAATTCGAGAGGGTAACGACATGTGCCACAAATTACGTGACGCGACGATGACTTCGATTTTTTATTCCACAGGGGTCGAACCCTTTTCCTCGAACCCGTGCTTGGTTCACGGTCTGCAACTGTTGCTTTTTATGGTTCGACGTTTGGACGCGTTTTGTTCGGGAAAGCGCGAATCGATTCGGCGCTACGTAATTCGGGGCGTGTTTGAAATTTAATCGCGTCGTGGAGACTTGAACGATGGTGCAGGCAACGAAAGACTGTGCGTTTCTTCGATTCCAATCGAGTCGTAGAATAAATGTTTGAATGTTGTAAGAAGGAGAGTTAGAAAAGCAGTTAGAAATAAAAATACTACATTAAAAGAAATAGTCGTTACAAAGTCTGCAAGTTGATTTGTGATTTATCCTGATTTCAAAATATTTATTCGCGAACTTATTTAACGTTGATAACAGAATATTTAATTTCGCGTTGAAACATCAATTAACTCGTTAACAAACAAATCATTGCCAGGGAGATTCAACATTCGACGAAAGTAATCGTTTCACGGAACTCGGAATACGCGAAACGCTCAAAAACGAAGGTTTCCACCGTATCGGCGCAACGATTTCGCAACGACACGATAATTAGGCGACCTTGATCGAACGGGGTAAAGCAAGGATCGCGAAGAAGACGGATCGGGAGAGGGTTGAAGGGAGGGAGGAAAAAAACGACAGAGGTAAATACGAGAAACGAAGAAAGGTAGGTTCCAGTAAGGCTCATTTACTGTTGGCCTGTTGCAAAAAGCATTGATGATCCCTCCAGGCACAAAGAGCAATGATAGAGAGCAACAGATAAGTGCAATCCGAGTTGCAAAACGTTGCGGTGCATGAAGAGGCATTACAGCTCGCTCGCAAATTACTACGCGGGGTAATCATAATGCGATCGTAATGCAACGCGAATGACTTGATTTCGAGCGTGAGCCTCGCCGTTGCGAGATAAGACCCCGGCCATTACGCGAAATTAGCGATTATCGGACGGTAATTCATAATTATTGTTCGTCGTAATGCGGACCCGCGAACAGAGGACCGCACGAAACAATATTTCGAATCGACGCGACTCTGTGCCCGGGAATTTCAACGAGGAAACAAGCGGGCAGCGTGACTATTGAACGTTTTCCTCGATAAATAACGAGTACGTTGCTAGGTTGCCATTTATTTAAAAAGAAAAGAGTCGCCAGAGATTCTTCACGTTCTGTTGCATGTTGGAACGTTTTGGTCCTTATTATTAGGTTGCCCGGAAAAGTTTCTTTCGTTTTATAAGGTTTTTTTTTTTTATATTGTTTATTTTTAATTTTACAATTTGTCCAGTGGGACATTAGGTAAAATGTTGTAACATGTGATTGAATAGCACGTGGATGGTTACCCCCAGCGGGGTGCCATCTTCGTGTTGTTTTATAAGGTGATAATAGATAAACAACAATTTCTGTTTTATAATATTTTATTGAATTAGGTGTGATCCATTTCGTTCTATTTGTATTATTGTGTTTTTTACTTTTTTTATTTTTATTTGGAAGTTTTAGTTTACAATCAATTCTCATTGAGAATTATAGGTAAATTATTCTGGCGTGGTATTATAATATAAAACAAAAAAAAAAAATACAAAAAACATTGTGCGTCTATTATTTCCTTATAAGAAACATTTCGGACAACCTAATATTAGTAAAATAGATGCAAAAGCGATGTACTATCCTCGGAGAATAGACGAAGATTGTTGTAGATACCGAGGTTTTACGGTTTTCTAATTTTACGACTCTCACTGAAATTTAAATTACGAAAATAAATTCTACTGAAGAAATATCTGCTAGTCTCAAGTATTCATTATTCTCGAAATTTTAACAAAGGCTTAAAATATAATAAAGAATAGCACGTAGCAACTGTAAATATTTCATGGGAAAAGTAGAAAAAGAACAAATTGAAAACGACGTAATATTTCCTACAGATGGTAGCCATCATTTTTCGAAGATTCTTGGAAATTTCGGCAGCTAGGAAAATGCGAGGCTTTGAGGAAGCTCGAGATATAACAATAGCATGGAACCTGAAGCGAACATAAATTGTAGACACCACGTGTTATTTGTGGACGAATGTTTTTGGACCGGTTAGTACGTTCGGTTGACGTAGAAAAGGAGACGAAAGATCTTCTGGAAGGAAACGAGAGGGCAAAAGAATTGAAAGAAAGACCTTGGAAGGCCCGCGTGCACCTATACAAACAGGCCCTGCTGAAAAGCAAATATTTTGTTGTGATGCAAGAATTCACAACATTAATGGGGTCCCTGGAAGTGCAGCGTTCCAGGTCGATTAGAGTGCACGGGAAATGAGCTTTTTCGCGTTTCGTTCCTTTTAAACACTGCTAATGATAATAACAATAAGAACTTGTGTGAGAGAAATGACTCTAACTGGTAAACACTAACTGGTCTTAAACATTGTTTCATCAATAGTGATCAGAATAATGAGACTAGTGTCTGACTAAAATAATGTGACTAACACCTGACTAAAATAACATGACAAAATACCTAATAGATCTAAGAAATCGAAGCATTCGCTGAAAGAAGTAAATTTGTTCGTTACTTCTTTCTTCAAACTATAATTTACGTTTTCATCTCGAGACATGTCGTTTTCTTAAACATTTTCATTCCCCTTTTCTTTTTTAAATTTTGCATTAAATAAGAAAAAATAAATACTTTTTATGATACTTGCACTTTTTTACATTTCAATATAATATACCAGATGCATTATGTTTTTCGAAAATGGAAGTGTACTAAAGATAGCTCGACGTTCAAAATCGTTGTCGGTCGTTTTCTTCCTTTATGCTTGAACGTGTTTGATCATTCTGGTCGATGCAACGAAACGCTCGACATTCTTCCATTATTATTGTCCAAAGTACGGCAATGGAGAACTGTTGCAGTACTTGCAACATGTAACAATAGGTTTAACGTCGTCACCCACCCTCTTTTTCATCTTCCGTTATCGACGTGGTACCAAAATTCAGTTCAACCATTGAACGGCTTTCCTTGGAAAATTGCACCTTTCAGGTAGCAACTAAAAACGATAAATTTCTTCTGCGCCATTGATCGAGTTCTCTGGGTAGAACTTTTTCTTGATAAAGCACCCAGAAACGAGCTTTCTTTAGGAATTCGCCAAGAAAATATGCTTGCACCTTTTTTAAACTTTCTTGATCTTTCAATCATTTTTTACACGCTACTTCTAAAAATATCTCAGTATAAAAATTTAATTTTTTTTAGTACGAAATATATTAAGAAATTTATTTAAAAATTCCAAGAAGCGTAAAACGTAAAATGATTCTCCCCGTGAATTTTCCAAAATTTTCCAATATCTTAACATTTATGATCCGATATAGAACGAAAAAGAGTGCATAAAACGATACTCTGTCTAGATTTTCTAAAATTTAACGATACTCTAATATCTGGTTTTAATAGTCTCTGCGAAACTCCGAGCATTACGTGTTTCTCATGCAGCAAAACAAGTTGTAAAAATGGAAATTTAAAACGTACAGGCCGTCGAAGAATTTCGTGCTGCAGCTTCTAGAGAATTGTAAAGGATGACAAAAGCTGGATAAAGCCTAATCGACGAAGGAATGCACCTAGTACGAACAGGTTTGGAATATTCATTAGAAGGAGCAACTGATTTGAAAGCGATTTAATTACGGGCCTCCGTAGGCTTAATTAATTTGGCCGATGGTTCGACAACGATTAAAGCTGCGCCGTTTCGTAACACGCATTTCCAAACGATCCATAAAAGGTTTCTGCAATGTTCCGATAGGTTTGTAAAATTCTTTTCATAAATATGGATGTTACCCTTTGTTTCGTGCTGCATTTTTAACAATCGTTTTATACATACAATACCCTTTGATCGAGACTATCCTGTATGAATTTTCTTTATGAATTTTTTTTATTGATTATTATTCCAGATAATATCGTTTGATATTGATCTTTAAAAAGAATTTTCCTACGATACGATAGACGAATACTTTAAAGAAATTTCACAACACATATACTAATTAAATATAACGACTAGAAATAGTTCAGAACTGAGGACGTTTCTTACATCAACTTCTAACGGCACAATTTACTTACTGTCAACATTATACAAGGTACTCAAGAAGCTTTCCTAACAAGTTGCGTCTACCTCTTAATTAAATAAAACAATAGAAGATAATCTAGCAACTACGCTCCAAAAGCTTCGCAAGAAAGATATAATAATCAAGCAAAACAATCGGAAATACCATTTCAACAAGCAAATTGAACATAATTCCTTCAATGAAATTCTATCGAGTTGAATGTAGGTGCGGGTATAAAAATTAAATATACATATAAAATTATCAACGCAAGTCCAACCGCTGGCAAGAAGGAAAAAACGAACAAACACGCAAAGGGAATATAAATCTCTTATCTCAACACGTTGTTAACGCCGTAACGCGATGTCTCTGCAAAGAAGTGGAGGAAAAGCGAGTAATTCCGTGGTATCGCGGAAACGTGTAGCACGAGCTGCTTCGCTAATTTCCCGGCAGCTGTTAATTAAATAAAACGGTGGAGAATAGCGGCGCGTAGCAAAGCGGAGACTAACTTGCCGAAATGATTCTGTTCCCATAGGGAGCCAGCTCGTTTAACAAAGCAGGACTTATTCGGTTTACTGCATGCGTAGTAAATGCACCGGGGGTGCCGGTGCAACCTGTTGCCGGCACACGGTGTAAAGATGTCGTAAATGCGCGGTAATAACGCGAAATACGCGTGGTGGAGTGTCGTTAGCAGTTTCAAGCATGCCGTGCTAGCGGGACGCCTCGTGCACCAGCCCCGGCTATCGTCATTTTTATTGTATCTTTTACTGGCGACGTTTGTTTGAACTTGTCTGTTCGTCGATTACACTACGAATTGCCGCGAATCCCGCGCTCGATGAAGATATCACTGTCCAAGTGCAAAGAAGATAGAAAGGGTATTACGAACGAGATGAGGAAATGGGTTAAAGTCGAAAAATTAAGACGATTAATTAGCATAACTCGTATCATAGTTCGCAAGGCACTCAAGATAAATCCAATTCGAAATTTATCGTACGTTGTTGCGAGTCTATGTGTTTATCGAGGGTGGAATATTTATTGCTCTTCTATTTTCAAACGAATAGGGAAAGAGTATAATAATAAAAGGACGCAATAAAGCATACTTTTGGTAAAAGAAAATTTTAACGGTCACAGTTAGAAACAGATGGAAAGGAAATTCACGCGTTGTCCAGAAACAAAGAGATGAAATATTGAACACTTTAGGGCGTCGCTCGAACGAAAGTGATTAAGTCGGCTAAACTTTACAACGGCACTTACGAGTTTACAACATCTCGTTCGTTTGCGCATCAGATTTACAATTTCTTTTTTTTTTTTTTTTATTTAATTTTTTACATTGACAATTTGTCCAATTTGGACATTTGGCAGAATTTTTTAGCTGTTTGATTTATCATGTGGGTGGCTACCCCCAGCGGGGTACCATCTTCGTGTGAGTTTACAATTGAACTCAGAACGTACACCTCTTCTTCGTTACGTGCCTGTTTCTTTTCCTTTTACGACGCAGTACGCAAGTATTATTCGACGAATTTCAGTGTATTTTGCGGTTACAATTTGATAAAACGTTTTTGACTAGCTGGTAGTGAAGCAGTTTGAGCGATCTCTTTAGAAATTCGTGTAGTCACACTAAAGATTTTAATCGCCGTTGGCTACGACTGACTCAGTAAGATGGAACTCGGCCCCGTGGAACGTGAGATCCCGTGAAACGCATCGTGCACGCTCGCGTTCCGAAAATTCATCGCGACACGCTCCCACAAGGACCCACGATTCGTCTAACAATTACGAATAGCATATAACATTCCACGTATCTACCTCTACCTCTGACCGATAACTATCACCTTCATCACCTCGTTCAATAACAAAAGATAAAATAGATAAATAGATAATTTTCCAAAACGTATAAAATTTGTTTGAAATTATATATGAATCTCTCGGAAGCTAATGCGATCAACTTTACTTGAAGAAAATAATCACGTTTAATCTAGAGTACGTATAATGTTCTCATAACGAATACAGAATTCATTCAGGATGGAATGCTTAATTACTGCTGCGGGGAATTAGCACATTCTCCGGAATCCTTAAAATTCCGACAAAACATGCTTCTCCATTTTGAAAGCAAGATCGAGACAACGTTTTAAAATTAACCGTGTCCGTGAAAGCGTCTCCGATATACACGTAAGACACGCCAATTCTACTTCTTTCCTTCTTCCACGAGTCATAAAGTAAAATTTAAAGCTCCAATAAAACGTCTGCTAAGAATAATCCAGAGTCTCGGCCAGCGATGCAACCGAAACCCACTCGTGGAAGTTCATCGAGGCGGTGATAAATGCACGAATTGTTGTCAATTTTGTCGACGTGAATAGACGCTGAGGAAGAGCAGGACGTTAAAGAAGAAAACGAAACAAACGAGGCAGAAGAAGATTTTAAAGATAAAAAGTTGGGGGAAGAAGAAGAGGAATAGGAGAAGAGAACACCAAAGGGAGAAAGAAACTGAAGAAGAAGCAGACGAGGACCAGGAAGGAGAAGAAGAAGAAGAAGAAGAAGAAGAGGACGAGGAAGATGGAAAAGAAAGAAAGAAAGAGGAAGGAGTAGAAAAATCTCAAAAGGGTGCCGCGTGCACGCGGAGAACGCATTATATATGCGATCAAAGAGGGCAAGAGACGCGAGTACACGAGAACATGTGGGACAATGCCTGTCACCTCATTCACGTCAAGTGAGCTCGAGGACTACCAACTTCAGCCCCGTCGTTCCGTAGTGGCAGAAGAAGAACCTGGCCACGGATCAAATTGCATCTCGATTCGTGCATCGACTTCTCTTTTTTAACGTTGGCCTCGTCTTCTTCTTGTTCCGCCGCGCGCTTCGTCGACCCTTCCCTTGTTCTTTGGCTCACCCTCCCTCCCTGCGCGTCTCTTTACGGTCACCCTGCTGCTCCACTCTGATCCACCATCCCCTTAATCGTGTCTTCTACACACACGGAGGCTCGAGGCGTTCGCGGATAGATCCGGTCAGCCGTAGAAATCGAACGAGTCCACGGCGAGAGGAAGCAAAGATTCCCGGAGGCGTCGCGTCGAGTCGATTTCGTGGCGATTCGCGGAGCTTGCATCTCCGTTTCCGGTAGAACGGGCAGCATCGAGTGGGATCACGACGTCCCTTGGAGAGAACGATGAAGTTCGATGCGATAGCGAGAAACGTGGGTCACCGATGGTAGTTCGTGCATGGAGATTCGGCATCTGATACGGAAAATTAGAGGTTACGAGATGCAAAGATAATTTTTCCACGGCAGGTAGATTGAATAGAGGAGATAGAATAGTTTCGTTTTGCTCTTCCCTCGTCGATAATAATGATTGTTAGTATTTTTTAAATTTTGTATTAAAAGTTTGTTTATTCGATTTTTCACTTGAGATGTTCGATAATGATTATTAATGTGTTCCAAAAGCTAAACGAAGCAAAATTTTGACAATAGAACGAGAGTACACGCTTCTAAAAATATTAGTACGCAATATGGCAAGAATTTCGAGTAACTTATGGAAAAATCGTTGGACGATCGAGTGATACACATTACGAAGGAGGAGCAACGTCGTTCGCATTGGAAAAAAAGTATAGTCAACTGCATTCAGCATAGAAAATGAACTCCACCCCCGAGAGGCATAATTCCCGTATTCCCCTATTCCTTCATTCCGGTTTAGTGGAATCCCAAAGATTTGCCAGTTTCTCGTACCGAAGCTCTACCACGAAATTCGATTTTTTCTCCGTTTCGTTTCTTCGCTTCTTTTCGTGTATTTCTATCTCTCGTGCAACCGGCAGGTGGGGTACACGCCGTAAATTGAAACGCTTCTCCGAAACATTCTTGCCGTTTCTCAATCTTACATAATATGTGGCTCGAGGAATTTTTACCTAAGTTTAAAGTTCCATGTTGTAAAAAATTACGCTTGCCTTTTTACAGAAAGACGGGAATTTAATTTCAATTCTAATCTAACCAATCAACCGATATTTATTTCATAGCTGGTAAGGATAATTTATGATCTTTGTTACATTATTAACAGGCTAAGCTCTTCTTCAGTCTTCGTCAACATTTATTGTAAACATCCATCGTTTAATTTACTTGTAATTCTCAATGAGAATTCATCGTAAATAGTCTACCAAATAAAAAAAGAAAGAACACATCTATTGTCAACATCTATTGCAAACATCGAGATTAGAATAAGAAGCGTTTAAAGAAAAAAGAAAGAAAGAAATGAATTCCCTATTGGACATAGTAGCTTACCAACGCAGCAACAATGGATACATTTCCAAGATAACATTGTAATCACAGCATTAAATCGATAATCCGCTATCGGCAAGGAGTGCCAGTCATCTTGCTGCAGTCAATAAATATGCAAAGTGCGGGTTAATTTAAAACCTAGGTACGCTGCATGTAACAGTATGATTAACGACGTAGTAAAACTCCATTTATCCAAATTTATAGTTGAGGTTCGCTGATCCTCTGTTCCACCTATAACTTCTTGTTCGAACGATAGAAATTGACATTTGTAAAACCAGGTTCGAGGATATCCATTTATTCTCAGTCTAAACTACTATGTATCTCGGACTATCTAAATGAACCTTTACGAGATTTGAAGAATACAATGGAATAATTTAAAAATGTAGGAATACACGGTTAATCCCGATCCTTTAATAGTCGATATCGATTTAATAGTCGATATCTGTTCGTTTTATAATTAACTCGACGAGATATGTTCTTCGTTAGATGGATAAAAATTTATTTGCACAAAGTATTTGTATTTCGTTGATTTAGCAGCTAGAAACTAAGCCGTCCTCTAAAATTTTAAATTTCTTTCTTCATCGTTCATTTTCTATTCCACGTAAATGGAATACGTTATCGTACCTTGCATGAATTAATTAAAACGATTGAAAAAGAAATAAACTGACCTTATTGCAAAAATATCTCATTTATCATCTGATTTACATTCACCGGTACAATTAAACGTTTCTATGGGCACTGAAGCGACGCGTTCAACACGATCAACAAGTCTCGCGGCGGAGAAAAAGAAATCCCGCGGCTGCATTAGATTTCGATTATCTCTTGGTCCGACTCGTTCCGTTCACCTTGCACTTTTTCTTCTTCTGCGGGCCACGTCGCGAGTCGAAACACGTTCTCGGAACGCCTATTCATCGTGCCGAATTTTTCAACAGTCCAAAAGCAAACAAGAACGCGAATCCCCCCAATCAGCGCCGATTCAGATTTCCAGTTCCAGGCGGCGCGCCCTTGTTGCTTTTCCAGCCCGGTTATTTCTACGCGGTCTGTTCATTAATAAAGACATCGACGCAGTTTAAGCCGACTCATGAAAATCTTCCCCTCTTCTCAACCGTCCTTTTTATTCGAAGTTTTCAATAGCGAAGAGCGAAACAGTATTTTAATTATGGAAGTTGTGACATGGGCGATTTGGGTGAAAGCAATTCGATCGAGACAAAATCGACTTTCATCGAGGAAAGTATAGAAAACGACTATAGACGATGGGTGCAAAAATATTCGTGATGTTAGTTTTTCGTACAAGGCGAGGAATGTGAAAGTAGTCTGCGAATTAGAACGTTTATATTGGACACAGGAGGATAGAGAAGGAAGTTTTAAGAAATGGAGTCTGCAAAAGTGTCATACTCGTGATTATAGGTATTATTTGTAATAAGAGGTAGGATTAGCTGAATGTTGTAGGTAATAGCAGGTTAAATTAGGTTGCAGTGTCGGTGTATCGAAGATGGAAGATACTTAACATTTAACTGGATGCAACATAAAATTAAGTTTTGATGTTTAATTACAGAACGTTTTCCTCTTCTCGAAGTTCATTTCCAACAGCTGGTAATTAAACTTCTATTTAGAAATTCTAGACACGAGTTTATTTTCTCCAACATATTCTCACATCAATCAATGTGATTGCGTAGATCGCTGACATAGTTGTAAAAGATTTGTAATGATAGGATATCGGTAAGAGAAATCTTTTTATTACGTGCGTAGACATCGCAATGTACGTTACATGAATGTGTGTAATACTATTTACGTAATACCGCTTATCAAGAAATTTAGATTCTCATTGCAGGTAAAGTATAAGGAAAATTGATCACATCGATCGATATATCTATAAATCTCTAAGCTTCGAAACTGTCCTACAAAACGGTAGCCCGCGAAAAACACGCGTGGAAAGAAATTTTCACACGAAGAAAAGAGTAGGTGGCGTCCGTCGAATTCCATCGGGTCCTGGCTACGATCGGTAACTCCCTGTATAACGTCATATACCGCGTGGCGCAAAAAAGGAAGCGCAAAGGCACGAAAACTGGTTTCGCTCTCTGAGTCACCGTCTATAATGACGGGCCGCCTGGAACGCGCTGGAGATTCACTCGTTGGTCGAAAAGTTTTCGTAGTGGATTAGAAGGGCCGGTGACTGTAGGTGGGAGAGCACGAATGAACACGAGGAAACACGGCTAATATTGCGGCCACGTTTCCGGTCGTTAAAGTGTCGAAGCTTGTCAGTCTGGCCGACAGATCCGAGTACGTGTCTCGATGCGATTATAATTTCAATATCAGAACGATCTCCGTCGATTTGGATAATTCTACCTCTCCTATAATATCGACAGGACTCAAAACGTTGGATGAATATCTTGGAACGAAGGATACCGCGATATTGTTTCTCCTGTTTGCTTTTTCTTATTGCAACATGCGAGTTGATCCAAGGAAAAGAATAGTTCTTGAAAACTAACGATCCTGTCATGATGTAAAGCTATAAAATTGACACGATACCGTAGTATTTTCTCGAGAATTACATAGACAGATGAGGAGGAAAAATGGTAGCAGTAAAGTTTTCCGAAAGTTCAAACAACTGCAAAAGCTGTTCATTTATTCTTGTATCTCTTGTATCACTCGTTCAAAATGCACGAATTGCACAACAATTTTATATTTACCTAAAGAAATCTCTGTTACCCTTTGCCCTATTCTTGCTCCTACCTAAATGTAGCTCTTATCCCTCCAATGCGATATGAACTCCAAACAAAACTGCACAGCCCTCTCAGCGCACCCTAACATTTATTCAACAAATTCCTCTTCAATTTCTGAAGGACAATCAAGTGCCTTCGACAGGCAGTGTATCCCAACTACGGTTCGTAGTTGCGCTACGAATCTCTTGGAAGATTAGTCGAACGGGGAAATTGCCGCCTGAAATTTCTATTCGGCTTGAATATTCGTTTCGAAGAAAGAGGGGAAGGGGATAACGGTGAATCATCCCGATGTCAGAGCACCGGTAACTGGATACCGGACGAAACTCGTTCGAATTACTCTGGGAAATGAACGACTCGTCGAATGGAGGCGCGCTCCCGATCTTTCGAACGAAGCCAGTTCGAGTTTCATGTCTATTGGCCGCGCGCGTTCAACTGCTCTATCCGTCGACTTTTCTTTTATACCGCGTTCACTATTTTCTTGAATGGCGCCCGTTATGGCGCTTGCAACGTGGATCACGGTCCCACATCGTGGGAGTGAGCCGAAACCGAGTCCCGTGGCCGAAGATCCCGTTAGCCTTCCTAACCCTTTTTTCCATCTCTTTCGTGCGATTAACCCTTCTCTTCCAGTGTTTATGGAGTACTTTCGAAAGTTTCGGTCGGAACGTTCGATGTTTGCATGGACGCGAACGAATCGTGAAACGATTATAGCGAATTTTGGTATTATCGGGACGAAAGCTGAACAACGATCGTGGAATATCGATTTAACAAATATTTCGTGCTTCATCGATGTCGTTTTACCTGACAGATCGCTGACTTTCTATGCTTACTGACCAGTGTTGGTCCATAAAGAATATCATTTACGATACAGATTGAAAAATTTATGAATAGCGCGTGAAATTATTACGATTCCTGAAAACAATTTTTTTCTCGTATAAATTTATTGCTATAAGCAACTTTGTTAATGTAATAAAATGTCTTCGTTCGCTGTTAAAAAGACTCCACTTAATCCGTTTAATATTTGCTCCGAAGGCGCAGCCAGTAACGTGACTATAAATCAGGATAATCTAAAGGGTCTCTGTTTATGTATTAATTTCACAATTGTAAATGCATGTTTCGAGCAGAGTTGGCAACTGAAGCGCCTATAAAATTAAGCGCGAGATCGTTTTAAAAGCTTATACACGGCTATCATGACAAACCTGCAGTTGGAATAATGTCGCGATCTCATTAATGGGATTGCGACTAATTGAAAGGAGAACCAGTTTTAGATTTCAGATTGTGGCTTTAATCGCTATCGAAACTACATCGAAGTAGATATCGTGTTGCTTTCTAACACGCCGCTGGCTCTCGTTATCAAAATTGATTCTCACGGTGAAATTAATAAATATATTAATATTTGTTCCACGTATAAACGCGAATCAGCGTTAAACTACCTTTCATTAAAAGGGGGCAAGAAAGTCGAAAATGTTAAACTGCACGTCAAAGGATCCTCCTTCCATCGGTAATATTTTAAACACGCGAGGAGACTCGAAACGAAATTCAAATAGATTCAAAGTATCGTGATTATTCCATCGACGGAGATCCATCAATGATCGTGACAACGTTGTCGCGTGATCAAGAAAACCCTCGTCAAGCCACCTACGATTTACCAGCGAACGAAGGAATATTTAAGGATCGCCATGATGGCTGGCCATGCGATAATTTCATTTTCGAGACGCTCCGAGGGCCTGGTGGTTTACGTGGATATTAGAAAACCGCCTAAGCAGGGACATTAAGGATACGATGCACCTGAGGGAAAATTATCGATAATGGCGCGCTCGTTTTCTCTCATTCATTACATGTTATCGTGAAGATAATAATAGTACCAGGGTCGGGTAATAGCAATAGCAGGACGTCAGGATGTTTACCTTATCCTTCGAACGGTGTAACTGGCTCTGCAGCTATACCATTTGCTTCATGCAACAATTAATACCACGTGCACCGTACGTACACACGCGTGTGACCCTTGTCGTTAGGTTGTTACGAATATTAATCATTGTTATTCTCACTTACTTTGTAAAGCCGTGTACGTCAGTTCGCCTGTCACGATAATAACGAAATATTGGCTGACACGTGTAATTTACCGTTCAACAGATGCATCGGCGGCCAGATAGTCATTAGAAAGAGACTTCGTAGCAGATCGAGACGGGACCGAAACGTGATCATGTATCGACGTGAACTTGCAGATTTCCATTCGCGTATTTAGCTGTCGTGCGTTTCATCGAACCTCCTTTCGCTTGGGAACTGCAACCTTTGATTAGAAGTTTCTTGATTTCTCGTGTAAACGGACAGATGCTACAGCAATTTATATTACAAATTTCAGAAGCAGTCGAGAAATGATGAACTGTTTTCACAAGAAGTTAACAACGCTTTATCTAAATCTTATTTAACATCGTCGCTGATATCGTTAATTAGTAAATTATCGTGCAGAATGGTCTTTGCTGTAACGATATAACATCGTTATAATTCTGACACGCGAAAGTCGAGGATGGTGCACAAATTGTGTAGAAAATTGCCGACTGTTATGGCAGACCTATAATTGTAGAATTACTTTAACCAACGAATACGTTGAATTTTATGGTGAATATAAAAACTCTGGTGGTAGGAATGAGCTGATGGGGCAGCGTCTCAAAAAATACTGCTCGCGAGGATGAGTCTTGATATCCTTGTTGTAAATTCAACCTTATCGTCCATCGTGGATCGAGGTTCACGAAAGAAAAAGCGAAAAATCGATGAAAGAAAGAGAAAGAGAGGGGCAAAGGGGGAGGGGGACAAGATGGAAGAAGAAAGACAGGAGGAGATCTTTCCCGAGAAATCGTGCGAAAGTTTCGCCTACGACGACGGCATAAACACGTCGTTACGGATTACAAGGAGGAACCGATTTCACGAGTATCCTGCCTAATCGTGGGGTGTTCCTCGTGATTCATGAATAAAATATATGGGCGCCGGCCACTCGACTACAAGTACCCTGGCTAAGTGCCCTTCTAGGAGAAGACTATTAACTGATACATCATAAACTGTCGTTTATGGCGTCATCGGTGTATTATTCACGAGCCAGCTCGGCAAGACAATGGCGCGATACTTAACAGGTGTAATGAATTCCTTTAATGAATCCTTCCTTGCGATATTTACGATGACAAACGTGAGAATTATAAAGAACGTTAGATAATAATAGTAATGATGATGTTGCATTTTTATTGATTGCTCATAATCCATCTAACAAGTGGCGAATGAAAGATGGGAAATGGTTAACGATGCGAATAATACACGGAATAATAAATCTACATCTTGTATCAAATTAAATTAATTATAAAAATATCTATCTTTTTTTCATTTACTCGAAGAGCAGCGTTAAATGTTGATTAATAACAAGAAACGTGGTTATTCGTGAATGACACACCGTAAGTACGGCACCGGCATTAAGGAACTATCGATTGCCGCGAGTTAACGTTACAGTGCAAATCTGTTGTCTGGCTTGCACAATGATCTTCACGACCAGTTTATATACCAGACGAGATGGCAGATCACGATGCATAAGTATCCGGGCATACGATGCTGCGAGGAAAACGTTGTTACCATAATGACTGTAATATTATGACACCGAGCTATGGCAGGTTCGTGTTTATCAGAGATCTGCAGTTGCACTCGCTAAATGGGCGCACACAACCAAGCAAACGATCGTGTGTGCGATCACACTATAAATTGCGATTATATCGTGCATACTGTAAAGCATTTAGAGCATTTTTTCTCTCGGTGATTAAAGTAATCAGCAGGTTCGTCGTGACGATAGAATTTTTTGTGCTCGCTGAACGAGCCATTATCTGGATTTTTTTATCGTATTTTATTTTTCCTTTCCTCCCCTTTTCGCTTTTTTCCTCGACTTGTTTCTCTGCCTTCTTTTTTTTTCTTTTTTTTTTAT
Source organism: Bombus pyrosoma (assembly GCF_014825855.1). Lineage (NCBI taxonomy): Eukaryota > Metazoa > Arthropoda > Insecta > Hymenoptera > Apidae > Bombus > Bombus pyrosoma. The sequence goes on along the minus strand of NC_057781.1, from coordinate 9,991,467 downwards.
CAGTAGGAACGTTAAATTTGCTTGTGAAGGGAATCTAATCTAGTGTTTGCGGCGACGCGTGTTTGCATTGATAAACTTCCGTGATAATGTTTGTCATTATCGTTATCGACGGATAGGCCGAAAGCGCGGTTGAAACTTTAATGCACCTCGGCCGTTTACCAACTGGATTATCTTGTCGAGTTCCGGCAGAGCTGTGCAATTACATTCTACTTTACTGTGTTTTCTTCTACTTGCCCTGTTTTTTGTATCAACGTTGCAACGGTTTAACACAATAATTACATAATTTTAGCCGATTTCACGGTCATAATTGTACTTAATACCAAACACTGAGACTGTTTAAAATATCATCAAGCTCCAATTACCTGTATTATACAAATTTTATAGGTCAGTATAAAAATCAACTAATATACTAACGTACATTAGAACCGTTCACTATAGAAATTTATTGCGTCAATGACACAAAAATGAATAGCAACAGGAACGCTATCAACCGTGCAATCGTTCCACTCGGTTATTACATAGTTTTAACGGATTTCACGATAATAATTATACGCGTAACATCGAACGCTCAGACTGTTTACAATACCATAGACATTAATTTATTTGATAAAAGTTATTTTCAAAGTCAGAAATTTCGAAATGTTTCGTATCACGCGTATAATATATTCGTAAAATATATTATATTTCGTAAGTATGTATCTATATCTTTACAATTACACACGGAAAACATTTACATGTAATTCAATGGTGCCTATAAGACGGTATCCGGTAAGACGAGTAGCAACGAAGAAAGTTTATCCTCGAGGAGGAGCATCCAGGGGGTCTCAGGTATACGTATACCTCGAGCGGCAAGTCACATTCCAGCCGTGTGTGCGCGTTCCGATTTTCGCGTGCAGAACTCTCCCTTGACGCTGTGGGCTGAAACGGTAGGAAGGAAAGAGCAGTCGCCCCGTGGCACGTGGCGGCCACGTATTTCAATAATAGCAGGAATTAAAGTCCAGCGGGGCTGGTCGAGCTGGGAGGAAGGGTTCGTTTGGCCGGCCACCCGTTCCGTTTTCTTCTCCTTTCCTACCCACTGCCCTTTTTTCCGTCTCCGTCTCTGAGGCCGCAGTTCTTCCACTTGCCTCCTTTTTTTTCCTGCCCTTCTTCTTCTTCTTCTTCTTCTTCTCCTTCTTCCCTTCCGGGACACAATCGGATTCTAACGCGTGCCCGCATGCAGCAGGCCCACCGCGACACCTTTTACCTCGCTTTCTTGCGGACATCACGCGCGTTCCTTCTCTTCCTTCCTTCCTCGATGGCGCTCCTTTCAGCCCCCGCCATCACCGACATCCAGGTAGCGCTACTCTAGCATCCTGATTATGCCACCGACGATCCTGAACACGATGGTTAAACTGCCACCTACCCCGTTACTTCGCTTTACTCAGGTAGCCACGAGATTTTTATTGCGACAGGTTGACCCATTGATCTGCTTCTATGGTCGTTCCTTTTCATTCTTTTATTTGGATTGTTTTTTTCTCTTTATTTTGTTCTTTTTTCTTCCTTCTTTCTTTTTCCTTCTCTTTTTTTTCCTTGGTCTTCTTCCGTGCAAGATGTCTCGAGTCGTGGGAGATCATATGAAGGAATCGTGTTCCTGAGGTTGTGTCTCGACAACTTTATTCCTTGTGACCTCGTTCAACTGGCGTCCTCGTTCGACTCGATCTGAACGCCGGAACAACTTTATCGCAACAGGTTGCATCGACCGTCTATTGACCCTGGTAATTCAAACTCCAATCGGTTCGAGTGCAATAACGCGGGACTCGCTTATCTCCAAAGCTTTGTCCCATTGTTTCCGATATTTGGTCACGAAGAATTCCGCTCGAAATTATAAGCAACGTTTAATCAGATATAAGCATGAACCTTTAACGAATCGAAGCGATAATAGATTTTTAGTTCAATTATTATTGTATGTCGACGGAAGAAGAATTACGTTAGGAGTTAACTGACGAATGAATAACTAATAAAAATCCTGTATTCAAGTCAATATTGTACACATATGTATCTAAAAGCACTATGTACTACGAACTTGGATCCATATCCTACACGGTAAATGTATTAAACAGTCCAAACACGAAGCGAAACCCTTCAATAAACCATACTACTCACCCAGAAGCGCCTCGGACGCAACGAAGAAAAATGGTTATTCCCTGCAATCAAGGTCGATCAATTGCCAAGAGATTTATATAGCGGACATCATATTCTTATCACATTTCTGTAATGACCTCGAATCCGTGTCGTGAGCTATGGGGACGGCGGTGTGTACGCGCGTATACACACATGCATAGGCAGCATACATATATACGCGTACGCAAGTGGAAGAGGCGGGAGTTCCCTTGGCGGAAGAAAAATTGAACGGGCGCCTTGGAGCTTGTTCCTGGAATTGAATCAAACAAGTGTTACCACCCTCTTCGAGTATAATATATCTTCTAACATTCTGCAGAGGGACCGAGACGGATAGCTGCTGGCCTGTTCCAGGATATACCTGATCCCACGTAGAGATCTACGTCCGTTTCGAGATTTTCTTTTTGCGTCCCGTGTTGCACGCCCCCAGGACCGAAATTGATGTTTGTACTGCTCAAAATCGCCGAGATACCCCATTCCATTCTCCTCTCTCTTTCTCTCTCTCTCTCTCTCTCTGTTCTCCCTTCTCCTCTACGCGGTGTCACCGCTTCGAGAATGTTAAAAATGATTTCGTGAGAAAGTATGACGCCGCTCGGACCTGGCTGAATGATGATGTACACCCTCCGGTTACTTTGTCGGTCGATATAGCTCTGAACTGTTCGTTTATTGACTTCTTCAACTTTTAATTTGTCGCTGTTCTTTTTATCGAATCCAATGAGTCATCGATCACTACACCGCGTTAAGTACAGTTTGTACGCTGGAGTGCTGCCCGAGCAGCCGTGCCAGACGGACGTGCGAAACAGTGCTTCAGTGAAAGTGCGACAAGTGGGAAAACAAAGGACTAACGACAGGCCCATCGCCAAACGGTCGAGAATATAAAATGCAACAGCAAATACCAACGATAAAAATAACAAATAATGGCGAAACCTACTTCATAAATAAAACGACGGATTTAATAANCACAAGAATAGAAAGAAGACTAAAAAGGAAACACCCAGCTGATCTCATAAAGGATATAAACTAAAAAACGCGAAGATGGCACCCCGCTGGGGGTAACCATCCACATGCTATTCAATCATATGTTATAACATTTTACCTAATGTCCCACTGGACAAATTGTAAAATTAAAAATAAACAATATAAAAAAAAAAAAAAAAAAGTTTGTACGCTGAAACTTTATCTATCTGAACTCGTCGAGGGGCAGACAATTCCGTACATTAGTTCCACAAAAGTTTGACCAGCTCTGTTCTCCGTGAAGATTCTAATTTTGCTACGATTAGTGTTCGATTTCGGAGGAACAAACTAGCTACCTGCGTAAGTTTCTTTGGTTCAAGCAAAATCCACCAGCAGAATTTTCCCGATCAAACTGTATCCGTAGCAGGTTCGTAATTAACGGTTGAATGTAGTTAAAGAACATGTTCCACCGCGCAATTTGACAAACGTCTACTCCGTCTCGTTATTTTCTTGAAAGATGCAGAACACGATCCAACGACTACACGGTCTGCAAAACGTGCAGCATAGTATGTAAAACTGAATCACGACGACGAAAGAGTGAATCACTCGTATCCGACGATTGGAGAGAGGACCTTGAGCGATCAATTGGTATACCGAGCAAGGCATCGTTTTTGGCTGTACGTTTTCCATGGTTGAAGATCACCTTTGGCGTGGTGAGGACGAAAAAGCGGCGCACTACGCGTGTCGCGGCCGTTCCCGTTGACAAGCATTATCCTTTCACGCGATCACCTTTGACTGACAAACCAATTATTCGGCACTCAGCACTGACGAGCCAACTATTTTATCAATCAGCGCCGCCGGGCCTCCTCGTGGGCAGAAGAAACGACGATGTCTTGTGTACCAGTGGGGATCGAAGGAGGAGAAACAACCAGAAGAGAAAGGAAGAAGAAATACGGCGAACAGAAGCGAGAAGAGAACGGAGAGAAGAAGCGCGGGTGTTCCTCGCCGGAGAGAGCTATAATAGCACGAAACATAATCCCCGGGTGAATCTAACGAGTCCTGTAAGAGCGAGCTGGACCAACGAGGGACGAAGAAGATGGTAGAAAATAGAGATAGAGTTAAGGAGTTTGTTCGTGGCTAGACAGAGAAGAAGAAGGTTTTTCAGGTGTGAGAGACGAGTAAGGATACGTGACTGCAGGACGAGCAAGAGGAAGGAAGATAGTCGAAAGAGCGTAAGATTGAAAGTCAGAGAGGAAGAGGGGAAAGCGGTTCGGCGCCTCTCCGATCATTCTTCAGTCTAGCGCAACGACTCATCGGCTTTTTTTGCCGCCGCGGCTCCGAAGAGACGTTCAAATTGCTCTAATGGCGGACCAAAGAGGAAAGTTATGCCCGACAGGTACTTATCTTTTTCCCAAGTTCGTGTGTCTTTCGGTGCCAACCCTCCCCGTTACCACCTTTTGCTTCCACGGTCTCGTGTTAGCTCTGCTCACGAAACGACCACGGCTTATCGATGGAATCGTCGAGCATTCGTGATCTTTTAAAGATACGTTTCCTATCGGGGGAACTGTGTTTACTGCTTCCTGGACCGTACACAAAGGAAGTTACACCGAAGGGTCGTATACGAGGAACGTGGCAATTGCGAGAATTTTTGTTATTTATTTTAGGCGATCGATCGTTTTCTATACGAGAATCGTGATATTTAGTTTACGAACTTCGAGGCTCAAGTTCTACGAGTCACCAAACGTGGCGTCGACAATTTGTATTTTTGAAAACGTTCGTTATTAAAATTTGTAGCAATGGGTCTATTCGTCAGAACGTTAGTTGGTCAGAAAACGCATCCCCACCGTAACGAGAACCTAACGCCATTTTACTCTGGTCACGAGTTCCGTGGCCCGCGAAATCGTTTAGACAGCAACAGACAAGAGGAGTTCGTAGCGGAATCGAAGCGGCGCGTAACTGAAAATTGAGATAACAAAAGAACGGAGTGGCCCGTTCTCTCGGTGTAATTACGGCCGGTCATGGCGGCCGCGAGCGCGCTTATTATATTTGCCATAATTGCCGAGGTCCCGATTCAATTTGATCGCAGTTGTAATCTCGCTAGACGGACTAATTGCCGACGGCGCGTATCTGAATTCGTGTATCTCTGGCAAACGCGCGAAATTGCCCCAAGGGGAAACGAGACCATGCGCGCTGAGCAGCGCGACTCCACTATCGTCGTTCTTTTAAAAGAGACGATGTCGAACGAGCGGTTGAGAGTTGCTGGCCGAACTATAATCCCATAGCCGGCGTCGTCATTATGTCTACATCGTGGGTATGCGAGCAGAGCTCGCCATTATCTCGTTTACGTCACGAAGACATTGCTCGCGTTCGTGGCCGGCGCAATTCAGAAAATCACTAAGAAATAATAAGTCAGCGCGGATCCTGGCTTGTACGGCCACCGAGCGTTCTTCCTATCCGGCCGATAGTAATTACCCCGGGACGTGTACGCGGATACATCGTCCGTTGGATCACGAGACGATTCCATCCCTTGCCACGTTGCGGAACAGCACCGGGCATCTTCTTTCCCGGAAACTAGAAACGAACGTTCTTCCATCAGATTACGATAAACGCGAGTATTCAGGGCAGATGATCTTCTGTGTAACAAGAATTGAAAATATGTGACACGCAGTCCATAGGTGGTCTTCTGATCGAGAAGTTTGTGAAACTCTAGGGCTCGGAGAAACGCAAAGGAATTGTTCCTCGGAGAAGCAATGAATTGTAAAAGTCGAATATACGAAATAGTTCTAATAATTATGGAAACAAACTGTCGGAACTATGTATGTAAATTTATGAGAATGTATCATAGAAGAGGAGCTATAAATATAAGTTTTAAGATAAATTTCTCGAATCGAGATCAAACAGATTGAAGCTTGCAACATTATACGTTATAGACAACTCGTATGTGTACGTGGTTACGTAAGCGAAGAAGAGGAGACGAATTAATCGTGTATCGCATAATCGCCTTAAATGAAGCTAATGCGAAGGATCGTTAGATTCCTTTTTACGTTTAATAATGCTATGTTCGGTCCGTTAGTCCAATTGTAATACCTTCATTCAAGGGGATATGAGCAGATAAACGTTTGAAGCGCTAATAATTGAAGTGTTAGGATAGGTGTAATGTCAATAGCAGTCGTTCTTACTGCGGTTTCAGAGAAATCGACTCCGCTTGCGGCTTTGCTGACCAAAGGCTAGACGTTTCAGAGAGTATCTGCTGCTACTCACAGTTGTATCTCATTCGAGGTTTTATCCGAAACTGCGTTTCGTCTTTGCAAATCTTTCGTTCGCGTTTTGCCTAATCTCTCCGTATGTAGCCACAAAAAAAAAAAAAAAAGAACGACCACGTATATCTTTCGATGGTAGAATGCTGCAAACAATTGCAATTAATCACGATATTGCATCATCGTTAATTTTGTTCAGCATAAAAGTTTTTACATTTAACGTTTAGCAATACTATGACATCATAGTAGCTTGGATATCATTACAGCAATTATGAATTCTTTTTTTATAAATGCAATAAATGAAAGTTCTAAAGTTCAAGCAGCTGATCAATCAGCGTCCTATTTTTCTACCTCGCTATTTTTTTTTTAATTCAATGATACATCCTTCGCTCTATAATTCTTCGAATTATCCAATTACACGTATAATCAGTTTAAAAAGTCTACGCGCAACGATTTTCCGCGATTTCGATTTACCAAAGGAAATCGAAAATATTTTATTTTTTATATTTTTTAATACTTTTTTATACTTAAAATTCGAAGGGTATATATCGACTTCTGTAACTGGCTGTAGGCTGAAATTCGTAGTTTCTTCTAATCGTTGAAGAGAAATCGTGGAACGGACCGTGAGGCGGTCTGTCGCCGAACACAACGAATAATAGCCGTTAGGTCGTCGTTGCCGAGTTTTTACGATCGGCACGTCCGCCGTCGCAAGAAGAAAAAGAATCTGTGGCATAGGTGGTATAAGTGGGTCACTGTCGCTTTCAATTAGGCGCAAAACGGCGCGAGAAGAGATGGCTTCTTCGCACATTTGCCGGCGACATCTCAGACGAGCAAAAAGCAAACGACCCTTCGCAAAATCTTGTCTCTTACTTCCATCTCTTCCTTCCGTCTTTCTCTGTTCCCGTCTCCATTAAAAGACCTTTGCCCTCCTTCCTCAATGGGTCTCTAAGTTTGAGAAAGGTCGGTCAAACTCGTGGCTTCCACTTCCCTTCTAACCTAACGATATCTCGTTAAACCTTCCTACTTATTCGACGATCGATATTTGCTTCTCTGTTCGCTTTGATTTCGTTTCGCGTTCTAGATCGATATCTTCTCAGCTGTTACGCGACAGTGGACAGAAGAAAGTTTAAAAGATAGACGCAAGGTTATTATAATTATAGAAACAAAATTAATAGATATTTGACAAGCAGCGAATAGGCATAATTCAGAATATTCGACGTGGTAGAAATTTCTTGGAAATTAGATTTAAGAAAGTTGTGTGTTCGTATTGTGAATGGAAATGGCGAAGCCTACTTGTAGAATTTCAAGAAATCGGCGCCAACCGGAAATGATTTAACGGTTCAAGAATGATTTCCTCTGGGTAGACCCCAATCTTGAGACGTATTTCTATTCTCCTATGAAAAGAAAATTCAATCTCGTTCGCGTAATATGTCAAAATGTCTCTTTATCTACAAAGAATATGTGAAAGCCTGATATATGGGATTTGCTAAAATCAGTTCGAATATCACGATTCTATACGATTAAAATTCTTACTGCTCGTTAATAATTTTTACTTTCCTCTTCGACTTTTAATCTAATTACGATTTTAAAATCATTTTTCGAGTATTACATTTAAACAGGAACACGTTATTTGATAATCACATGCATTTTACAGTGCAACAAGATAATATTAATGATATTTGATATATTTATATGAACGTTGAAACGCGTCAGTGTACAAGTTAATAAATATATGATTCTACTTTACCATTGCATGCAGATATTTCACAATCTACTTTGAGTAATTCACGACTTGTTCCTTTCGAAAGAAATGGATTGATGGACGAATCAAGGCCGGGTTAAGATTGACGAAGCGCCATGAATATAATCCCACGACTTCAGCCTCCGGTGGAAACCGACCTGGGTCAACGGGCTTCAATAGTATCTCGGCCTTGCAGTCGAATCTTTATCATCCTTTCTGTTCTCGCGCGTGTAACGGATTCGAGAGGCCCGGTACTCAGGTATCGTAATATCCCCTTGCTGATTTAATCTTTACCTTTTCATTCCCTCTTTTATCTTTATCGAGCGAAATATATCGTTACGTTCAATCTGATCGCTATTAATTACGATATATGCAATCGTGAAACAGGTTACTTCTCGATTCTTCCAACATTTTATCTGGAAAATATTCGTAATTTAAAGGAAGTTTATAAGAATAGAAAAGACTTAGAGAAGGGAACAAAAACGAAAGCGACGCAACAACCATAAACACCGCTCCACGCTAAACTAAGAAGCTGCAAGAACTATCCTCATTTCCTGTCAGCTGACCGTCAACGAACGAGTTCCCGATCCGGTGCAAACCACGAAAACGACAATTCGAGCCGGTTCGTCAAACAGAGAGCCGCTACGAGGCAGCCGGTCGTCGAAAAGGGAAGCGCATCCACCGTTTCCCACGTAACGATTTAACAACATCCCAATTACTATCCCCGGGGCGGGGTGAGCGTTCCGCAAACAGGGCAAAGTTACAGCTACGAGCAAAAAGACAGCCTGGTAGCCAGAAGGCCGCGATCATGGTCTACGCCACTGGTACGCCACCGTTGCTTCGAGAGATACACTTTTTGTGGGTTTCTAGGCCGCTAAGGAGCGAATGAATGAACACGGCTCTTCGTAATCCATTCATGCTTCAAGAGGGTACACCCTTTCTCCTTCTCCTTCTTCAAGGAGATCGCTGGAACGAGAGAGCGAGAGATAGTCAGAGACCCTTCATCTCCTCGGGATCCTTCCTTGTAACTCGCGCTGTTATATTTTGTTTGTCTGCTTCCGAAGAACCCTCCGGTCCTCCTTCCTTCGTCTCTTTCGTCCTCCTCCTCCGTCTCATCCTCCTTCTTCTCCTCCTCCGCCTCCTCTTTCCCTTTTCTCCCTCGTGTTAGACCTCACTTAGACCCCAGGATCTGGGTCAGATTACATGTATACAACTTGTTGAGGCATCAACCGTGGCCGAGGGAACCTCGTCGTCGAACGAGCAATTCGCAAATCGAATTACGACCCGTCGCCACCCCTTCGACGTCTTACTTCGATCATTCCTTCCGTCGCGATTAAGCGACATTCCTGCGATCCCTGCGCGTTGTTTCGCGCGCCGCTGACATCGAGGGATCGTAATCAGACGCTGGAATCGAGGAAGGCTCGAGTCGATCGATTCGCCTCATCGTCATAATCGAGTTTCTGTTCTTAGTTTCTCAGGCTTTGAGAGAGGGGTAGTTTTGAGAGAGAGAGAGAGAGAGAAAGAGAGAGGAAAAAAAGAGTTTGGACGATAGAAGTGGTTTCTTCTCGCTGATTTGAAGTGAAAGAGGGTTATTCATGGTCTTCTTTTTTTTCAAGATACTTCGTTTGTGTTGAGCTCTGTTTGGTGAATTGACGAGTTGTTAATGGTTCATTGATTCTAGAGTTCGGAAAGATGAGTCTTATCGATGATTCGTAGTGTGAACTGAGCAAGATAGAAGCGTTTAGTTCAAGCATCACGACAGATGTTTTCTTTTCTTATCTAGCGAAAGTGAAACGAAACTTAAAAATGTCTACTCATCCGCAAGTATCACAACGATGAATCGTATTGCCTGAAAAACTAAATTTCGAGGCTTCGTCGTTTGACAGTGCAATTATTTTTCTTTCGAAAGATTCTTGATAATTTATACCGCGTTTAATCCGACAATAATTTTGCGTTTTATAATAAAAGTAAAAATATGGCCGTAATTGCTGAAAACGTAAGGTCTTAAAAAATCGGTACTATTTATACCATGTGCGAATGTTTGTCTTGGAACATTTACCTTCTTATTTCTGTGCATAAATTTTCTCCAGCTTTCTGGTTTCGAGCGTTTTAACGAATAACAGTATATCAATGGACGCGACTCGTTTATCAAATCAGTTAATTTGGAATATTCCCGAGGAGGCCGCGTTTCGACCATTCGTCGTTATCTTATAATAAAACATCTCGCATTGCGGTGAAATATTTCCCGGTCGGCGGTGATTAATTTAGTGCGAATAAAAAAAATGACAAAGGTTTATTTTAGCCACCGCAGCGACGTGCTTTATCGGTGCGTTGATCGAGCCGGGTTACCAGCCAAGTTCTGGTGCAACCTGGAGAACGGCATTCCATCGATTTCGTTGCAGCTGCTTGATCGTGAGTGTTCCCTAAAGTGTACAACCAACGATAGATGGATTTGTCAAAAAATTTTTCTCCAAAGTTGTTACCTTACTGTTACTTTGTATTACGTAATTTTACATTATTTTAAACAATTTTAGCCATACGAAGTTTATATTATTTTCAATTGTTAATCACCGTCGAGGAGATGTTCTTATGGCAGTGAAGCTAAAATTAAAGTTAACTGTTTATGATCATTTCGAAGTAATCTATCTATAGTTTGGAAGGAACCGTAATTTCAAATCAGCCGGCATAGCGTAATATTAAAACAAACGAAACAGACTATTACATGATAGAACAGGGCTAAACGCTGCTTCAATGAATAAATAAAGCTCGATCTGCGGCAGATATTATACAAGATAAAAATGAATTTTTCTATATATATATATATTTTTTTTTTTACAGGAAAAAGAATTACGGTATTTGGTTCCAAAACGCGTGACACAGTCCTCTCTTCGTTATAAGAAAATTAATTCTCAAAAACATCTCGCAATCAAGATTAAATTATACAGCTGCCAGCTGGAGCCTAAGTAACTCTACATCTTAGAGATAATATTCGTAACAGAGTTTCTTAGAAACGATGACTGGTGCTTTACAAGCGACAAGAACTTGACACAGCTTATGCAACATCTCGTTTAATGTCGAGAGTCACAATTCGATTATTCTCTAAACTTAAACAAGGCCGATCTATGTAAATGGAAAATTTCAGATAGCAAACGCGATCACGGAGAGATGTTATTAGATTTTAATGGTCGCGTAAGTGCAGCATACTTTAAAAGACGGAAACGTACGTCGCACGGTTCCCAGACGCGGCCAATTAATTCGGCAAACCGGGCAATTAGTGAAATTATTAATAAAAATCGTAATGAAGCTAAATCAACGGTGATAGAAGCCTTCCTGTGCGGTCGTCGGTGGGCCATTGTACGACCATGATGCACCGTTTAATAATCGGCAACGTCTTTCGAATTGTATGTCAATTGGCGACAATAATAAAATTCGACGATGGCGTCGAGACGTCGTTTGCCACGGTGTGTGCGTTCGTCTGCGCGAAAGTCGATTAGTTTGTCTCTTAATTAAAGACCTCGCGCGACTGTCAGCTCGTCATACCGCGTAAAGTGGATTTGGATAGTCGAGGAAATTTTGAATAACCACTGAAACATAACGTGATTCGTTTCGTGGACTTATCGTGCCTAGCATGACAAACAATAATTAGACTGCGATGATGAAAAATTGTGCAAGGCGCAAAGATACGCGTGAATTCGCATAATACGCAAACGTGCATAAAATATGCAAAGTAGGTACGGTGCTCGTTATAACATTTAGTAGATGAAACAAATCTCTACCTAGCCTCCGTTTCTTCAGTCCTGTTCATAAGGATATAAATTTGCATAAACATCCACGCTCTTATGGTAACAGATTTATTACGTACGAAGTTCCATCGCGGCATCGTACTCTTCCTGTTCTGAATCTGACGAAACCCTATGCAGCTGGTTGAAACGAGAACGATCTTCTTTTACACAGCGAGAAGATCCGTGAAAAATGGCAAGATCGGCAAAGCCCAGGAGCGAGGTGGAAAAGGCAGGAAAAGTCCTGTCGGTGGATCCGTTCTAGGGACGACGATAATTCCGGTCGACGACGTCGGGACGAGAGTAATTGGCGGAAGGAAGGACCGGATGCAGCGCAGAGGGAAGAACGGATGGAACGAAGGAGGACACGGAATGTAAAATGGCAAGAGTATTGGCTGCACGGAACGAACGAGACCACGCACAACTAAGATTATATTCTCATTAACTCGATCTCGGCGGGGAAATCATCGGGACGAATGGAAATTGCTCGCGGGATTGAATATTCGACGGTCTTCTTTCGGATCGAGCCCGAACAAGCAGAAGGATCTTGGATATTCCGCTCGGATGTCGATCCTCTCAATTTCCTCGAATAAGACGGATGAGACTGTTTTTTCTCCTTGGGAACTGGTTATGAAAGCTGGCAATCATTTTTTACTCGACGTTCGAGAATAATATTTTGTTGCACCGAGTTCATCAGAACGCCGTTGGGTAATTATGAAAATAATGTTGCGAACGAAGAAATTTTAATTAACTCGTTAGGGACCAAGCAGTGAAATCATTTCGAAAGATTGCATAAACGTGTTTATCAAATAAAACGAGGGGGATAAATCGTTTTGCAAAAACACAACAAATGTATTAAAATAACAGATACGTCGCAAGAGGGCCGTCACACATCCGATACACAACAAGGAATATACAAACTATGATCTAGCAAGAAATATTTTATCGTGATGCTATAGGATACTTCAATTTCTTCAAGATTCGAAGAGTTGTGGCGTTCGAATGGAAAGAGAAAGAAGAAGGTGAAGATGAAACGTTGGGCTAAAGCAACGTTGGTTCTCGATGAGTTAAACAAATCGTCTCGGTTTTAATTGCGTAATTATGTTTCGTCGATATAAAATTTTCGAGACGACGACTGTCCAAGATATGGAAGTATTTTTATGAGTATAAAATGGATCGTTACAGCTAATTTAATCTTCTTGTACGAAAGTAATATAGCAGAAGAAAGGTAGAATTGTTTAAACTTGGAACATTGAGTTCCAAGTAGGATTTGTTAAGTGGTAGGTTTTATTTTTTTGTTTCAAGGCATCGAATATAGGTGCACAAAGGAGTCCGTAACTCGGAGAGACGCCTTCTTACCGGGAAGTCATCGAGTTCGTTTTCCACTTCGATGCCACGGTTCTCGAGATTGATGGAACGGGGCTCGGTGACAGGAAAATTGAAATCCCCCGCCTTCTTCTTCGCCTTAAAAGAATATTGTATATAAAAACGATGTCTGAGTTGCAGAAATTCTCCCGAGCGGTCGGATCTGGTTAAAATAAATTACATTGAAAAGAAGCAACTCGGAAGCGGACAAATTGTTAAGGATGCAATTCGCCGAAGGCTTGCACGTTACATGTAACCGAGTACTAACGAAGATACGGTTTCTCCATATTTGTAATTTATTTCTGGAAATTTGGAGTTTACATTTATTTCAAAAGTTTTACGCACGAATTTAAATTAACGTAGCGGTCACTCCAGAAATGTAACTCTGTCAGACATAAAAAAATCTCTTTATTTATAATAAATATATAATGAAATTGTTAAATCGTTTTGTCTGGAATATCAAGTAAAATTCGCAGCTTCTTAACGAAACTCGAAAAACCGTCGTACTATGCGAAGAAAAGTTTAAAACTTTTCCACCCTTTGTACGAAGAAATTGAAAGAAACTACAACTTCCCTCCTTTTTGTCAACTTCCTTCTCCACATTCAACAGCTATCTTCCGTTCAAGCTGTTTTTCCGGTGAACGTGTCCGTTCGATGTAACGCGGCTGCGAGCCATCAAGGTCCCCAATAAAAGAGGGGCAATCGCGAAGAAAACGGAGCTTTGGAGCACGCGACAAAGGAGCTCCCTGTGAAATTCACGATTCCCTCGCGACTCTGCATAATCGAATGATTCTTCCGACGATGTCGGAACATGTGCGCTACGTCGTGTGACGTCACGGCCGAGATAAACGTTGGAAAGCGGATGGTTATGCAGGAGAACCGAATTTCTGGCCAAGGAATGAAAGAGAAAGACAAGACAGTTAGTATTAGGTTGTCCGAAAAGTGTCTTTCTTTCGCACTGTCGTACAAACGTGAAACCAAGTCCGCGAAATGTCGCGCTATTTATCTCAACAGAACGAAATGGATCGTACGTAATTTGACAAAATAATATGAAACAAAAAACGTTGTGCGTCTATAATTTCCACATAAAACGAAAGAGACTTTTCGGACAACCTAATATATAAATAAATCTTGTAGCTATTGTCTCACCGAAAGAAGGAACAAATTTTATTAACGAATTTCTCACGTTTCTATTTGATTCTTTTTAATATCCAAGCAAAGGCAGTATCCGTTTAGACATCCCGTTATTTGATCGACGTTCGTACTAAAAAGGCAACGAAATTTTTTAACAATCCGATGCTACCGTTTCAAAGATTTGAAATTAGAATCTGTCCCCGAGTGTATGTACACGTTTCGCTGTGGAATCGGCGAGATTTCGAACGAGCGAAGAAAAAGGAAGCGTAGAAGAAGCGAGAGAACGTGGAAGATGAACGAGACGAAGACCGGGAAGAAAGAAACGGGCAAACTGTGGACGACGAACAACAGACACAGAGTGGAAAGGGATAGAACGACAAAGGGAAGAAACGTGAAAGCGCGATAGAGACGATAGTAACGTAGAAGACGAGAGTGGAAGCGAGAAGACGCTATGAAATTGGCAGTCTAATAAAAGAAGCCAGGGAGGAATCGACTGCAGTGGATCGATCCGAGACTGCATTTTCATCGTGATAACGATCGCTCATCAAGGATATACCTACTACTTCTTTTATCTCCTCTATTCTACTCCCTCCACCAGTTCTCCGATCTTTTAAAGCGATGATCATTTTAAGGTATCGCGGCATGGTCCATCTTTTCTTTTCTTCTTCGTCCACCTCCACTTCTTCTGCTTCTTCTACTAGCTCTTCTTGTTCCTTGTTTTTCCTAGCGGTGTTTTCTCTTCTTTTTTTTCTTTTTTTCTTCGTTCGAAATACTTTGTACTTTTATTCTCACCCAGAACGGGGCTCGTTTTTAATGATAGACTTTTTGGTCGACTGCCGCGGTGGCCCGTCTGTTACCGGGCCGGCCATTGTATCGGACCGATAATTAAACGTTGCCAAACGCGAACGCGCGCGAACGTTCATTTTGTACGCGATTACGCTAAACGCGATAGTTACACTGCTCGGCGATCTCTGTCTCCTTTGCTGGATGATGAACGAGAAGAAAGACTGGGTTAGTGAATCTGTGTTTGAAGAATTGCGCGATGAATAATCGTTTAAGACGATACCCGGTCCCGAACGTTTAATAAATAACATTCAACACACTAACTCGCTAATAGGTGTATAAATCACAGACACTAAACTGACCAACTCCATCGAAGTTAATGGGGTGGTTTAAAAAAAAAAAAAAAAAAAAGGAAAAACAGTGGAATTGATCGATTCTACTACCCAATGGCTCGTATTATACCAACGACTGTAAATACACTAATAGTTGCAACCTATGAAGACTATAAGCTCACACGTGTCATTCGAAACAGCTACTCGCATTATAACGATTATTATTAATGCCACAATCTGTATTACACATCTTAAATGAGTCACACTCCATGGGGGCAATAAATCTCGCAATTACAATCGGGGAAAACGAGTCGCGATGGTTACGAACACAGTATCGGACATGTTGCCGAGCAAAAGGTTGTTCACATCGAACGAGGCACAGTTAAAAACGGACGTTTCAACGAATCGGCGGAATTAATCGGTCTGTCGAGGCTAATCGAATGCTGGTTCGAGCGAGAGATGCCACTTAAGGGACGGAATATGCTCGATATCTTAATTTCGGACGGTGTCGTCGCGTGGAGCGTTTCAGTCAGGCGAAATGCACCCTGGAACCGGTTAACGCGACACGCTGCAAACGGATCTTTAATTTCGTATCGAGGTAATGAACGTCGGCCCGCGGAACTCGCCGTTTTCTCGATCGTCTGCGGAACCGTGAACGCAATCTCGCCGGGTTTTATTGGAGCTTCGGGCGATTCTAATGGCCCGTAAAGGAAAAGAGTTCGATACGAGGCGCGGATCTAGAGAGAGAGAGAGAGAGAGAGAGAGAAGTTTCGAGAGAGCTGAAGCTATGGCCGGAATCTACGGAGCTACTTTATTCGATCGACAGAATCACGATCGTTGCGGTCGAATTAAAACCGATCGAGGAAACGTCGTTAGTTTCTAATAACGAGACAGATAAAATCCGGACCTCTCTTTTTATTTAGAGATGCGTTCGATGAAACGTGACTTGGATTATTCGTGGAAAGTGAACGTTCGAAGATTACGTAGTTTGTCTTAATTCTTGGAATAAATCTTGACCATTTTGGTTTCGCTCGCGATTGGAATTTAAATTGCGGATCTGCCAGGATTAGAAGTTTAGAAGATTATTTTATCGAACGGAAAATATAAAGATACGAAGGTAAAGAATAAGGAATTGAAAGGTTTAAGAGTAATGGAAAGGTACGCGAGGGATTTAAAATTCTGAAAGTGGATTTACAGTGCAACTGAAAGATCTTTCAGAAGACTATTCAGCGCGTACTAAATTGCTTCAATGCAACAGTTTAACATGATAAATGGAGCATTCTTTCTATCGTTACGATGTTCTTAGGTTTCTTGGAAGTATTCGTGACCCGTGATACGGAGAGAGCTACATCGGATCCAAGAAAGCAAAATGATGGAAGGAAACCATACTGATAAAAGTGTCAGCGTTTCAATCGCGAGATATCGCTTGAATTTTTTAATTGGACCGTTATCTTGGTTAACAGTGCCCTTTGTTATTCTTCGATTCTTTGGCAAGTCATGCTATATAACCGCTTTCGTTGTCTGTCATTGATACTTAACTTGCTCTCGTAATTTCCTGTATCAATTAAAATATTCTTGTCTAATAAATCTAATAGATTACGACTTCGATTCATAAAATGGATTTATGCCAGAAGATGTTTGTACTCAAAGTTTCATTATCATTTATCGTTATTATCAAATCTTTGCTCCATAATCCTATTCATATTTTCTTTCCAATCGTTCAACAGGCAAGTATCATCAACTTTTACGATCAGCAACATGCTCCGGGTTATCTACAACGTTGCTCGTACTCCAAAACATTAGTCGGATCAAAACGGATGGGTTCGATAATTTCCAAGGAATCGAAGAAATCGAAGGAATCGAGGAAATCCATATGGTTGCTCGAAACGATCGTCGAACGCACAACGAGCAGAACATCTTCGACTTTTTCTTTTTTCTCCATTCACGTGGCAATCGACGTATCAATTTTCTATCTCGATGTTGCTCGTGCATTCGTTCTATCTCTCCTACTCTTCTAATCGTATTCTCGATGAGCGAAGAGAAGAGAAAAAGAAAGCGAAGAAAGGGGGAGGCGTCGCGATCTCATCAGCGAGCAACAAAGTCCTCTTTGTCTTGCAAGTTCGCGATTGTATTTGGCCGCCGCGCTGTTCGCACGTTACTCAGCCGCGTCTCGATCGAGTAAACACGCTAATCGATTTCAAGGATGAGGCAAAAGGAATGGACGCGGCGGGCAGATAGGGCGACGAAGAAACGTAAATCGAAGGAAAAAGGGATGAATCCTGGCAACAAAGGGAATATTTATTTCGATCTTCTTCCAGAGATTTTATCACTTTACAGCTCCACGTTGAATTCGACGATTGTAATTTGGCTTACAGTTGCGTCAACGCAAGAAAAATTAGCTCCAACTTGTGACGCTATAGAATTTTGCTAATAACATTATGTAGCTGAATTACCGTGCAAAAGAAACCAGAAAGAAATTTTCCTCTTGAATTATGAGAACGATCATTGGATTTGAAAATATGAAAAATTCCATAATCTCCAAATACGGTCTTAATAGAAGATAGTTTCATGCCTCATCGAATCGCAGGGAAGAATAATGAACACTTTTATGCTCGTTGTACGTCCTCTCTGTAGTCAAATTACGGAAGTAAAAAAGTCGTCGAGAACCAGAATTCGCTTAATCATTGTATTCGCGTAATTACTACGTCATAAGCGAATGTTCCCTCGCGTCATTATTTTCCCTTTAAAGTCCCTCCTTTTCGTTCATCCTCGTGTCCGGTTACTTCATCGAACCGCTGTCATTACTTCTTTACTCGCTGGTGGTTATGGACCGACGAAAGTACTTGCTGAAATACCTACTTAACTTGATCGCTCGTCTTCGAACATTGTTCTATTCGCTCTCAGTCCATCGTCAAACCTATTCTTCGAATTATACAATGAATCCCTTCGCATGAAGTCTTCATTGTCAAAAAGTAAACTTTGATAGCTACAACCTCGATAAAAACTTCGACCGTTCGAACAAACGCATTGACAATCTATATTTTATCCTTTGATTACTTTTAATTCTTATAACGCCACACACCATTAAAGAATTCTGTTAGTTGAAATAGAAAAAAAAAAAAATGCAAAAGACGCGATTAACTTGATAAAGAGCACAATTACCGAAGAAAAGCTGGGAAAAACAAATTACTAGCGAAAGAAGAAGAGACAGCAGGGGAAGGAGAAGCAAGGAGAACAGAGGTCGATCCTCCTGGCAGGATTCGCGGCGAAATCGGCGGTTAGAAACGGCCATGAACCATTTTCGCCCTACGAAGGAGCAGCGCACACAGCACAGACAAAATAAAAATGCGAGGAGGAACAGCGACCAGGCGCTCAAAGCGAGGGAAAGGGGATACTAGAGAGGACACGAGAGAGAAGAGAAAAGGAGAGACGAAGAGAAGAGAAGCCGGCCAACTTCTCTCACCCGGTTTGGGCTGGCTTGGCCTTCCAAGGGGCCAGCCTAGACTCACGATTCTCATCTCTTGTGCTGGTCCACCGCGAGACGAAATTCGTACGTTGCTTCTTCTTCTTCTCCTTCTTCTTCTTCGTCTTCTCCGTCTTCTTCTTCTTCCTCCTCTTCGTCTTCTTCTCGACATCCCTTTTAGTATCCCTTTCTTCCTTCCACGTAAAAGGACGACAACTAACGCGTTCTCTCTGTCTTGTTCCTCGGGCCAGTCGCGATTTATTAGTCGAGCTAATTAATAGGCTAACTGGACGCGGGTATGCGAGTATGCGTGCACGTCGCGTCGGTGCGAGTTTCGTGGAAATCGAGGCAACGATTCGCGATTTATTGCCGCGCGAAAGATTCATGGTTTCGGGCCGGGCGAGCTTTCCTTCGCAGCGATCTCCAAAAGCCTTTTTTCACCGAGAGGAATAGAAGGTCTAATGGCATCGACGCGATCGTAGCACTGGAATTCCTTTAATTCGGATGTTCCCGCGATGAGGGATCGATCCTTCGCAGCCAAATTCCTTTCAGCTCGGCCGCCGCGCTGCCACTGTAATTCGACGTTTCGATAGCACCGCCTCGAGACCGAACCATCACGATCACGCTTTGGTAAAAACTATGCCGCTGCTGGAATTCACGCGGCTACGATTCTCTGTTTGCTCTGGGTGCCACAGATTGCTACATAATGAAACAAATAGCGCGTGTTCTTCTTTAGACTTGTTTCTTAAGCAGCAAAGGTTGAATAAGTAAATTTTATATTATTTTTTATTATAGTATCATTAAGCATTAACGAGATATTATTAAACAGTAATATTGGGGAAAATCTCTGATCGGTTGTCTACCACAAAAAATTATACTTCTCTGATCCACGTTTTCTCTGATTTCTGTAATATCCAAGAATTTATATACGTCTTTCGCGATGCTACACGAACAATTGCATCGTCTTAATATATCTTCGATTCTAAGAAACGTCAAACGTCCGGATTTTCTCGCTTTTAAACATTTATACCGATCAAAGATTTATTTGCAACATTTGAATTACGTGATAAATAGCGTTTATGAACTTCCGACCTCGAGATTATTACGAATTAAGCACATCCTATGTGATATATGGATTCCCAATAAACAGCGCATTATTCAACTTCATCAAGCAATAGTATGAAAACTTAGAAACCTGTTTAAAATCCAAAATTTAAAATTTTTCATTCTCCAAAGATTACAACCACCGTCTAAAAGAAAAATACCGTTAAAACTTAAAGAACCTTGAACACTTTTCCCAATGTAAAACTTTCTAAAATAAAACTTTCCATCCCCATAATAGCTCTCTTCACAACAAGAAATGCTTTCTTCGTTACAAGGTCCTCCCGTAGCAGAAACATTTTTGTCTTGGATTAAGAAGAACAAATAATTAAAAATACAAAAGTAAAAATTCCCTACTACTCAAGTAACGTTCACACCGATTGGAAACTATTGGTCTAAATGCAAGATGAAAACTACTGTTACATAAGATGTTTCTCAATTAACTTTCCTCCGGAGCGACAGTTTTTCAACATTGTTTCATCGCTTGAAACAGAAATATTTTTCTTTGAATCAGCGGAACAATTAACGACCTTGCATTGTCTGGGCATGAAATTTGAACGATTCGCGGACAAAACCAGCGCAGATTAATTCCGCGTTTCCGGTCTCTGTTGCTTTTCACCGGGTGTCCCCGTCCTGAGGCTCGTGTCACGGCACGTCAGTCGCACGCTGCTGCAATTCAACGTGAAATCTAAGGCGTCGTTCACACCGTTGCAAGCTCCGTCCTCCTTGGTTGTCTCCTTCCTCGCCTGGACGTTTCTCCGGTCCGTTTCCGGCCTCGATCTTCCGTTTCCTTCCGTTTCTACGCCGTCGTCGATCCTGCAGCCCGTACGATCGTGCTGCTTCATCGCGATCCGTATGGTGTGAGTCATTTCCGGGCTGGAGGATCGCGATTCGTGATCAGCCTCTACCTCCGAGTCGATATCGACGCGAACGTTTCCGGATATCTCGGCACAGATGCACTTGGTGACGTCTTGGAGATCCAGGTTCGATAATCGTGCACGGCTCGGACCTGGAAACGAAAATCGAATAAGCGATGATCCAATTTTATGGTATTTAATTAATATTAATTTTTCTTCTCGTTCTTCTTCTTCTGGTCCAGTTAGCGTAGAGAATGATTTATGGTCACAATGGGGAAATTTATACTTTGGCGTGGAAGATGGTAAGAAATTAATGGAGTGCAGTATGTTAGGCGTAGCGCCCGTGCACCTAGAAACTGCAACCTGTTTAACGTCAATGTAGGAAGTGGAGATTAGTTACCGACTGATAATTTTTTATAATTGAATAAGTTTGAATATTAATTTTTCTAGACGATATTGGCGCTATATCATAGGATTATTGGCAATTTTATTACTTTTCAATAATTAAATAAATTAGCAGATGAACTTTCTTACCGTATAGTATTTTAAATATATGGCCATAGGAAATATTTTACCATGTAAAGTATAAAGTTAGACGTGTAAATTATTTCTCGCTGTTAGTCGAGAGTTGATCAACCAATTTCTGACTACACAAATTTACACAACATTTATCTAAAAACTGACCAAAACTTTTTTGCAAATTTTACATCATCTGTATATTTAATCATACGGTTTTAACTTGTCCAAGGTTCCTCGCAAATCGATACTTTTGACCGTCTCGAACACCAATCGACTACTATCTCGAAGCATGTCCCAAGTGTTCCAAAGCCCGTGAAGAAGCGAACAGGTTGTCGATGCTCGCTAATCTTCGTTTCTCGCGAATCGAACGAACTTCGAAAGGTCTGTGCATAAAACAGATTCCCTTACGCGCTCGCGAATACCAGGAATGCCACTGAGTAAACGTTCGCCAGAACTGCAGACTTTGAATTGACCTTGGACGATGTTCTTCGTGCATTCTTCGAGGGTTGGAGCTCCTTTCGTGCATTCCAGGAACTCTTTGCCTCTTCTGCGTCGAGACTTCCTCGACGATCTCTTCCTTCCTTCCAGCTCCGACTTCGTCCCTGCGTCGTTCGGCGTGACCTTATCCAGGAGTTCGTCCAGAATGTCGTCCTTGGTTTCGACGACCTTGGCCCGTGCACTTGCCTGTGATTCGATCAAAGGAATCGAAGACTCTGGAAGCTCCAGAGAGACGATCGTCAGGAAAGGTGGCCTCTCCTTCCGGATCCTTTCCAGCCACGACCTATAACTGTTTCATTCACGATCACGATTACAGCGTGGATCAGACACTGATCGAATTAGACTCAATTCTTTGCTTGGAAAATTGAGTTTCGTTTTAAGCCTGGAATTGATACCATCATCATCGATAGCTCTGTTTGCTGTGATTTGATTTTCGCTCTTTACTTTTCTGATTTTTAAAAGGTATGAAAGGAGTAGTACTTTAGGGTAGATTAATTAATTTATTTGGAACGTCTTTAATTATTAATTAATGTATTTGTTTTTTAGATTGATGTATTTAGAACGTCTAAAGATTGTGAGTTTTGTTGCAATTACATAAGATACGTTAAAATTATTTTTTATTGAATAGCAGGAAGGATAGAAGAAATCGATTAATCTACCTTTTTCTAGTCTTTTTCCCAATTTCTCGTGTTTTCGAGTAAATAATAATTGGTTTCCAAGAGCTTTTCAAATGTCAGTCGTGATTTCAAGTAGGAAGCACTACGAGGAAGTTGCAAGGGAAGCGAAGTAACAGAGTAAAAAGAGAAACGAAATTGTGTGAAAAGATGAAGCAGTAGCACTTCGACAACGAGAAGAGCTTCATCATGATGAAGTTACCGACGCTTTTCAAATTCACTTCGTAACCATCTTCCTTCACGATGACTTCTTGTCGTTTGAAAAGAACCAGCCTAACGAAATGATACACTTCATCTTCGAGATCGTGTAAGCGTTCGACTATTGAGAAATATTAAATATCGTTTCTGTTATAATACACGTAGGAATATCTTAATAATATACGCAATGTATATTTAAATGTCCAATTCGTCCATTTTATAGCAAGTTAGGCAAAATAGAGAACTTAAGGTCGAACTATGGAAGATTCGGATCTGTTGCTTCCGCAAATTACTAAAAACATACAGATGCCTTTGATAAAATTAACGTTGACCTTTATTAAGATCAACACATAATTATTATTAGGCTGTGAATTTTTAAATATATTTTCTTTATCCGATAGTTGCGGCGTTAGATAATAACGAAACAAAGAAAAGTAAAATGAATTGAACGGTAGATCGTGACTCTACGTAGCTAATAAAAATCTTTCAACGATGAAAACTTTCAAATTAGAAGTTCCTCGCTTTATTAGATTATCTAGAAGATTTTATCGCCTCGAGTGAATTGAAAACAATCGCCTGGTAGCAAAGCGGACTCGGTACAGGACAGAAAACGTGGGATAGGAACGCGTCCGAAAGCGGTCGATAAATGGGCCACGATAACGAAAGCAACGGGAGGCGACGAAGAAGAAGAAGGAATTCTTTCTGAGAGACGGCCGATCCACGCTGGTGGTGGATTCACGAGAAACGAGAGCACGTCCTAAACTCGCAATAAACTCGGTAACCTTGCCCGGATCTCGAGCTGTCCCGGGGTCAGCCTCGAAATATAATACCGCGTTCGTGTTCACCGGAACGTCCCGTTTCGAATTGAAGAAAAAGACAAATTCCCGGAGCGCAAGCATTTGGAACAGCGAGACGGCACTCTAGAGACTCTGGATAGACGAAGATAAAAGAGAGAAGAACGTCGACGATAATGACGTTCAGATAGACGTTCGTGCTTTCGATGCGATAGCTGCTTTAATAACGTTATAATGCCGGCTGCGAGGGCACGATCGCCTTCGAGGCTTTATTAAGTCGCGCGGCACCGATCGTTCCTTCTGTCCCGACAGTTAAATTTTAGTGCGTTTAATTACGGGTTCCTACGTCGCATTAACGGGCCAAGCGGATCCTCGGGTAGCGAACAACGTTGACTAGGTCGAAGTTTCGGTTAATCGCCTAGGAAATCCTGTCTCTGGGGATTCATCCGTCTCACAAAATTGTTGTTTCGCGATTATAGGCAGAGGAAATTGTAATATCATGTTTCTTCCCCTTAGAACGACGAATTAGCTAAGTCTAAGTGAGTAAATTTTGCAACTAGAAGATATTGTTCATTAACATACGTCGTACAGAATTTTTGTAACAAAATGTATATAACGAAAACGCGCTACTTTACTAAAACTGTCTAATCTAATAAATTAATATAATTAAATGATACGGATAATCGATTAAATCATATTGGAGGAATAAGTTACCCGATGGACGACCTTTCTTATATAGAAATTTCCTTCTTTCAAAATGATCGCTCTGTCGACTACTGGTTTTACGAGTACAAAGCAGTTTTCAGAGGAAATATTTCGATCTACTGGAAATACAAGTCAAAAATATACCCTACATGAAACATCGACAGCGCGGAGCAACTATCGCGTCCCGAGTGACTTGCATCGATCGCCGATGCACCGAGGGAATTCCGAAGTTCACCGCAGATCAGTGACAGTGCACGTGCGGTCTCGGTTGCTACAAGAGAGAATACCTCGAGGATCTCCTGGAGGAGGGCACGTAACCGGTGGTAGGATGACAGATATGGCGTGCCGGAGACTGTGACCTTGAACTCGAGGGTTCCCTCGCGCTCCTGGGGTCCTCAAGCGTGAGGCGCCGAATGTAGAGTCCTGGCACCTCCTCCGCAAGCTGATGTCTTCTCCTGTACGAAGCCACAGTGACTGGTCCAACCGATTCTCACCATCGATCATCCGCACGTCGTTCTCCTCTTTCTTTTACCACGCTCCTCGTTCCTCTCTTTTTTATACTTCTTTTTCCTCCCTCTGCTTCTTTTTATCTTCACAGAGAAACAGTGAGGTTGAACTCGAACGGAATGACCTTGAACCGTGATCTTGAGACGGCCAATGCAATCGCGCAGGAGACTTTTCGTTGGAGAAAGTTGAAGAGTTTCCGACAGCCGGCGTTGTTGCAACGAAACGTTAATGGCCGACGATGATCAGATAGCCAGATCGTTCGTTCGGTTATTCTTCGTAAGATCCGGGTAGATCGTACGTTGTGGATCATCGAGTAGCGTGTTTTAGCAGCATGGCAACATCGTTTGGAAATTCAAGCGGTGCCGGGTCGATCGACGGAGAGAACCTACGGGTAATTGCATGCGGTTCGATTAAATTGTCCTACTAGGTTGCGAAACGTGAGGCTAACCGGTCCATGGAGATCGTGCGAGCTTGTTTCTACAACGATCGCTGCTTTTGTGCCGAGATTGTAACGATCATTAACGAGATCCATGATATCAACCGAGGGGAATTATCAACGCTAGTTTATTGAATGAGGGAGGGACTGTATTGTCGTCGAGTTTAGACACAATCATTACAGGTTAGTAAGATGATAAGACGATTGTCCACGAATAGACTTGACACCTATCCTCTGTTCTCCAACTTCCACTCGCTGCAATATCTATCTGTGTTCTTTAAACAAACAGCTAAGCAATTTATTACATTTTCGCGATAATTAATTTCCAAATTATCGATATATTCTACACAGCTAGAAGCTTTTATTCGATTAAGAAAATTTCAGTATGTTTAAATAGATTTAAAAAATTGTTTCCTAGTATTCCAATAGTCGTACCAATTGTCAAATCCAAAACAATCTTGTCATACTTCAAAAATGATGCGGAGCAAAGGTTAAGAAATTAACACTCTCCCAATACCGCGACTTTGACGCACCAGTCACGATGGCGTCTTCCAATATAACTCATCCGGCATTCCTTTGACACTCCGAATATCCTGTTTCCCGCGATTCATCAACACGAGGGTATACAGATCGATCGAGAATCATCGCGGCGGGCGTAGCAAACGGTACGTCGGTTTCTGGTAATTCCCGATCAGCAGGTGGTCCGATTTCGGTAGACAGAGGTGGCGGTCGCGCGAGGACCGGCTTTCGAGACCGTGGCAACGCATTAAAAGCGTTGTTTAGCAGGCTATTTCGAATGTTGTTCCTCCTGTTCTTGGCTGCTGGCCAACGCGCGTGGGATAGATTAACTCACTCTCTCTCTCTCTCTCTCTCTCTCTCTCGACTATAAGCTCTAGTGTCAGAGGTACTTGCCGCCGGGGATCTGTCCGACTGACTGACTGACCGGTCCCGATTTTTTGAAGGAATTCCTTCTCTTTCATTCTGTTCTCGCTCGTGTTTCACACCGGACCACCGGTACCGTTCCAACGAAACGGCCATTAATTCGTAACGATGTTTCGCGCGTGCGTTCCGGCCTCGAGTTAATCGGCGAAGGATCGTTAATGGCGATAAAATTGGTGATTAACGGGAGCGCCGCGAGCTATGTTAATGGGTCCCAGAGGGAATTTCGTTGTTCGGTAGCCGACGATATCAGAACGGCGTTCAGCTTTTAATTACAGTCGCATTCGCCAAGCTGAACGCGAGATTATCGCGTGCACTATGTTTATTTGGTCGTTTGCCGATCTCCCGCTAGAATTGTATTTGAACAGGGGAATTTGAACGATCCTGGATCAATTGGAAGATTTATTGCGCGTAAAGTATGTCCTTTTCTTTTCTCTTTTCCGGATAGAGAGGACTCACGTACACAGGGGAATTTAAAAAACAAATGTTACTTTTGCAAATGTAAATGTATTCAGTTAGGGAAGTTTGGTTGTAACGTTAATTGAATGCGATTTGCTGGTAAATTTATATCTTCACGGACGTAACTGAAACGATGAGATCTAACGTAACGTAAATTGTCTCATTAACTTTCGATATTCTACATAATTTTCTACATTTTTCTGTAAATTTTTCTTCTTTCTTCCCTTTTCTCATTCTCTTCTCAAGATAATTCTAATAATTACATAACACAATGACATTTTCCACGATCCCGAACAAATGATCTCCAAACATCCCGAGGCGGTCTGTGAGCCTGTATATCTGGATACTCTCGACCGTTCGTTTCGTGGTAAAACAATGTATTGCGAAAAGCGAAAGGAGCGCGCGGCGATCGAGAAACGTAACGGTCCGGGACAGAGCCGATGGAGATTAAGAGCCGATTAAAATTCATGGCGTGTCAGCCGGTATAATTCGATTTCGTAGGTGTTCGTGCAGATCGAGTTACCCGACTTCTACGGCCGATTTCTTTTTTCGAGCAGAAACGCGAAACAGCCGATGGCATGGGACCACGTCGAGGACTCTATTCGCGGCAGAGACAAATCCCTGTGACGTCGATTAAAATTGAAACGTGGCTCATTATCGATTCGTCACGCTAACCGAGCGTGAGGACAGCGCGACTTACGGATTCCGCTTGGATCGTATTACGCGGGATCTGATCGTTTCCTTGGACCAAGGACGCGCCTCACGATGATAATGCAAGATGACCGGTTCACGTCGACGCGAACCACTGTCGAGAGCGATTGAAAGCGTTCGATGCTACTTGGTTCACGTTAAAACGAAGATTCTATTCCGGTGAAGCGAACAGTGGACGACGAGAGTCGTGATTCCTGTCCCACACGAAAGAAGCGATTTCGTTTCATTTCACGAACGTTAGCTGAAGTGACGTTACACGAGAACCAAAGAATTCGGGCTGAAATGTGGTAAAAGAGATACGCAGGGGATAGAATTATTTTGAAAATTTTAAAGTTTGTTATCGACGTTGGACGAAATCACAATATTGCAATAAACATTTGGCAATTTCTTTTAGCTTTCGCTCGTGTTCTTCATTTTTTCTCACAAAGCACCATTCTCGAATTTATTAATTGACATTCTGATAGCGAAGATTCGACTACATAAGATTACCGTAAAGGACGGGAAACCTTTTTAAACTTGCAAAAACCCGAACAAACCAACCGATCAACGATTACACGAGACAAGCAAGCTGTTCTTAATTTGGAAGAAAATATGCTGCATCCTATTCATCGATTACCACGGAATAAGCTCTTCCATCATGTATTCTTGCAGCGTTACTCATACGATGCTCTCTGGGGGATCAATAAATAAATCGAATACAGCGGACGGAAACGTTGTCCAACGAGCGCCACGAGCAATTTCATCGAACCGATGTACCACACTGAGAAAGCAAGAATCAATTTATAAAGGGGAATCGGACTTTCATCCAGCTCCATCATCAAAAGATCACCGTCCGGCCGATTCCCAGATCGATCTTCGTGGGTGGACCAACGAAGGCAAGGCTGATTCGCAAAAGAACGAAGACGCGCGAAACAAAACGCGCTTAGGCTCGGCGAACGGAGGAGCGGAAACTCGGGTGGGGAACGAGAATGCCAAGGCACAAATAGAATAGCTCTACCGGCGGAAAGCAGAGGCACAAGCGGAGGAACAGGACAGGAAACAGAGAAAGTTAGCGAAACAGAGGAAGATGCCAATCTCTTCGCGGAATATGTTTACATTAAAGGCGCGCCTTGAAAAAAAGGCCGGGACGAACCGCAAACTGCTTAACGAGTCCTGCTCCTTCCACCCCCGACCCTTCTTCAGCCTTTTCTCTCTATACTATACTGCCACGAAGTTGCATCGCGTGTGCACCCACACACCGAGATCGCGAGTAGATAGCGATGGACTCGAGTCGCGGCGAATTGTTGAAAATTATGACAATCTTCGTCTCATTTATATCTGGAAATTTAAACGTGCAAAAATACACAGAGTGTAGATAATACGGAAATACGTGAAATTACCAGATGAAATTTCTCGTTGCGATGTTTAAAGGATGAAACGAATTTATTCAGATTTTAGATCTTTAATTCTAATTTTTAATCCCATTCCTAGAACCATAAACTTGCATGAAAATTCATAGTCTACTCATCAGGATTATACGCTTGCCAATTTTCCAGCCTCTTGCGAGCCTACAAAATTTCTAATTCTCATCGTGAAGAATTTCTCTCTGGAAAATTGCTTAAAAAGCTCGCGACTTAAAAGACCGAGCACACATCGTCGTGGCTGGTTCATGCACACAATTCACCGTGCTCTTTTCTTTCTTTTTTCGCGTCGCCGACGAATTTAACGCGCAATGTGTCCAGCGTGTGTGGACGAGAACGAGCGCGCGGCCGCGCGATTCACTAGCGCTTCGGGGCGAATTTTAATTTTCACGAGCGGGATGCCCTCCCTGTGTATTGTCATTAGAGAGAGGCCAACGACGGCCAGCAAGGGGGAAAAGTCAGGCCACGAATTATGGGCCGTGAAAGGGGACGGGAGAGGAGCAAAGAGAGACAGAGAGGGAGGGAGAGAGAGAGAGAGAGCAAGGGAGAGAGACATCCACGGTGTTATTAGATTTCTTGCAAATTACTCGCGCGTCCCATTAACGAGTCCCATCTGTCTGGATTACGAGGCGAGCTCGGCCGAGCTCCGTTCCGCGTCCTCTCGACCCCGCCGAGCGATTTAAAGCGTTATTCTCTCTCTCGTCGTTGCTCTCCTCGTTTCCTTCCTCGTTCTTTCGGGGTTCGTGAATCTTTTCCTCTTTTTTTCATTCCCATCCGCGTGATCTCGGAAGCTGCTGTGAAATGGCGCAACGATTGAAGGATCTACATTGCTATCGTCAATTCTTTTCTTCTTATTGTGTTAGGAGATTTGTTACGAATAAGGACGAATACGTGGTGCATTGTAACGTTGTGTGTTGGTCTTTTAGCGGGTGAATTCCGTGTTTATGTAAATAGAGAATTTTTCTCGTTTCTCCAGTCGGAGATAACAATTGTTGTTAAAGTAAATTCGAAATTGGTTGTTACGAGAATAATCGGCTAATTTTAGCACAGAGGATATATACATAGGAAGAGTTATGCGCTAGTTAGGTGTTGTTTTATCGCTTGTTACGCATGAATTTACTATAACGAATGGGATAATGTGTGCCTATATGTTTTCATTTTCACGTTTCACATTAATCGAAGATAAAATTCGTGAAATAAAATTCTTACAAAAGAATCTCAAATTCTTGTAAGAAAATGACACAACATTTTTTCGATCGCTGAATCATTTTATACTACGATCAATTTATTATTTAACGATGCACGTATAATTAAACAAAACGTTGTATTGTGTCGGGTGGAGGGGGCGCGAATTAAGGCGGATTTACAGAGAAAGCGTGGTCACTCCTCGGAGAGACCACCCAGCTCGGTGGTCGAAGGTATCGCGATATCGTATCGATCTTTCCCCCGTGGCCCGAAACACACACGCTGCTGCGGGGGAGAGAAAAAAAAAACAAGGCAATTTCCGAAAGGAAACACGTGAAATCGATAGCCGCGCCGGGTTCGAGCGCGCCCGGGACTTTACGACTCTCTCGGAGAGCTGCGTGGAAAAGTCACGACCACGCGGGGAAACACCGCGGCAGACGAGGGGGTGAAAGAATTGGAAAAGTGGAAATAGTCCCGGCGAAATTGCTAAGTCGAAATGGGCTTCCTTGAAACTTTCGCAGACGCCGTTGTCGTGGGCTCTTCGATTTTATCGGGCCGAGTCGAATGGCCGTGTAACTGTGGTAATGGTCGCGGTGAACGTGGAGGAAAATTTGGGGAAACAAATATATTGGCCAGCCAGTTCGAATGTGTAGGTTCCGATGAAATGTAAATTCAAAACCGTGCGAAGACAACTTTTTATGGATAATTTTAATTCATACGCTGAAGCACGTGTACAAGTAGTCGAGTAGAAGTTACGAAATGCTATACTGGACGTTTTTTTTTTTTTTTATCGGCAAATAAATAAAGATCGTCGTGATTAACCTGCCTATAAAAAGCATAAATGTGGTGAAGAAAATTAAATTGCATATTTTTCTATACCCTGAAGATTCACATAGCGGGCAGTTTGGTAATGTTTATGAATTACTATATAAAGTTATCTTACCTTATAAACGGTTTAATCTTACCAACAGCCCTGTATATATTTTGAAGCATGCTGACAGAGAAGACAAGCCGCGAAAAAAATTAATTTCAAGGCATTAAATATTTTTTCTTTTCTTTTTTAACGCTATTAAATGGCAAATTCCAAGGCATTAAGCGTAATCGAGACAACGTGGGATAACGTTTATGAGATCGAAGAGCTACTTTATTACAGTCAGGCGCGAAATGTTGTGTAAAATCGTTCCGCAAAACATGCGAAAGTAGCGAATTCGATATCAAATTGAAACTAAAATTTACGAGCAAAAGAGAAGGAAAAAGGAAAATTCAAGAGGCACGATCCGAACAAATTTTCAATGATTACAGGAGCAATCGAACGATTTTCATAAAAATTACTTTCACAAAATCTGAAGCAAAAGAGCCAGTTAAACCGCTTATATATGTCGGAGAAGCGTTATGATTAGAGCTGGGGTTAAGGGCGTGAAAGAAATCTTCGTTGTAAACAGACATTGTCGTTATGCAATAGAGAAGATATTGACTAGAGCAAATATGATTGTTACAGATATCGACAAGTAACCGTGGTAATTAGATACTCGAGACGCTAATGACAATGATCCTGGGTTCGATAACGAATNTTTATCCCTTGACCGCGGCTACGTTGGCGACTGATTGTCGCCTCGGGCCCAAGCTCACTGTTACAAATCTCAAATAAACACGATCGGATTGAATGACAATTATTTAATTATGGCTATGGTGAAATCCGGATTACAATATTACGGGATTCTCCCCAAGTTCTCAAGGAAGGCTCCGGTGTTCTTTCATCTCCGACATATACATATCCCAGAATTATTATTTCGTTCTTCGATTATACCGTTAATTTCTTTATCAATCACCGTGGTTTCGCTAATTATCTCCATGTAACAACTAGCAAACCTACAGAGTTTCTCTCAACCAAAATCCCTCGAATTCACAGGAAATTAGCGGTTTCCAATTATCGAACGTAACTCATCAATTTATTTTGTGATAAATCTGGTCGATTCACGTTTCTCTGGATTAAACGGCGAACACCGTCTATTCTGATCGACGCCCTTCGGCCTCGAATCGAGATTTTATTCCCGATCCAGGATACTTTCGGGGTCCGACTATGTAATTTTGATTCGTTATTCCGCGAAACTCGAGGAACTCGAGGGTAATTGGCCAAATTGCCAATCCTGCCAATCAATCGTTAAATATCAAGGATAACCTGGCCTCGCTCTCATGGCGTCTGATCCGCGTTTTCTGACACTGCTTTGTGCCTCGTATCTCTTTGAATTTGTATTGTAACGTAATATGAAGATCGTAGCAGAAGAACATGATAAATCGATAAGTTGATAAAAAAAAAAAATAATTAAAGTTGAATCCTTTACTATTAAAAATTGTTGAGAGCATGATATGTATCTCGACATTATTCTGAACATTTCAAAAGTATTAACTGTTACAAAATTGATTATACTATTAATATTCGCACCATGGACTTATAAAACAGATTGTCTCTACTTTAATTTTATTATAAAATATTTCCTTTCGTTTGACAATTTTAACATAAAAATCAAATAGTATTATTGCAAATGATATCGGCCTATATCGTTTCCAAATTTTGGTTCCGAGCTATAATTACGAACTGAATGTCTAAATTGGATTTGACATAATTTCTCTATTTATACGCTTGCTATTGTAAGTTGGCACAAATGTACGAAGACATGCACGCGTCTATAACGAAATTGGGATAAACTTGTTTGCATGTTATAAACGACATGGTAAATCGGCTTTGCGACAGCTGCTAATTTCGTGGAACGGATTTCGCGACAGGTGATAAAAGAGACGGAGAATATCAGAACGGTGCAACGGATGCAGGAGTTGTCTGTTTGATGGTCCTGTAGCTTTCGGCCGCTGCTGTTTCTACGAGATAAAAAAAAAATGATCGATGTCGTGGGTCGATGCTTTTTGTCATACAGCGAGCAATTTGGCAAATGCACGATATATGATGATGGAAGGACAGCTGCTCTGTTTTATTTAAATGCATCGGTTTTTAGAAAGACCTCTTTATTCTTCTGGTCGCAAGCCAATGCTCGTGACAGGTTATGCGATGCGTTATAATTTAGTGTCATTGTGATTTTGATATTTTTAATATGCAAAGAATCTCGAACAAAAAAAAAAAAAAAACACCCGATAAATGAATATTTAATATCCGATAAGAATTAATAAAAATTATATTTTTTAATTGTTCGAGAATATCTTTCGATCGTGAGAGATAGAAAACAATTCAAGTATTTTATATAATTTCAATATTTACGAAGTCGTGTAAGTTCAACACATAAATTTACCAGAGAATTTTGAGTAAGCTGGACTGAGCGTGATGTTTAATAAACTTCTAGTTGTCCAAAATTCAGTCACGTTTCTATTTCGCCGACTTATACCGGAATATTTTCAGCATATCTGTGTAAACGCAAACAAATGCAACATTCTCTGATTTGCTTCCTTACGTAGCACTCTGATCTCTAGACGCTCATATAAGAAAACAAAGTTATATCTTTAATAGTTTCGGAGAAAATAGTTTGTGATACGTTATGTATGAGTCAGCTTGCAGAAACACAGCTGAATTAAACGAAATTCGGAAGAGAAAATGAACACATGTCAGGAAAGAAGGACCCAGAGATACCCAAATAAACTTCCGTTTTTCCTCTAAAACAGCGTTGTCTCCAACATTTTATGGACGCTTTGAAATCATAGCTGGCGGCGCCAGCGCTCGCATGCTATTAAATTTCGGTAAAATGCAGGGGACCAACAATATGAACGATATTTCGTTGTGTATCGTAAAGTAAGACCACCTATACGTGTGCGCAAAAGCTCTGAATTCTTTGTCGTCGTCGACCACTGTTTAATAAAAACTGATAATTTTTGTAGAATATACTTAAAGTTGCTGTTTGATTGTTTCATTTCTACAGAAATTCTTAATGATAACAAGGAAATGCATACGAAGAAATAAAGATTGGTTGCGCTTGTCTCTCACGCCACAACTTTAATTGTTAATATCGCTACTGAACTTGTTTAAAGTATTTAAATTCGTTTGAATTAAAAATATCAGTAAAAAAATCCTGCTAATAGTCTCACGCACGAATAAATTGTTACTTAGTCCTCAAAATTGAAATTGGCAATTTTAATGCGATTACCTAAATACAGAAAATCGAAAAATAAATAGAAAACTACGTATTCTGAAAAAATTCGTTCGAGCTATTAACACTCTCCAAAATACAAATATCAATTACGATCTCATAATGTTAATTATCTTTTTCTGCAACACCTCGGTACCTCATCCAAGGCGACGGTAACCGCGTTGAAACTCCGTCAAAATGGCGGCGAACGTTTCTGGCCGTCGTCTTCTGTCCTTTCGACCGTGGCTCAGCGCGACGAATAAATTTGCCGGCGAAATTTCCGGGAAATAAAAAGGAGGCGGACGATGTGGACGCCAGCCAGCTTACGCAACGCGATTTGTCCCGATATTTCTACGCCGCTCCGGGTCGGCCCGCTCTTTGTTCCGACCATCGTGCGCGAGAGAACGCACGCACGCACGCACGCACGCGTACACATATACATACATGCATACACACACGATAGAAAAGGAGCGGTTTCGTCGGCGTTTAATTTATTTGAGAGACCAAAGCGCCTCCTTCTTCGTTCTTGTTTCTCAGTCCGCGGCGAAATTTCGCGGTGAAATCGAATCGAATCGAATTGTGAGACGTCGCAATTTACCAGAATCCAGACACGTTGAAATGATAAATCGGCGCGTTCGCCCCACCGCCGGGGGCGAACGGTCGAAATTTTACGCGGTCAGCTACGATTATAGCTCTTACCGAGTCTATGTCGGATCAAATTGTTGCCGACGGATCACCGATGGTATTTTACTTCGACTTTTCTTCTCTGTTCGTTTACAATTCCGTGGGATTCTATACATATCGGTAAAAAGCTACGGGTTTTGGATAACGCGAATGAAAAGAGAAATCGATTTAGAATTTTAGTTATAGGGAAAAAGAGCAATTTCTTGTTCGCGTGGTTTGTCTACGGAATTAAGGCAAATTGTTTTTCGTTATAATTTTGCAGCAAAATACAACGATAGGCGCGATCTGCGACGATGAAAACGCGTTTGCAAATATTAACAAATTCCGCCCCTTTCTACGCTACCAACGTACACGAGTATTATTCAGAAAATTCCAGAGAAAGAAAGTTACCGCAAACAAAATTACTTAAACACAGTCGACAGAAAAGTAGCTAACAAGATTTCGAAAATATACCAGAGAAAGTTACGTACCTGACTTTCAGCTGTACGCAGTTCAGGAGTTTACTAAAACGTGATAAGAAACAATCTGTGAGGTAGATAAAAAATGGGGTTGCGTCTCGAGTCACGTCTGAGCACGAACTGGCGTGTTCCACCTTTAGCGCTCGACAAACCCTCGCGGGGGTTGGTATCATAGAATGTTCCGTGTGTGCACACCTGTAAGCATTTCGACATATCCGTACATTTTCGCGTGCACAACTACACACCACGACGCGTTGATTCTATACTTGTAATATACATATCGTACATGAAAAATAGATGGTGCGAAACCAGGTTAAGCATACCAACTGGTCGTGGGAATATTTTATCCGCATAAACTGCGCCCAAATATCTCTATTTTCGAGCATTTCTCTTCTGATATTGAGACAAAGAAAAGTAATCGTATAATCATATATATTTTTATAACAGTAGCTTATCTAGATATAACGAAATTAATCGATAGGTTTACCTGTATCGTATACGACAAGAATAAATTTAATAATTACAAATCACCTCGTTATTCTTTTTAACGTAATATTGTAGGATCATAGAAGAGAAATCAATGACCTACAACCTGTTAATTCATTGATAAAGTAAGCAAGAGAGATTACTTGGTAAGAAATACCTAGATCATTTCGACGATATTCAAAGCAAAACAGAAGAAACGTTCAAGCACATCGATCGCCAGGAACGCGTGACCACCTCTCCCCCATCATACTTTCTAGACGAAGAAATCGTCGCATGGCGTTGAACCGGTCTTACACGAGAACTTTACCGTGTCGTCGGCCGTAAACCGTTCGGGAGACGTCGCGGAAGTTAAGAGAGAGACTTTTCCGTCCGGTCGTCCCCAACCCTCTGCCGAAACAATAATAATTAGTGCAATTATGGGTGTACCAACCGCGTCTGCGCGCTCCCGTGTCACCGTATAAACTTGCAGCGATAATTTACAGAGTTTTTAGCAAGTGATCTAAAGAGAGGAGCCGGCCGTATCTCGGTTGGTCGTTACAACGTGCCGAAGATCTCGCGAAATTGCCGCGAGGAATCGTTAATTACCTCGCAAAATCGTTCGACTTTGTTCTACGACGACGACGACGACGACGACGTCGCGAGAGCTGTACGGTGCACGAATTACCTCGTTTCTGCATTATTCATATTGTTAAATGCGTAAAAATCGACTCGCGTGGAACGGAATTCCTGAACAGCCTGCGATATCGCTGTAGGTATCTCTTGGCACGCTACCGGATGGGGAATCTTTAACCATCGGAAATGGAACACTCTGGCCGCGTTTTATTAGATATATTATCGATTATGCAAGATGGTAGAAAGGCTCGAACGAGATAATTCATTTAGAGTCTGGCATAGAAGTAGGTGAAGATTGAAATTAGAACGGATGACATTTCACGATAGAGGAGGTAGTTTCTATGGAAGCAGAGAAGAAGAGATAAATTTAGAATATCGTTAGGGTAAAAATAGCGAAATTAACCCAGTCGCTGTCGCATCTTTACACAATTTACCAAATTTCCCGGAAAGTCGCTGATGAAACCAGAAACAGTGGCTGTACAACGTGCCACCTGTCTCCCGAAATGCGGCTTAATTGCAAGGTATTTTTCCGGGATAAGGACGAAACCGCAAGAAGAAGTAAAAAAAACCGGTCCATCATTGTCGGTGGGGATGGTTTTCGAAGCGGGCCGTGCCTCTCGTTAAGATTTCATCCGGCGAGTTGGCCAAGTATACGGAGGGGTATTGCGCGAACGGGGGTTGGGTCGGGGATGTGTTTCGTGTTCGCCGAGTGAAGGTCCTTGTACGGCTGTCGGGCAGGGTATTATATATGTATGTATGTACGATATTATGATACCCCGACCCGGTAGACGTTGTAATTCCGAAACTGGAGGGTAACTATTGTCCCGCACCGTCTGTTTGTAAAGTTAAGATGAACCGGCAGCGCCGGGCGAAACGAGAGTCACGTTACGGTAAAGTACGTTTTTACCTTGAAGCTTATTCGTTAGAAAGGACGACGGGGTTAATTATGATTATGACGTGCTACGCGGATCCTTCGTATTCGCGGAATTTTAAGGATACTCGTTGGGACACTGCGCAACGGCAAGGACCCACTCCAAAAGGAACCCATTATTCCTGCGGATGTCGTGCTGGATCATCAATTGGTTGCCCTCGTGATGGAACTTCCTTCCTAGGGATCTGACGAATTGAAATAAATTCAGGATCCGTAAGGTTACGGAGCTTTCGTAGAAATTATTTGCCGTCATTTTTTGAAATGTTTCATCGGGAAGAAAAAATTAGAAAGTCGAGAAGTATACATAATGACGTGTAAGAATATCGTTCCTCGGCCATGGAAATAATCGTTACACTTGGAAATATTTCTCTTCAGGGTCAACTGAAAAAATAATCAAATAACACGATTTTCTCACAACCTCGGTTTCCACGCGCCGTCAATCAACTGGATTTCTCGCGGCTATTAAATTCGTCGCGAGTTAAAAGGCAGAGAGGAGGAATAGGTTCGAATATACCGTAGACCGCGTTATCATCGATCGTGGCACGAAGTTTAACTCGGCTTAAATTACTGAACAAGATCGATATAACCAACGCGAGCCAATTTACGTAGCAGCAAGTGGCGCGATTCGCGCGCGATAATTGCTTGCGAACTGGCAAATACTATCCTCCTCTCTTCATCTCACTTTCTCACCTATTTCTCGTCGGCTCGCTCTTCCGCCTTCGATGGATACACGCGGTTTCTCTCAGGCTGGCTCGCGAGCTCTTTCCTCGTCCATCACTCACGTGCCCGTTCATGACTGCTCATTCTACTGACAATAACAGGCCTCAAAAACTAGAGCCTGGCACGAGAAGCTCTATAACCCGAATTATATTGCTTCGAAAGGTACTTTTTACAGAGGAGGGGCATGGTTACAATTTTACCGTTTCTTTGAAAACTGAGGCTCGAACAATTGACCAGTTGAGACGGTAAATGATGTAAAAGTCAGAAGTAATGATTTTCAGTTTAAACGAAACACACGTATTTGTTAACTTCTAACGATTGATAATTGCTGAACTACGAATGAAGATTGATTAGATATTAAAAATTTGTATAAATGTCAGTGTAACAGTAATATGACGAAAAATATTATTGTAAATTACAGTTATTATAAACAAACGTAAATGTAAATGAAATTCTTTACACGTGCGTTCTCTATTTAAAACCTATTTCTCAAAAGATGATCACAAATATTTTTTCATGATATCACAATTCTTTATTTACTACTGGCATTCGATATAAGCAAATTGGAAAAATACTACCTAATAAATATATTCGAATTTTATAGCATCATTCTATTCTTCTCAAGAGCGAGCGAGGGAGAGAGAGAGACAAACAAACAATTGCCGGGTAAATAAACGAACGTCAGCATCGCGAGGAAAAATCGTAAATTAAGTTTCCAGAGTTTACGATCGGTTTTGTTTGTGTGATTAATAATAATCCTGGTTCCCAGTGTCAGTCGGAACAGCGTCATTAGAACGTCACTCGCTTATCCAAGAAACATCGACGGAATTGGTCGTAAATC
Organism: Bombus pyrosoma; assembly: GCF_014825855.1. NCBI lineage: Eukaryota > Metazoa > Arthropoda > Insecta > Hymenoptera > Apidae > Bombus > Bombus pyrosoma. Next base: position 9,952,660 of record NC_057781.1, on the reverse strand, counting down.
TCGCGGAAACGGCGTCTCGCGATTACGGTGAGTGTCGTTGCCAACAAATTCAGCGTTGGTCGAACTCGAACTCGCCGGGTTCGAATCGCGTGCCCGTCGACCGTAACGAAAGAGCGAAAAATTCGATCGCGACGCGAACTCATGACCGAACTTCGCAGGGAACCGACAACCTTCCTCGATCGCTCAGAGAGTCGTTAAAGTGTCACGGATGTCGAGTGTCCCGTTGCACTCGACTTTACACGCGTCCACGTACTTACACACGTTTCTCGTATTCGACGTACAATGGAAATGTTAAACGACACGTGGAACCATCGGCGAGTTAGTTTGGGACGACGTTATTGCGTTGTACTACAGTTAGTCGGAGAAGTAAGGGGATAGTTAATAATTAAAATTAATTCAATTGAATAAATCGATCGAATCGTTGATTATATTTCTGGAAATCGTTCGTATTATACGAAGTATGTATCTTCGATACGGATTAGTACAACGTGAAGGAATGGTCGACCGATCGATGAAAAGATTTCCAAAGACATGACTCTATTCACTATGCTAATTCGAATACTAATGGTATCTGTGAGAGGCACGAACTTAAAGCGAGCCAAATCAAATCTCATTCCATTCGTCTTGCACGATCACCGTAATCGAACGTAACCATACAAAGAATGGAGCAACCCCAAAGAACGTGTAATACGGCGAAAGTCTGAAAATATCTGTATATACGTGTGGAACAAAACCTGGAAAGACGAAACCTCGTCGAAAACATTTAACTGCCTGAGGACTAATGCGACTAATTCGTATGCACCGGCTGATGTTCGCGAATCTCGAAAATAAACGAGGAAAGAGAATGCCACACGAGTCGTACAAAACGTTTCGTTTTCCGAAACGATGGCACCGTATCCTCGATATAAACTTTATATCGCTCTAAAATCCGAACGATTTTTAAACTCACGATCGAAAACGTTCGATGAAAGGAAGAGGAAAAAGAAACGTGGATCGTGGTAGGGGGTGGATTGCGTCATCTGCGTTGGGATGCCAACTGATTTACATGTACGCGGCAACATTTGCCGTCACATCAATTTTAATTATTCGGCCGAGTCTCTTAAGCAGCACGGAACCATTCCTCTTGTTTGCCCCGGTACGCCACCGAAAGGCCGTGGAACGAGCAGTCGTAAAATCGTTCTGGTCGACTCGGAGCGTTTCACGGGAAACTACGCGCCTATTAAAATCGGATTCTCAGAACGCGTTCTACTAACGAACGCCGGACTGATCTGGCTGGCATAAACTGTTTTTAATAACGCCGGCAATTATCGCGTACGAGAGAAACGGTCGACGCGGATAACCGAGCCGAAAGAGAACGTTCCCTTAACCTTAACCGACTGAATTATTCGCCGGAACGTAACGTTTCTTTCTTATTTTCCGTAGGGTTATTTCAATCAGGAGAACTAGGTATTTATTATTTCTTCTTTTTTTTTTTTTTATTAAATTCATGGAGACGAACTTATAGAAATTATAAATAATTGTTATCTCGATAGTTGAACATTAATCGTGTAATTATATAAAGAAATTGAGAAACTGATAAAAAGCCGAGTTTGACTTCTGATCAGCTCGAATAACCTTACCTTACTATGTCTCTTTTTTTCCTGTTCTTTTCTTCTCCGTAATCTTCCTTTCCTTTCCTTTTCGGAACATTTCGAATAAAATAAATAACCATTCCTCTCGATCGTTCTCTATGCGGTTATGAGAAAGAAACTGGCATTAAGACGTCGAGTGATCGCGCGCTTATGTTCAGCAAATGTAATTTCTCGTTTTATATGTTATCCTGCGCTTGTCAACGTGCAGCCAGTTGAAAGAAATATGGTTATTAACTATGACGATAACGACGTCCGATGTGGTTTGTTTCGCGGGACTGGTTTTCGAAATGGCACGCAGTCATTAAAAATAGAAAGAGATTATGCAGATGTAGAGTCAGAATCGGTTAATTCTGCTGATATTCGATGGTATAAATTAAATTGTTTATGCCGTTGCGAAATATTTGTAATGATATATAAATTTGTAATTACGCGTGGAAATTTCGTTGCGAAGTCAAACTTTAATATACGCATACGTGCACATATACTCTCAGACTTCACTCAGCTCGAAATTAATTAAAAGATGCCGCACAGAATTTATAGGGAAATCAATTAAATAACTTTATATAATTCCTGTTTTTGTACATACCATTAAGATAAATAATTTTTATGCTTACTGTAAACAGTTCGTCTTGTTTCTATATTTGTAATTATCAAGCCCGTTTGGAATGTGTAAGGACCAAGGAAACTGTATGGAAAGGAGAAAATTTCCTTCGGAACGGATAAAAATGGGAAAGAATGAATTTCCTGGAAAACAGAAACGTAAAAACAATTCAAGCCGCGTACGACTATTTCCCCGCAATTGAGAAGCGTGCTCGCGTTTCGTGTATCGATGCCAGCCCCTTTTGCAGCTCTGTATTGAAGTCACGTGGTGAACAGTCTTGTTATCAGCGGAACCACTCCCCTTTTCCCTTTCCCACGATATTCCTCTTCCAATAACGCAGCCTGCCAACCCCCTGACCTTGTACACACATTCGCATACAGTTCGGTGCGTGTGCCAAGGCTGAATAACGTAGGGGATGATTTTGGACCCTTCGGGAAACAATTATCTTCGCCTTTGCGCTTCAAATTAGAAATTCTTAATAAAATATTTTTAAAGTATCATTTTCTTTCTCTTAAATTTCTGTTGCGAAAAAGAGAGAGAGAGAGAGAGAGGGATGAATCCTTCGAAATTTTTCTACGATCGTAATTTCCTAGAATTACTGCAGTAGCGATAAGATTACCATACTCGATTAACGCGTAAAATTACTCTTAAAAAGTCGTTAAATACTTTGTGAAAAAAAATTCCGTAAAAAAGAGCCGCTTAATTGCGACGATCAGATTAAATAAACTCGCAAGACGCGGCGTTTAAACGAATCAACACGGTCGTCCGGCGACAGCGGTGGGGAAGGCTGCTTTGAATGGAATCGCTTAATAAAGTCAGAACAATGGCGTAGAGAAACACGTACGACTGGATATATTATATATAATCAGCAGTGAATTATATCTATGTCCGGGCGAACGGCACGAGGCATTTATTAGAAGGCGCGGAGGGTGGTGCAGAATTACGGGCTTCCGGCCGTGGCGAACAGGACGTCTCGCTTTTTCATTTATACGCCAGTAAACGACCGGTCGTTATCGGCCGACACCTTGGACGGTTCTTAAGAATTTATTACGTGCCGAAGGGGATGACGCTCGTGTAACGATTACTCGGGATAATTTCGTACACAGATACGTGGCTCTTTTGGGGATGAAAGGAGAAAGTGCGCCTAGGTGATACATTTCCTAACGATCGTTGTCGACGGATTTGTAATTAAGCAATTTTCTTTCGTGCTGTTCTTTTTTCTCCTTGTGCTGTAAACACGTTGCAAGGGAATTAAATACAGGTTCGGTTATCTTATATTGGATGTTAATATGTGGTCGCGTTGGAGGGTGTTGTTACGTGGAATTTTCGTTGCGACGATGCAGATCTTAAAGCAGTTGTTACGCCATTACGATATCCAATCCGTCAAATATCCTCGTAATATTTTACACGATAAATTCCGCTTTTACGCCGTGTCTCAGAAAGTTCTACGAAAACACAATCAACCCCCTTGCCGTTAGACAAGCAGTCCCCTGAGTTAAAGAAAACAAAAAACAAAAGAATAATTCAGTATCGACTACAAAGAGAAGGAGAAAGGGGGAGAGAGGAAGAGAAAGAAAGAGAGAGAAAGGGAGAGAGCAACGTGATTCGAGACTCGGCGTCTCCCTTTAATTTACCTCTCTTCGATGGAGAGAGACACGGGGGCGCATAGAATGGTCCCTACACGGCTATCCTCCGAAAGTTAGCCAAGCAAACAGACCTACCCCAATTTATAAAACAAATCAATTCGCTTTGTCGCGCGCCACAAAGCGGACGCTCGCCGCGTGATTATTAAACCCTCGCACAGGAATTTCACGTGCCAGCGAACGAGAGGCTCGGCTCGCAAAAGTTTTCGCGCGCGCGACAGAAAACGCCCGTCCCGAACCAGTCGAACCACGACGTTGACGACGTCCAAGAGGGAGGCAGACGAGGAGGACGAGGAACCGAAAGAGGACGAGAAAGAACAGAGAGGGTGAGAAACAAACGCAGAAGAGAGATAGGCGTATAGATGTGGTTCGTCGGTGTTGACGAAGCTGGTCGACGAGGTTGGTCGACGCTTTTGATCTATCGAGAATTCGAAAAGGCCGAAGGGAACCCCGTTAAAACGTATCACAAAGGCCCTCGCCAGTCCCCCCTTTTTCTTTCGCGGTAGTGGCTCCGCGAACCATCCGCAAAAAGAGAAAAGAGCAGAAGCACGAGCCGGCAATATACTCGATCGGATTGGCTCATTGAATTTTAAAATTTCAAATAGAGTTAACGCAGACATCAGAGACGAGTGAGACGACGGGCTGCCGCTACCGCCGCGCCACAACGGTACTTCTATCGGAGGCGGCTGCTTCGAGAGACGAACCGCTTTTAGCTCGTCCTCGCCCACGGACCACTCGTTTTTTCGTCCTTTGAGCACGGAAATTCCGGAACGAGTCGCGAGAGTTAGAGCCAAAAGTACCTTCTATATAAAAACTCCTCTCTCCACGTATTTCCAACCTTTTTTTTCTTCTTTGCTCGGTGTCCTCTTTCGTGTGATATTCGCACAAATTACGTCCATACGAGACTGATACGACGAGGAGGACGCTCCGTTTGGTCCGCGGGTGTTTGTTAATGTTCGTTTTCGCGCAACCAGCCGACCCGTGCATAATGCTCCTGCCAGGCATAGCGTACCTACTTTTTCAAAAGTACCGGTTAATTAATTTAAACGGTCGACCGGCCACGATATTAGGTAGGGCGACGTAATTTCCGCGTTCGTACGGACTCGTTTGTGCCGCTTTATCGATTAACCGGCGGCCCGATAAAATCGCGTGCACGCGATTCCGTTCGGATATTATTAGGTCATCCCGTGGATCTTCCTGGACTGAACCGATCGGAACGATGGTAGCCCTGAACGATGCTTGATTTTGAGCGTTAGGCTCGATCGAAGACGGAAAGACTGGCTACGGTGGATCCTACGATTTGAGCGATAGAAGGGCTGTGAATTGTAGGCGAATGATAAACCTTTTGAAAACGAACACTCGTCGAACTTTTGCCTTGGTAGCTTGCTTTCGAGAGATTTTACTAACGAGAATTTTTATAGTTTTGAACGTCGTTTCTCGGAACAGTGGATTTTATCATTTACGATGGACGATTTTAATCGGACGATCGAATTTAATTCACGATTCTCTTCTTTCGTCCGATCGTTTTTAAGATGACGACCGCGTTTACCGGATCCCCTTTAAGAACTACAAACTGTGGCGAAAAGTCGACGGTTGCGGAGTCGCCTTTATGGAGATACGACCCGGATAATCCCGCGACCCTTTTTCCACGGGGATGGCACGCATAGAAGGGGTAAGTTTTCCGATCCTAAGTTTGCTCACCGTCTTATCGATGGTTAAGAAGAAAATTTCCCCGATGAGATTGCGAACCAGCTGCATAACGAGCAAGCTGTTACGTGGGCCGAGCAACGGGCTTTGCAATTTATCTCCTTCCGTATTTCCTTTGATAAACTGTTATTGCACCTGTGCGCAAGTATTAGAGTGGTAGAACGATTCTTACTAGATATATTTTTATGGATATAAAAAGTGTACAATAAATTGACGATTAACGGATGGTATTGATTCAACTAAATTCGAACTTCGAAGAAACGAAATTTAATACGCATTGATCTATTATTATTATCATTATCGCATTAAGATTAATATATTTCCATTAAAGAGAAGTATAGTGTCTAAAGAAAATGAAGGAAGGAAGAAATCAATTCACTCATCTTGACATAATTTCTCCTTTTATAGAAATTATAAGATGTCCATTTGATTCATTCCGTTCTTATAAATAATTGTATTAACCTAAATTAGGGTGTGACATTTATCTATATGTAATTTGTATCGATTAGTAGTAGATTCGGTTATTGATTATTCCGAGATTGCCAGTGGAACAGGCAGTATACATCTATGATATAGTTCCACGTATAGGAAGGACGTAGTAGAAACAGGCGCTAAAGGTCAGACAACTTAATAGCTCAAGGTTTATCTCTATTTATATTCTCAATTAAATTTCTTATAAATTATTCATTGGCCATGTCATGTTTACTTTATCAATCTGCGATGCATAAATAAAGAACTGAATCACAATTTAAAAAATTACCTTGACTGCATTTATTGTCCTTTAAATTAGTATCGATCTCTTTAAACACGACCATATACGTTAAATAAATGAAATACTTACACAAGTGTATGAAGGTTATTATAAAATATACATCGTGATAAATACTCTATTAATGATTAGCATTGTCAAAATCAATAACTTGTAACCAAATATCATTCACGCAGAAAAGTCCTTCAGTGGAATCAGACTGGCCTGAAATCAGAGAAGCCTTGGAGTAGGTTTTTTGCGAAACACTGTTCAAAGAATAACGCTCTATTTACATAAAAAAATTATTCGTTAAACAAATCGTTTCAACAGCGTGTACCAAGGAAACGTCGATTAATATCTGCATTTAACGTTACATTTTTATTTTCTTAATATGCATTTGTCCAAAAATACTTAAACCGCTTTTCCTCTATCCATTCTACCCCTCTAACCCCGCATCTGCTCTCCGAAGACCACGAAATACAATCAACAGTTGCCAGAAATGCACTAACCTCGTTAAACGTAATCCGTGCTAGTCAGTGAATCAGAACAGCGCAAACGTTCCGAGAATCCTCAGTACCCTCGCGCATTAGCTGCTCCGGAAACACATTTATCCTTGGGGTAGGTCTTCTTCCGCAGGTTTCTCCTTCAAGAACGAAAGACCTAAGGGTGGCCCTAATTCGTCATAACGTTTTTTTGTATCCCAGCACGCGGCGAGCCTTGTTATCCGGCTACGAACGAAGGGCTTTATCGGTTGTTAAACAGTCGTTTCCTTCAGCTGAAAAGCAGCTAAGGATAGAAACCTTCGTGTAACAAAGATGAAAGCAACGACGGGTGAGAGAAGGAAGGCGAAGCTAAATGTAAAGAGCGCGTACGATGGATTTTACGAGGCGATTAAACGCGTCGACCGCTAATTGCTTTTTTTATGATCGTCTGGGTAGATCGCGGTGACTTGGTCGGATTTCGAGCGCGTGTGGATGTGTCACGTCAAATCGATCGTAAAAGAAGGTTTTGCATCAAACGCAAAGTCGTTCTACGATATGTAGTTGGACTACAAAAATCCTCCAACACTAACAACAGAAAATCATGTATATATCGCGTAAAGGATTTCTATGAGTATTCGAATACTTTTGTGAGTCGCGGCACGTTCCATTTTATTAAAATAGGAAAATAGAGAAGTGGGCAGGGCTTTCTCGACCAACTAAGAGGCAATCGGTTACTATGTGGCTAACGTTCGATCACGAACGGATGATCGTGTGTAGTGTAACGGCTCGTTCGACAACTACTCGATTCACGATCGGTTTTATGCGTCCGTTAGGGACGTCGTTAGCCGTTTTTCATTAGGATCGACGAAAGTAGGAAATCACCGGTATCCAGATTACATTGTACGCTTTTACGATCGGCACGCCGGAATATCATTAGGTGTTACTCTTTCGTTTAGGCTTAGCAAGGTTTATCCTCGCGCGGGGATATAATTGGAAATCGACCTTTCGTTCGGCTTTCGTTCGGCTTCTTAACCAGAGATACTGCCCTTTGTGTAAAGTCAATCGACCGGTTTAAGACTATCGAGAAACGAAGCCTTTTATACAGCCCCAACATTGTCACTTCGTTTCTTTTAATTCGTCGTTTATCTCTAAAGCAAATGGAACAAAGCTACGGACTGACTGGTCCATTTATTTCTAACTAAACTAACTAACTAAAAATAACGAAAAATCGTAGAAATAGAACAAGTTCGAAGTATCATAGTAGCAGAGTATTTGAGAATTTTTTCTTTAAATCGTAATCCACTCTGGAAACACGATTTTCGACAGTGTTGTTTCGTCGAAAGAATCGCTTCTGCGAAAGTTGCAGCTTCTCGAGGCGTAACAACGACTCAAGGCAGGACAATGTCCCCGGTGTCTTTAACTTCCGCCCTCGGGGAAACTTTCTCGGAAAGGGATGTCGACGATGCAACGCAAAGTCTTTCCACCCGCAGCTATTCATGGTACAACAGTCTTAAACTTTCTATAAATCGTTCATTCAAACTATGCTACTGAAAAGGAAAAGAAAGACCAGAGAAAACACGTATGAAACTTTTGAAAATCGTCCCTTAAATTTAACAACAACGAACAACGATGAAGTTATCATCCACGTGTCAACTTAACTGGTCCTCTCCCAACAGCTAAACTCGTCGTTCAGACGCCGCATCTGGTATATTCCTTTCCAGCCAAACCCTCCAGTATCCACGCTACCAGTCAAAATTCAAACCAACCCCTTCGCCAAAGATTATCAAAATCCTGTCGAAATTTTTCCTAAAATTTTAAGGTATAGCTCAGTGGCGCTCTCTGGCGTGGCTCTCGCCAATCGATACGGCAGTTCGAGGGTAGACGTATCTTCGAGATGGGGGATTAGGGTGCGGCGACGTGCAGAGGCCAGAGAAAAGCCCGAGGAACGTGGTGACGAAGGAGGAACGGGGAGAGTGGAAGAAGGTGGAAGAAGGAAGGTTGGATCATTGGAATCGTGGAGGGTTGCCGGGGGTTGTTGAGGGGTTCAGGGGTGTTTGAGGGGAGGAGAGGGTGGACGCAAAGAGGGTCGATTCAGCGCTGGACCAAGGTCCACTCTCACTTGTCAGGAGGGAGAAGACGCGGATACGAGGCGGGGGTGGGGCCGGTTGAAGAGTGTGAGAGATGAAGAGGGCTGCGGAGGACACGAGTGAGAGCGAATCGAGAGCGAGAGTGAGACTGGCTTGACGGGTAGCCGAAGGGGTGAGACGCCAAAGGGTTCTCCGTCTCTGTCGTTCTCTCCACCACCCTTCCATGGTTTCTCTGTTGCTTAGCTCGCGCTCTCCTACACGGAGAAAGTGAACAGTGGTGGCCAACCGATGGTTCTCTGAATAAAATACAAGCAAATGTGAGAAATTTGTGTAGAATAGTTTCTTTGGACGTAACGTATTGAAGATGCTGATGATAGATGGTTTTCTTTAGGATCTGATAGCGATATCGGTTTGTTATTGATCGATTGGTAAAGGAGTATTGGCAGGTATTCTTGGAATGAATTGTGCTTTGGCAACGTGACAACTGACCCAGTTTATTTAGTTTCAAGCTGTCTTTCCTAGAGCTGTCATATCTGCGCGGGTTACGAGTTATCGAGAGAATTTAATTGTTTCGCGAACTGGATGCCACCAAGTTTATCGTCCGTGGGTTTAAACGACTAAGTTATCGCTCTGTAGTGCCAAGACGAAATTCTTGCCGTAAGCTTCTTAAGGTGATAGTTACATAAATACCTGAACTCATTTTAAGAAGTTTCGTATCGAACGTTGAAGTGCGATAGAAAATGCTGAATGCGGTAATCGAGACAAATTTTACGACACAAAGTTTCAAATACTTTTTGCAATTAGCGTGGTAGGCTTGGTGTCTCATCGCGTTCCCAATGATTTTACCTGTGTTTACAAGTTTTTAACCGGAAAAGTCTGTTAAAATTAATTACTCCCACTTTTTAAACGTCTCATCGTGAAAATTATCCAACAAATTTTCGAGCAAGACACGAACTTTCACATCTCAGTATCGTTTAACAAATTTTCAAGTAAAATAAAAATTTCCGAATTATAATTTCAAATTACAGAAGCATGTAAAAGATTTCGAAAACTTTTGTTACAATTAACGATAAATCGGTCATTTTATCGCGTAACAGTGGTGGCGCGTTAATCCACCATTAATCTTCGTTATACACTCTTCGCTGACACAGAGGAAGGTTAAATATTGCGGAACAAGCGGTTAATTAAATTTGTACGTATCACGAACGGGTATGGAATCGCGAGAGATCGCATGTAATTAAGTTTGCATGCGTTAAGGGTTCCGCAGCGTCTCAGCGTTAATTTTGTGCGAGATCTCGGCCCCGGTTACAAGCAAAATACATACTATCATTAACCGTGTCGATATTCCCTTCGTTTTTTCTCTCGGTTTCCCTTGTCCCGTTTAATTATTTCCAACACGTCAGCCATTCCGGCTCGATCGAGCGCTCGCGTATGGAAATCACGACTTCTTCGTCCACCGGGTTTCCGGTCCGCGTTCTCGTTCGTGTTTTAAAAATTCCACGGACCGGAGAATACGCAATTACCATGACCACGTCGAACATGCGAACGTCCCATCGTTGTAATCGCGGCTCTCTGCATTCTCCATCTTTTTCCGTATCTGTAATGGTGTTTTGTGTCGAAAAACTGGATCTTCGTACGGTCTGCTTCTTGTTTGATCTGCAGAAGCACACGATTTATGTGTATTAATAGAAAAGCATGTCCGTTTAAAAGATGATGGTGCATCTATGTTCGTACTTGATATTACGATAAGCAAATTACCGGAGAAAATTACTGGAGAAAATTACTGCAGAAAATTACTCCTTATTAAATGAGGCATGCTTTCTTATTAAATAAAGACTACAGTCTAAGAGAACGCGATAATTCGTATTTCTTATTTTGCATAGGGGTCGTTTTAAAATGCAGTCCGCTATCAATAAAAAATTGTCATTTCTTTTTGCCTTTGGAGATGAACGTGCGTTCTTCCATCCACTTCAAAATTTCCAAATTATTGTAACGCAATGATGCTAAAGATAAGTAACAATAATTGCATCTTTGGTTTTCATACAAATTTGTCGACTTATCAGGTATTTTTAAAAGACTCTCGGCTGGAAGCATAACAGGCTGGTTTTCGATTATGTCATACGAAGAGCCTCCTGTTTAATCCTACGATGATGTTAAAGTCAGAAAATCAAGCAAAATTTACTTATTATATTTCTATCCTGTAATGTTCGAACGTTAAATGTTCTCGTTAAATGACAAGTACAGAAGTACACCGAGAGAATAAAAATTCCTTGAATTATAGAGAAAAACGTTCATCGATTCCCGCCATCACGGTTGGATCCGAATTACGGTGCTTTTGTCAGGCAACCGTAAAATCATGGCATTATTAATCCTCCCCTTCGCAGCGTTCGAACGAAAAGGAGATCAAGAGAAGAATGGAAGTGGGCCAATCATCGAGTCGTGTGTTTCCACGCGGCGGCGTTCGGAAAAGTAATAATTTAACGCGGGTCTAATTATCGTCGCGGCACAGCACGACTGACAACGTGTACACATTGTAAAACTTGTATCGCAAACTACCGGGCCAGATACCCTTGTATTATCGTCTGATTACGAGACGAGTTATCCAATTAACTATATGGTAGACCGTAACCGAAGTCGCCCATGGATAATTCACGAAAAACCGGTTTAAATCCTCGAGCAATAAGAATGAAGAAAAAGGGTGTGAACATGTCGTATCGACGAAAGAAAGAAGTTTCTTAAGAAAGTATTTTTTGTTACAACTTTTATTGGTTCGTATTATTTGTTCGATATATTACGAGACACTGTCAGTCTCTAATAACAAATAAATAAAATAGTCAATTTTAAATCCGGTGGAGAAAGATTGAGAAAAGGAATAGGAAGAAGATTAAGAAAACAATTCACGCAACATTTCTTTCTCTCTAACTATAAACCTTCCTCTAGAAGTCATTCAGGAAACATATTCAGAAAATAAATCGTGTTTTCCTTCCTCCATTTTCCAACTTTGGAAATACTTACGACAGAAGTCGGTGAAATTAACAAAACTGTCGAGCACGTTTCTGCTTAAAAAAGCAACACAAGTATTTTCGTTTCGTTCGGAAAATTATACAGAAAATAGGCTGGCGAAAAGCTTGGGTTAAAAGGGACAGGGGATGATACAACAGCGAGAGGACGTTCTATCGCGAAAGCGGCCGGTTGAAATTCCGGAATAGCGGCAGCGCGAGAGAGAAACAAGACGAGACGATGGATAGAGGTTGCGGAGAAAGGCGACCCTATTAGAGTTCCAAGAAAAACAAAGTGAACAGCAGAGTGGGTCTTCTTTAAGAAACTACGCAGAAACTCGCCCCTGTAGAGTATCGTCTACGTGAGGTAAAACGGATCGAATTGGAATGATAATTAAGCTGCTGGTCGGATCAAATTCAATGGAGATCGAAAACCGTGGTGGCTTCCCTTGCTGCGTGTTGCGATGAATCTTAAATTGAAGTTCGATCTTTGAACTTTGCCGAGATGAATCTCGAATCGTTATGATTTTATCAGCAAAAGAATTTTCTTCCATAACTCTATGATTAAACTATGTATGTATATACATAAGAAATCTTCTAGTTGCGAAATGAAATTACAAGCTCGTAAGATATCTGTGAACTTTCTTTGCCTGAAATTTTAAGAATCTCGCAACGCTGATATTGGAAATGTATAGTGTGATAGATTTCGATGATTCGTTGAGATGAAATTGAAATTACACGTTCCCGCAAGAGACCTGTGCGCTCGTGCTTTCGATGCGCTCGTGGAATTGCTTTCTTATACTTCCGATCAATTAAGCTAACACACATTCCAAATAAAACTCTACTAAATCTTAACATTTTAGCACCGTACTTTTTATTTTTCCAAGCCCTCCTATAAATATCCTCTAAATACAAACGTTGCAATTATACCGAAAAGCCGGATGATTTCGCGGATTCGGACGATTTTGCCCGTGCAACGACCAATTCGTAGGAGGATGCTGGACAAGCTGTTCCTCGCTGGCGTTTCAGCCGCTGATGGCCACGGGGGTTTGGAAGGGGTGAACAAAGAAAATTCCTCCCCGGTTATCATAGTAACGCGTCGTTGGTTGAATCCGAAAGGAGGGAGCGTTCGAGGGATCGGAAAAAGACGAGCATGCAAATGAACCGACCGGTTGAATTTTCTCGGCGGCCGGTACGTGCTGGTGGCCTCCCCCGAGTGCGTGTGCTTTCCTACGTGTATTTGTAAATACAGGGTGTGCGGGCACGTTTCTCTTTCTCGGCTTGGTCGTTTACGGCTACGTATAGCGTGGCGTATTCGGGGTGTAGAGAGAAAGAGAAAGAGAGAAAGAAGGAGAGAGAGAGAAAGACCGCACGCGTCCATCCTTCCCGCGCGAGACGAAACTAAGGGGAAATTGACCAGTGCACAGTGGTTCTCCCTTTCGCTCTCTTTTCCGCCAAGCATTCCTTCATCATTCGGAAGCGTTTTAAAAGTTCCTGTTGCTAGACCGAGCGCTGGATTACAATTTTTTGTACAGGATGGATGGAACGCGATAGAAGTGAAATTGGAGGTTGAAATTCGTTTTCCGAGGGAAGTTGCGTCTCTACTTCTGCGCCGCGAACGGTGCGAAAATTGGAATTTGGTTTTCCAATGATTGGAATGAAAGAAAGTTTAAATTTAGATATTTTGGAAAGGTACCAGGTGGGTTTAACCAATCGACGAATTCTCTCCCGATTTGTGAGAAAAATTGCTTTTTATCGGATAAATAGTACCTCTACCGGTGATAGAAATACGAGTGCCATTCAATGATCTTTTAAGGGAAGTACATACATACATACCGAATAGGATTAATCGAAGTTAACATATATCTGCAATAGAGTCAAAGCTATGATTTCGTGGAAGATGGAATGGAAGGACGTGCAAGGATAAGATCTAGCCTTATAGGTATCTTGGTGTATGACTTGAATATCGTGTGAACGATGATATCCTTTTAACAATTTCTTTTTTTTAGAATTAATGCAACACCGATCAACATTATAAGTACAATAATTATCTTTGAACGAAGGAAGGTCTGCGTTACATTTTGTGTGAAATATAATTGATTTTTGTTCAATATTTTTCGTAACTTTATTTTTATTCTTTTTTTCCTAATTTTATCGTAATTTTTCGAAAGGCGGACTGCTAAAACAAATCCATATCGATTATTGCCGTTACTTTTATTTAATTGCTGAATCATTAAGGATTTAGTTAATTATTTAAACAATGGCAGTAGTCGGTCTTTCTACATTCATTAAATCCAAGAGACAATATTTTTACGTTCTTTAAAAAGATCTCGAAATTCTACCTATTCCTTTAATGGTAAATACATTCGTGAAATGATAGCTAATTAAAGAAAATTACTGTTTTTTTTTCTCTCTTTTCTTTTCCACCATTTCACAGAGAACGTTCTGCTTAATAAGCGAAATGACTGATCGTTATCAAATGTCCTACTAAAACAGGCTACAGAAAGAATAACTCGCCACGTTAGAACGATTTTCATTTTAGAGTAAGGCGGAACCTTCGCATGGAGAATTTCTTCGGTGCCTTCGATATATAGCGGACAATGTTAACAACGTATAACATTTCTTTCGTATGTGCTGTTTTTCTCATTATACTACAACATATGCTGCAATCGTAATTGTAAATGAGGAGAGTGACATTGAAACTACTAAAATTTTTATAGCAGAGTCTGACAATTTGGCACAGAATAGAATTTCTTACTTTTCTCAAGCATCGATCTCCTCGTCATGTTTTTACTTCTTTACTTTTGTAATTTTATATTTTATTACATCTTTCTCCGGATCAGAGGATTATTCAACGTGCGGATTCGCAACCAATGGATTCGATCGTCGAATCCATACGCCCGATCTTAACAAACCTCTCGTGCCAGTTGTCGTATTTCAACCCGATTTTTATCTTCTGGAGAAGATAAGATACCTTTTCTTACCTCGTTTAATCCATGAATATTCAGAGTTGATTAATTAATTTAATTCTCGCTCTATTACAATCCTTCACGCTAACCTTACCAGACTTTCTTTTCTTTTTCTTATTACAGACCAAAGATGTACTTTTATCCATTAAAAATGCTTACGAATATTACACGAACCGGCCAGAAAATAAGATTATTCGATATTATGGCATTCAAGGAAACACAATTATATTTTATTCTATTCGTAGGTGCGTTAGATATCAAAATGAAAGGAAATTCTTTTCGTCGATCTTTGGTGTAGTTTATTTCCATTCTAGTTTACATTTATACAACAATGTCGGTCTTTCTGCTGGTAGATTCCTGCTGAAGTTAAAAACTTTCTAGTTGATTTCGATTTTGGCGTGGACACGTACAGCGTGGCTCCTCGTGAAATTGCTACTGAACTGTTGAAATTGCTGTAATTGTCCGTATTAGCACAGATTTATTTTAACGTTATCAGCCTTAGTATAGAAGGAGTTGAAGTGAGTATTCGCGCATATAATTAAATTAGAAGATTTCCCTTTAATTGTATATTAATAATATATTTCATTTATCTTTAGATTGTCTCGAATTTAACTAACGCAAGAGAGGTGGTGCAATTTGTAGGATTTAAATTTCTTCAATTTATACGCATATTCGTTTTTTGGATTCCTGGACAAACACTGTTAAATCATAGCGAAGAAGCGTACATCGCGGCGTGAAATTATTTTATATTTCTTTGATATTTTTCAATCTTTACATTCGAAACATTAAGTGACAATTGTCATTCAGATGCGAGCTAGTTGTTAGTGTTATATATTCCCTAAAAAGTGCCATGAGTTTTTACTCACAAGGACCATGGTATTCAGTAAAATAACAGCTTTCAAACTGGATATAATAGTAATAATAGTAATTTCACTATTATTTGTACTTTTGGATTATTCAAAGTGCCGTGAGTTACCTCACCGTGTTATAATCAGTTATATGAACTTAGATGAAAAATGAATACATTTGAGTTACGTGTTTCACAAAAACTATTAGCATATCAAATATATTTTGTTCATTGTATTTTTATCTACATCGCCCACTGCCTTCTGCCCCTTAAAAGCCGTTAATCATCGCGTTGTTTTTCAATTTTGAGAAAATAGAAATTAAGAGAGCGCACGAGTGCCTCATATTTTCACTGCTCGAATCGTAACCCCCTCGTTACCCTTGTCATCACTGCCTTTATTGTTCTTCGAAACAAAGGATGAATTGTAAATTAGCACACGCTGCCGGTCGTTTCCTATGTTTTCGCACGTGTATTTAAATTAATCGAATGAAAATATTTTTCCGCAGCATGGCCACTTTACCACTTGATGAACACCGATTAAAGCCATTCACGCGTTCGGAAAGATTTCACGAACGTGGGATTGTCGTTTCGTCGAAACATCCGTGTATACGTATTAGACACACGGTATATGAAGAATCTATATAATTTACGTTGTAATAAAAATCTCATCAATTTTAAACGATGGAATTACGTTCTTTTTTCAGCTTACCGTTCAAAGATTAAATATCATTTTTCCGATTGTATTTGTACCGAACCACTTGCTGATTCTATTTTATTATTATTTGATATTTTAGCATTTCTACTCAACTCTGTTTGAATATATTATCGATTTATTCATATCCATGTAAAATTCCATGAATTTAGGGAAATTCAAATCTGTCTATCGCAAGACGGAAGAAAGATGCATTGGAATGCGAGATTGCCTGGAGAAGGAAATACCATAAAACCATCCCTTAGCCACCTTCCAATTAAGGTAATGGATCCGGCGATACTTTTATTGTCGTGCGTGCACGCAGGCATTTCCACACGCGTGCCACATCGACCAAAGGGGTGGTTAAGCATAAGAGGGTGGGTGGAAAAGGTGGTCGGAGTAGGATTGAATTGTTCGCCGTCCCGTTTACACGGTGTTTGCTGCACGGAAGTCATAATCGTTATTCTCGTGGGTTTGTTGCGGCCAACCGACCGGAATACACGGCTTTCTTCTTTCTTTTTTCTTCGCGCCTTTCTACGCATAGAATGAACGATGAACTCTTTACATCCTCATTGTGGATCAGGCTAAAGAGATTCCTTTCGTGAATTCTTTATTTCCTTTTGTTCGTCTGTCGTGAGACGGTATAAAGATGTTACGAAACAGACAGAATGACTAGCGAGTCCTTCTTATTCAATCGGATTCAGATAATTTGAAATTTTCATTGTTTTATTTCAAAAGATATGGCTCTTAAATTGAAAGAATTTTTTATTAATTCAGCCTTATAGCTTTCTCTTAGCTTTTAATATTTACCAGCGTTTTGGGAAGCTAAGGCGATTCCTTAATCTTTATTGTCATTGTAACTTATTATTTATTTATTATTATTTATTTTGCATATCGTATACTGTTATGTCAGTTCGAAGACGTTAGACGTTAAGGCCAGCATATGGATATTCGTATTACAGCCCATTTTCGCCCTTGTTCACCAACTATTACACGTACCAAAATCAACCTGGCGATTTGATCAAACTACCAGCAAACATCCATGATCAAAATATATCAGAAAAGGAAACGGCGGCTCGACACCCATCGACCAACGCTACTACCCCCCGAAGAATAAACAGCAACGGAGACACGTCCGGCACGTCGACGGAGGGTGAAAAAAAATCCTTCCACCAAAAAACCTTTGCCTCCAGACAAGCGGATGCAAATGGAACGGGGGGAAGAAAGTGGAGGAGGTGGTGGAAGAGGGTGAGGAGGAAGGGTGGCGATGCTAGAGCTGGCAGAGTTGGCCGGCCAAGAGGTCGTGAAAGAGGGGTTGAAAGGAGGAGAAAAGAGGTGGAGCAGAGGAGAGAGCGAGGGTGGCAACACGAGGGAAAGGGATGCCGTAGGAGGGTTGATATCGGCTAGAAGGTGAGCTTCGGAACGCAATGTCCGGCCTGGTCCAGCCGGCAGAGATGCGAGTATTGATCTAGGCTCAGACCTAACCCACCCTCCTCCAGCATTTCCACCCTCCTCGGCCACCTCCAGCCGCCTCCTTCGCCTCCACCATCTCCGAGCTCGTCGTGAAGCCAGCCCTGCTTCGTTCCTGGGGGTCGTCGCTGAGAGAAAAAGGGATGGAAGCGCGGGGTGAAGTCTGAACAGGCCGGAGAAGGGTGAAGGACAGAGGTGGAGGAGGATGGCGACGGGGGCCGGAGGCTCGAAGGAGGACCTCGAAGTCCGGCTTGCCGAGCTGCCCCTTCAGCTACGCACGTTCACTCTCACCTCCTCCAACTCCGATCTCTTCCTCTTACATTAGACACGCTGCAGTGGTTCTCAGTTTTCGGACACCGGCGTACGGATAAGATTTTCGGCACGCAGGTTTCTGGAATTTCGTTTGTCGGAGAGCCGTAGGTTTCGTACACTTGGCATAAGAAATAGAATTAGTAGGTAAGTTGTTGGGAATTTTTTATGACGTGGGGTTGCAGGCTTCGCGTTTTTTGAATTTTTAATGAAATGGAAGTGGCAGTCGTTTTCGGAACTTCGAGTCGGCTACACTTAGCTATATTTATCGAAGGTAGACCTTCGAGTTGCGAGGAGAAATATGTGATATGTTTTACATACGTTGAGGATAGGCAAAAGTGCTGAAACAATAGAAGAGAGGAATAAAAGGAATATGTGTAAACGGAATGAAAAATGGGATTTGAAATATGGTGTAGTAGATTTCCACGAACAACTGTACACAGGCATATCCTCGTACTACATCATAATGTATTGTTATGCACATTTGTAGAGCTTTGTACGGAATAACTTTTCACAATATAAGATACGTATGATGAGCACGATATAGGAGACTAGAACAAAAAGAATTCTATATTTATCAAAAGACTGATAATAGCTTGATAAATTAGTAACTGTTTAAAAAAAAAAAAAAAGTAAGGAAATTATGATTATTACATTCCGAAGAATTGAAAATAATCTGAAACTTTTCAAAATGTCCAGATAATTAATTTCGTACTTTAACGCAAATAAATATCGAATAATTGTAGATATGCGTTACTAACTATACATATGAAAATTATCCAAATCAACTTCGATAGAGCTTCTCCACCTTAATATGTATATCACTTTTATCGTACAATAACGTGCAACCACGGTGAAAATCTAGTTCCATTGAAATTTACAATAAAATTCGTCATTTCTCGAGATGGTAAAGGAATTTAATTTAAGGAACGGCGAGAGGGAGGGGGAGGAAGAGAAAAGGAAGATGTAGAAGGTAGATGTAAAACGGGTCATCACGAGCGGAGAATTGAAAATCGAGGTTCTTCGTCGATTCTCATGGCCGTTCGTGCCTTTAATGAATAAATGGCGAGTTTCCTTGGCGGATGGGTGGAAAGGGGTGAAAATCGAAGGCAGCCACGCCCTGGTGAAGAAAGAACAAAGAAAAATCGCGGCACGCCGGCCGATTGCTCGCGGCCCGTTGAATCCGGAAGCCGCCACTCGAAAAGGAGACGCGTTTCGAGCGTATCAAGGCCAAGGTTTATTAGTGGCGGATCAGTTTCAGAAGCCAGACTAGGTGTCAAGTGCTTGCAAGTGGTCTGAAGTGGTGCTCGTAAAACGTGAATATAAACGGGCGGACGAAAGTGTTGCCGTCTGCAACCCGCTTTCGCCCACTTTATCGTGTCTCTTTCCTTGCTGTTCTATTTCTGACCACTTTTCGACCAACTATCCACGTTCTGCTATCAACACGATACTCGTACAATGACTCATCAAAATGTTTGAACACTTGTAGACACCTCTGATGAATACCTTGTGCGTAGAACGTGGACTTTTACGCAAACTCGTATTTTCTTACGAAGAAAATTAAAAAGATCGAACTTGAGAAGAGATTCATATATTTACACCTATGCTACTTAAACGAAAGATTGATTATTCGTTTGTTCAATTTTCTAGTACAAACGAATACACAAACTATGTAACTTCCATCACATAACGTTATAAATTGACGAATCATTACGCGCATTACCTACAAGATTTAAAAACATTCCTAGAGTGTACGAGGAATAGTCTATAGTTGCCTATGTAGGTCAAACACGGAATCTGTTAAACTCTGAAATATACCCGTAATACGTAAGAAAATCAATCAATAATATAGATTCTGTCATCGTCGTCGCAACTCTGCCCTGAATCAATACCCCTCTAACCTTCCACATCTCCTTCATCAACTATGTTAACCGATTGTAAAAAGCTACGAAAACGTGGCTTTTAAGCGAAACATCGAGTAACGCGGGACACTTTTAAACTAAAACGGCGGCCGTTTATCAACTCAACAAGCGCTTCTCTACCAACGATAGTTTCATTCGAGTGGACACGATGCCACCACGGTCTTCGCCATAATCTGAAAACAGTTTCTGTGTGTATGGAGAACTCTAACCGGTATCTGACCGGAGTGTGTTTCAGTGGAACTTGAAGAGGTCAGTGGCGAAGCACGGCATGGAGGAGAACGGCGGCACGATAACGTCGTACGGAGTTACTCGAATCCCAATAAATCCAAACGCCCCCGTCCACCAAAACCCAGCCCCACGCATCCTAGTTCATGGAAGGGGCAGGAGGAGGCCTGCACAACGGGCTCCGAGATTAGTATTAATTTATAGCGTTGGAAGATAGGATAGAACAGAGCATGGTGTGGCCTGGTAGCTACGTGGTGGTGATGGTGGTGGCCGGTGGACGTGGGAGGGTGGAAAGTGAAATTTCGTGGCTACGGGAACGTGGCTGCTATGCCATTTCCATTTTCCACGCTGATAATTGGAAACCGGCTGGGCAACTTTCGTCAGTATGTAAATTCGCGTTGTTCCTATCTATTCTGATCTCACGAGGGGATGGGCTAATGAGGCGACCGTCCTACCGTCGCTTTTACGACCGTTGTTACGATTTTTGTTATATTCGTTGCTCGGCCTGATCGCGGCAATAACGATTTGCTCGATTGTTATTGGGCAGAATTCGCTTGGTAGCCTCCGTTTCGTTAGATGATGTTATTGGTAGAGATGGCGGAAGGGGATAACTCGTTTCGAAAAGATGCGAAGATCGTCAGATCTATAATCCGAGGATTTGAAATTTTATTGCTAGAATATAACGGAGTTTCAGCGAATAAGGAGTGTTTTATGATTGTTTAGTTTATGCGTATTTAACGTGGAAAAGTAATATAAATCGATGATGCAGTGTTTTATCTCACACGTTTCTCATCGACCAAGTTTCGAATCCCGAGATCTATCCTCCTATGAAATTCTCAATGTTAACAATTAAAAAACTATATAACGCGACTATTTAAAAATGACTAGCGTCGATGGGGAAAGCTTCTAACAAAATTTCAAGCCCCCTTTAACACGTCTTACGATGTTAATATCTTTCTTGGGCTTGAAGATACACAGAAAGATTAAGATCCAAGTATTGCGATAAAATAACACTCACCGAGGGGCGGTAACTTTATCGTTCTTATGGCGTTATATTATTAAGGGTGCGCCGGCGGGATGTATAGGAGAGATGGTTAGTAGCACGTGAGGGTGAAAAATGAAGAAGAGACGAGAACCTACCCCACGCATCATCGGTCATCGCCCAAAACCTCTCGGTTCTTCTTTGTCTCTCTTTCTTCTCTGGTTCGTGATATCAACCTGTAATGAATCTGTCACACAGCCACGGGATTTCATTTCCTTCCTGCAGGCTAACGGGTCCAGCTTGAAGTGATTTTTATGATTTTGGAACGATTTAGGCCGACTCCGTGTCCGTTGGAACAATTCATGCTGGAATTAAACGATTAGGGTGGGACATTTTATTACGGTGTGGATTCTTAATGTGTATTGAGATAAATATCTTGAGATATGAGAAAATTTATTAAAAAGGAAATAATACCAATGATTTCCTCACGCGTCTGTTTCCTTCTTTTTTTTTTTCTTTTTACGCGCGTTATAAAAATTCCAAATTTTTTTCATTCGATAAAATTACTCATCGTTATATCTTTTCATATCAGCACCAGCGCATTCTAATAACTTTTACACTTTTATACAGTTTTTACGTAAAGTAACTTGAACAACTTTTTACTAAAATTTTCAAGAATTCCTAAACCAGTTAATGTTTAAAACTCGTAAGAAATTTCCTAACGATTTAATAGATTTATTCCATTTCTTTGTACTTAAGCGTTCTAATACTTACGAAGGGTAAGGTACATCTTCTTCCGTACACGTAGATGTATCGGGTGGCTGACGTTACGGGAATTGAAATCAACCCCGACCTTCTCCACCTCTCGTCTCACAGCGACGATCCCGAAGAAGCTCGCGAGGGACGGCCTGTTCTCGAGGAAGGAGCCGAACGCCGGCGACCCAGTCCCAAAGACTTTGACCCACATCATATCGCTCGTTTTTGCCTTCGCCTCCTTCACCTTCCGAGTTCCTTCCCTCTCGGGACTATTATCTTAATCCCATACATCCTCTTTAAGAGGCGTTTCGCTCGAGCGAAGCCACACCGGCTACTTCCGTGCTTCTCGGTGAACACCGTTGCCTTCTCTTTTCGGGATTAACGTTAGCGTTTCCTTTTGGTTCATCGATCAAAACCATCAGTCTTTTGTCAGCGACGAGCGTTCGGCGAATCTCTTCTGGTTTATGTTGAGAATTTGCATCTCGGTCGAGTGTTTCGTGGATCAAGGGGTAAATATAGAATGCGATTCAAAGATATTCAGTCTCTCGCTTATTTTCATCCAGAAAGTGAACGAATCCAGTTACGATGATTTCGATTTTTCCGTTCGTGGTAGCTACGAGTCTCTCGTTAAGTGTACGAGCATTCGACGACGATTACGCAACGTCTGACTACGTCGCTTCTCGAATAAACTTCTTGAAACTTCAATGGAAGATATGTGACGGCCATCGTCATTGACTCGAAGATAAAGTCACAATTCCGTCGAAAAGAGAAAGAAAAGAAAAACGCGTAGAAAATGCGAAGAGGAACGGGGCAAAGTATAACCCGATGTAGAAATCCTATTAACATAAAGCGTAGGAAATTGGGCCGGAGTTGGGTTTTCGACAAGTAAGAATACCGCGACGATTTTATCGTCGAAACAACGCGGCAACAGAGATCGTGTTGTCGGCTAGCCGTCCTACTTGAAAAATATTCTTAAGCCTGGGTGGGCGCACGTGCTACGAACTCTCATAAATTAGAGATGCTCGATCGCCCAATTAATACAATGTTTCCAGTGGCAGACGATCGAAGATCTGGGAGAGAAAGCGCTGAAAAGGTACGATGGAAGAGGCCGATCGAACGCGACGAAGAGCGGAAATATTCTGGCTGTTTAACGAGAAGGAGACGAACGAAAATTATTGGTCACATACTGAGAAGGCAAACGTATACATACGTCAGACGCGTGAGCCACTGCCATAAATTAAATTAGCATAATTTCGAGTTGTCGAACAACAAAGTAAAGATGCCGAAACTCCGTGGGAACCGGTCCGTAACGTTCGATTACCTTTCAATTACTCAGAAATCCAATAAGTGAAATTCATTCGATTGTATAGCATACTGTGATTCTTAACTGAGGGAAATTATGTTACATGAGGCTGTGCTTTCGTCATATTAAAAACGTTTTATCGTTCCTGCTGTACCGGTACGCTGTAATTCTCGTCGAGGAATTATTCATACCGATCGTTTGCTACATACCGAAACACATAATCTACGAAATCTGTTCATTGTTTATTTTCAGCCGGCTATAATGATCCTACTGGCTTAGCATAGGAATTGTTGCTATATTTTCAAGATGGAAAAGAGATTTAATTCGCGTGAGCTTGTTACGCGATAAATTATATTTTCGACCGCTGCGTGAAATTCTCGTGTACGTGGAAACTAAACACTTACGTTATTATACAAGCGCGTTATCATGCGCAAAGGGTTCCGCTTCTACGTGACGCTGGAATTTACGTTACCGCAAACGGTGAAACGAACTAGCCGCAATGAATATCCTCGCTTCTCAACGCTAGATCGACGTCCTCGTCTCTGCTGATGTTACATGCATTCGTAGAATTCCAGTTTTCAAACGTAATAGTCGTGCTTCGGTCTTAGAAAGTTCCTTGTCCCTTCAACTTCCTCTTGAATCATCCACCTAACCTTGACTCATCGTTCGCCAATGTTCACCCCGAAGGCATGGCGCCTCGTTCGCGGATGATTCACACGAGCGATTTTTAATCTTGCGACACGGTTGTGGAGCGTCCACATTCCCAAGCACCGCAGGAATGTCGGTCAGTGTGCGTACAGTGAACCGTTGGTAGTCTCACGGCCATGAAAACGAAGCTTCTGCTCGGCTCTTCTCTCCTTGTTGCTCGTCGAACTCGTGGCAGTTTGAACTTTGAGATTTCCAATCCGTCTTATTCGTAATTTAATTTGCAAAGCGACAAATACCAAAATTCGAAGAAGCTTCGCAGACAGCCTGAGAAATTTCAACGATTCCATAAAATGAAAAAATTCCACGGAAGATTTTCCGTCTACGGAAGAAGAAACGTGTCGTTCGACGATTATTCGCGAGGTCCGCATAAAACGCGGGGCGCGCAAACGCATAAAATAACCCGTCTCGAACATCCCTTTAGTACTTACGAAGTTTCTGCCTCTGAATCTTAATTTCGATGGAACGTCTGGCATCGAGCGATCGTAAAACCGATGCCGATCCCACGAGCTCGCAACGTCCGATTGGCCCGGCAGGAATATCGGGGTTTGCGTACGCGCCAGCTTATGCTGATCCCCGGTCCACGGAACTTTCGACGATCAAACTTAATTGACTGGCCGTCGGATAGACAAACTCGTCTGTGAAGTCAATAAAATGGTTGGAAACGAAGAAGTCGTTGCGGTGGCTTTTTTATACTCTGTCCCGCGGCAGATTCAAGATTTCCACGATACTTGTGGCCAGCTTTAATGGGACACCGTTTCAGGCTGAATTGCTGGAAATTACCTGGGTAGATCGGGTGGGAATTGGAGGATTATTAGAAATTTTATGGCCGACTAATTTTGGCCGTGAATGAGAAATGAATTGAAGGAAGATTTTCTTCGTGAACGTTTCTCCTAAAATTTTCGTTTGCCAGTGGGCCGTTGAAACGATAAAAGCAAGAAAAACGATAAAGTGCGTTAAAAATGTAAAAGACGCGACGATGGATCTCTTTAGCGAAGATTTGCGGCAAAGCAGAAGATGCAGAAAGTCTGTTTCGAATCTCCGTCGATGGAACCTTTCGACATGGCTGGAAAATAACGCGAAGCACGGAAAGGTCAAAGTGTTTTAAGAGAACGGAGAGGAACGCGATGATTCTCGTGGAGTTGCGTCGACCTCGTACAACCATCCCGAACCATGGAACGAACGGACAGATAAAACAGACACAAGTGGGGAACTGCGGAGTAGAGGATAGTGGAACGTTTCGAGCGGTCTGCTTTCCAGGAACACGCGCGTAAATCACGATTTTATTACGGATAATTTTACGAGGAGTCGAGCTCGCCGCCGCCGACGCTGTTCCAGTGTCGGCTACCTTAAACTCGTAATCGAGCGTCCCGTGATGCCCACGGCCGCGAAATCGTTAGCGAATTAGAAAAACGAGGCGAGCCATGAAAAAAGAACTACCTAAGGTGGAACTCAATCTACAGCGACGTTTTTGCGAAATCTCGTGCCATATCGCTCGAGGTGCCTCGAGTGTTCGAACCTTCTTTCGAATTCTTGTCTAGACACGCTCGCAGCTTCGTTAAATACGCTAACGGAGCAAAGACGGTTGGAAGGATAAGCGGACGAAGCGTAGTGACTTTAAAAAATGAAATTATAATCGACAGTAGCCAATTAACATATCTCGACAGCTGCTCCAGTCTATTCAAATCGAATCATTTCTGATCGATAGCTGTTTGTAACTGAAGCGTCGTAGTTACAAATTTTACGCTTACAAATTTCTCGCATGTCCCGAGCGATTCGATCAAACCTATGTCCGCGCAAGGGAGACTAATAAATTAAAGAAAAGGGAAAACCTGAAAACGAAAGTTTGATAACATCCGAAGCCCCGAGCAGCAGAATTTCACGGCGAAGCACGTGCATCAATTTGAGTCGTGAAACGGGACGCGTTACGCGTAAAAGTTTTGTGGCAGCGACGCTTTCATATTCTCGTGCGTGTAAGAGAAAGATCTAAAGGGGAGTAGTATACCCTCGAAGAATTCGAAAGGGAAGCAAGATAGGAATTTTCGGATGGCTTCTGATAGAGAAGAAAAGAAGAAGAAGAAGAAGAAGAAGAAGAAAAAGAGCAGGATTCCTGACGGAGGAGGACGTAAACGCTCGAGGGTCGCGTATAACGTAAACGCAAAGTAGAACACACGACTCCCATAAGTCGTAAAAGGAACCTATAAAATTGTGCTCCGCGCCCACGGGCGGCGGCCAACCAGCCGGCAATTTCATATATTTACGTCAATCTTCTCGAGTTATGAAACAACATAGGCGAAGGTAATGTATGGGCCATGGTTACGAAAGCAGTACCACCGAAAAGAAAATTACTTACTTATCCGTATCGTTGTAATTATCATAATCCTGAAATTATGACAATTACATTATCACGCGTCATATTTGCTGTCAATAATTCAACATACATACGTACTAATGCAATGTTAGTCGATTAAATGCTTCCTATTTCTTCATCGACATTTTGAAGCATTTCTAGTAACAGGCTATAAACTATAGAGTGCACAAAAATATAAAATAAATCGGTTGCAGTCCTGCGAACATCGAACAAAGAAACATTAGAAAGGATAGAAGAATAGAAAAAAATAAGAAAGTCTATCTCTCTCTCTCTCTCTTTACTAATAATCTTCACAAACCTAATAGACACGTTCGATTACACGGGTGATGGAATCTTCCTTTTTTTACAAAATTTACTTCGTTGTAAGATAAACTGGTTTTACGGGACGAGATTGAAAAATCGCTCGACGAAGCGTCGAAACACCGAAAATGGACGTTTAATTTTTTTATCGTATATCAGAGATGATATTACGTTATACGAGCATATACGAGCACCGGCTTTATGCAAAGGAAATTCAATAGCCGAACAGTTTATGCGTACTTGCACGACACGGCCTCTGCTGCACCACGGGAATATTAAAAAGCGAAGCTTTTTTATTGGAGCGCTTTATGAACAGCAACGAGCACAGTTTTATCACTTGCGCTCGCTGGAATGGAAAGTCTTCGACCTCCAAGATCCGAGATCTTCCTCCGAAGATATTCTAAGGATGAAAATGGAGAATGAAAATCGCTACTTACACAGGAATATATCGGGCTTGATTTATTGACGTGCTTCGTTTTTTCGCTGTTTTGGAATTTCCTTCGCTTCGTTTACGAGAAAATATTGCAATCCTTTTGAAAAAGTGATAATCACGTCTGCGTTGAATAAGATACTGTCCATGATATATGTATTAATAAAGAAGAGTATCAAATAGATCACAAGATCGATATTTATAGATAATAATAATAAAAAAAAAGAAAGACGTGTGAAATTTAACGCATGTAAGTAGATTAATCCAAGCCACACGTCGTGAATGACAATTTAGACGATACAAAGGGGTAAGAAAGAAACAAATCCACGATCATTGAAATATACCAAAAATTTATTTACATAAAAACATGAATATAATACCTATAATATTTCAACTGCTGCTTGCATTTTTTTTTTTTTTTTTTGTCATTTTCATTCGGTGTCAATATATCGAAAAAACAATCGGCGTCGAGATAGATCCCTTCAAACTAATCGATATTGTCGCTTTTTTTTCTTTGTTTTCTTTTTTTAACGTCGCGATAGTCTAAAAGAGAAAAAGAACGGAAAGAAAAGAAAAAGAAAAACAGAAATTAGCGAGAAACAACTATTAAACGGGTCTAACTTCTAAAAGTATGCGCAAGAGAAACGTAAATCGATAAGATTTGCAAAAACAGTGTGTCCAGAGGGTTCGTTTCTATTCGTTGGCCAAACAGTTAACCAGATAAATCAAACGAAACGCAGTGGAGCCCCGTTCGCAAGACTGGATTTTTCCATTCTATATTTTTCCCTTCTTTTTTTTCACGCCCTCCCGTTATATTTCGTTAAGCTTCACCACTTCGATACGATTCGTACGTGCGTGTACGCGTGTAGTGCGCGACAAAAACGAAAAATCACCTTCTCCTAATCGTCATAAATAGTGCGTTTATTATTATTAAAATCGGTCGCGGGCGTCTCTCACAACCCCTTCGACGATCGTTCATTTTTATCTCATCTTCCTGCGCTCTGTCTCGTCTGTTCGTTACAATATTTACAAAAAACGTACGTACAACACAGGGTATACGCGGTATCAGAGAAAGAAGAAAAGAAAGCGTAGTTAGGTACGAGATACACAACGATAAACGTGTTATCTTTTTTCTCCCCCTTTCATCTTGTCGTCTTCAAGAACACACCATCGATTCCTTTACAATCGTCGTTAACATTTATCCATTTCCTATTTCTCCCTCATTCACGATCGTACAATACACGATCTTACGTCGTTTACAAATTTCCTCCAATTGCACTCGACCCTTTTACTAAAAAGCAAGGGAATTCAATTTTCCAGTCGAACCACTCGATCAATAAACGCGAGTCTCGATCGACACGGTGTTCCATCGCCGAATGATCTCTTTCTTTTCTTTTCCTTTTTTTGGCGTGAAATTATTTTTCTCGAAGATCGGCGACCATTTTAATCGTAGAATGAACATAGATACATGACATAAATCGCCGATCGTCCATATATCGTTGATCGTGATCGTTCTTGCCGGCGCTCCAAAGTGTGCGGCACTCAATCAAATCAGCGTTCATCAGCGGCTACGGAAACGATCAAGCAATCTACCGCTAAGGCTACCTGCTGTTTTTCGACATGCTTTTTCTCTCTCTCTCTCTCTCTCTCTCTCTCTCGTTCTATGAATTTCTTTCTTTCTTGTCGTTTAGCACGATTAATGTTTCCTTAAACTGTACGGGTATAAAAAGGAGTTGTTCGCTTCGCGCCGGCCGTTCTTACAAAATTTCCGAGAAACTGGAACCACGTGGCGCGAGTTTTTCTTTGCGGGGTTGCTCAAGAAAAGGCAACTTCATAAAGTGTCGTCTAGCGAGAAACGCAATTAATATTGGTAAAACGTGTGAATAAACTTCCATATGATAAAGTGTTTCTTTCCTTTCCTTTCTCGCAGTATTAGAAAATGTTTTATTGCTTTATTAGTTGTCGCGATAGTACAGTTAATCGTGCGTTATATTTTATGAAAATACTTTAGGTATTTTTCTATGCTCTGTTTTCTTTTTTTTTTTTTTTTTCTTATATTACGGTGAACAAATATTTAAATGTCTAGTTACTGTAATAATGGAATTATCTTTCTATTATATTTTCCTTTTACATATTTTTCAACGTCCTCTCGCGTTGCGATTTGTGTGAATAATTTTATCGATGGTAGACATAGACACGAATTAAACAAACGTATAAGTTTCCCTCGGTAACCCGAACGTTAACCACTGTTCTTTATTTAATATCCGGGTTAACCATAAAAGGAAGATATCGCTAAAAGAAAAACAAATCTCTATATATTAAATTAAGATATGAACTTAAAACATCCTATTCGTTTCTACATACTTTTATTAAATATTTGTACTAACTTTAGAATCACAATTATGTACAAAATTAAAATAAATAAATCGAACCTTACAAAATAATACAAATATATGTAAAAACATCGCTTAAATCGTGTCAGTTACAGGGTGTTCGATATTAATAGAAATTACTCCGACATTTACTCAAAACTATATTATACTTTCCACTTCTAAGATATCAAAAACTAATAAGAACAACGGAAGAACAATTTTCAGCTCCTCATCTTAAACATAAAATATTCCTTTTTAAAATTATACGCCTATTTACTTTTTATTCTTTACGCTTGATCAAAAAGATAGCTTGAAAATGAAAAGCTAGTTTTCCCTTCAATTCGAAACAAGCTACACCAGGAATCACTCCTTCGCTATTTCCAATCGCAAATAAAATAATATTAAATGATATCAAAATTCTCTTCTTCAAACCTATCGCCCTAACATTCTTCTCTAAGTCGTATCCATATATTTTTCCTCTTCAATCTCGAGCAACCGCGTTAAAGGAGCTCCACGTGGTACTAGTCGATGATCAAGCAGACCATCCTGAACGCGGAAAAGCCGGTCACAGGATAATCGTAGAAACGCGAGTCTATCGTAAAAGACAGACGCATACGACAGTGAAATATCGTTAAGATCGATAATACGATTAGTCCCCCAAAAAAAAAAACGAATATTGTTATCAATATCGTTACCGTCACTATTATTGGTTTATTTTAATTGGACCGCGGGCACGGCAGACGATTATCACTCTAAATCGACATCAACCCTCTCCCCTCCTATTCTTTCACACCTTATGAATTATTTTGAAGAAACGGTTGCAGGAGTCTCGTGTGTCGGTGTTTGGGTGATTAGAAAAAATGCTCACCAGGAGAGGCACTGGATACGCGTAAAAAAGTCTCCCTTTGACACCTAGCTCTTTATCAAAATCGGCTAGTAGAAAATATCGTATCTTCGTCGCTTCTTCCGGTATATGACGTCGTAAAAAGTTCACGACTCGACGAGACTCCATTTTTTATCTAATTCTCTTGTCAAAATTAAAATGATTCGATAAGAACACAAGAATCGTGTTCTAGTTGGAAACATTGAAAAAATCTAACAGCCCTCCTTGGTAGATAGCTCCGATATGAAAAATTAGACAGCTTGGTTGTTAGATGGCCGTTGTTGCAAGTTTCATTGGCGATCACACGAGTTCTAATGGCAGAAAATGCCCCCTTCTCGTATTGCTCTTAATCGATATGGTTGTATAAAACGGTACGGTAGAGCGTGGTTGCTCTAAGTTCATTGATTAGAAAGATTGAGACAGATATGGGT
The DNA here is from genome assembly GCF_014825855.1 of Bombus pyrosoma. Lineage (NCBI taxonomy): Eukaryota > Metazoa > Arthropoda > Insecta > Hymenoptera > Apidae > Bombus > Bombus pyrosoma. Next base: position 9,921,796 of record NC_057781.1, on the reverse strand, counting down.
GAAGCAGCGTAGAAAAGTTGATGGATGCTCTCCGAGATCGTTCTTGATCACTCGACGCTATCGACTTTATGAATTTTCAAACGTGTCGATGCATCGTGGACTTGTGAGAATAGCGAACCGAGCTATCAAGTGTTAGAAACGTTCGAGTGAATTAAATCGATATTAATGCATATAATGTATACGTAATTAACAGACAATATGTTAAAAAACAGTGATTCTTAAAAGTATGTAAGTATACTTGATTTGGTACAAATCGATATAATCCATGAGAAGTTGTTTTCATATGTCGATTAAAAAAAAAGAAAGAAAAAAAGAAAAAACGAAAGAAAAGTAAAAGAAGAAGTCTTGTTCGATCGTGCACCAAATCATATAAGATTGACAACATCGAATCCTTATTTTATTTCTCATTTCACTTGTTGAAATACGGATTAACAGTGTACAGTCAGTAAGAGGTAAAATTACGTTAACGTAATAAGCTCGGTACAAATAAATTTCAAAGTCCACGTATTTCCTGCGATCGATCGAAAACGAAATTGTTCAATCGCTTCGAAGTCTCGTTTAACGAGTCACGTTCCGATGTCATCGATAATTTAGTAGGAAGTTGAGGCATCGTAATGAAAACGGAAAGAAGAGATGAAAATTTCATGAACAAGATCTCGAGTTGTAGGTCGCGCGATACGTTAAAGAGTTAGCGTAACAATCGCGTTGGTCGTAAAAATTGGATGTATTCTTGCGTGTATGTGTATTGTGTGTATGTGTAATAGCCTCGGCGACGAAGAGCAAATAGCGTCGCGCGTAGAATTCACGATCGAGGTCCATCGAAATAGATTATGCGTTATCGCGTACACGTCGCAGAGGATATTTCAATATCGTACGATACCATCTAAACATACAGCATCAAAAAGTCGATATACTGATATAAACGCTCATACGTGTTTCATTTATATACATACACACCTATGTACGAGGCTTTTAAAAAACGCAGTACGTGTTCGTCTTGCGTGTGGTTCTGTGAACGGTGTCTTTTTCCTCTTGTTCTCGTTTTTTTCATTTCATGTGCACGAGGAACATCTCCTCCTCCACGAAATAACAAAATTTCCATCTCGTTTGTATTCATCGTTCATATTCATTTTATTCGCGTCACGATACAATTGTTGTCCTTTGGAATAACGTAAAAAACAACCGTCCTTTCATCTTATTTAACGCGCGTCAGCGAATATCAGAGATACTTAGCTAAGCCTAGTGAACTCTGGATTATTTCATTTGCACAGAGAAATGCGATCGCGATTCTCGTGCGTTAATTTTCTTATCCTTCTTTCTTTTTTTTTTTTTTTCATTTTTTTTTATCATTTTTAAATCCGTTCGTCACCAACCGAAAAGATCGCAAGTTGGTGGCGGTATCGAAATAAAAATCGACATCGAAATCGCTTGGAAATCGACAATCGTCCCAAGCTCCCGAAGGGACAACGAAAGTTAGCAGCTTAAGACTTATTATATCACATCCTCAATATATACGGCAGTATTTGTTTTCTTTACGCCCTAAACATGATCGGCCGTCGACATATCGGCGCTGAGATTGATGTTTGACATCGATACTCGTTGATAAGTTAATCCGCAGCACCGATTCGCGGTGTACCAAAAAACTTGTCGCTAAAGAAAATTCTCCTATATTCGACCGGCCGAGCTCGAGCCTGTGACCCGTCAACTCGGTTCGTCGTGATCAGTTTCGATTGGCAGTATCGATCGGACTGTTTGTCCTCGAGACCCTACGATTGTACATCGATTATCCTAGAAAACGGGCCGCAGCTGTTTGAATTTCTGGGTAGACACCAAAGGATTTTCCAGGCAAGCCGTGTGATTCCATGCAAAACTCTGGCGACGTACGACAAACGACATAAAGCTGAACTTCTCTTCAAGGATAATCGTCGATCTTTCGCTTTTCTCTTCGTCGCCTCGTTCGAAGGCATACGATAGACATAGAGAACGATCAACGTGTAGACACGATTATTAGGACCTCGTACTCTCGCCCTCTGTTAGCCCTTCCACCAGCTGCACAAACAGCAAAACCATCGCCTTTCGGGATGGGGCTGAAGTATCTGCTATTGTCAGTGCATCGCCCTGGTGGTGGTCAGATGGGTAGTTTCTGCCCTTTTCGGTGGTGGCGGAGGTGGCCTTCTTTTACTGGCGATCGCGTTCACGATATTAATGCTGCGATTCTCATCTGCGAACCTGACAGTTGATTGCCGGGCTGGACTGGATGCGTACTCCACTGGAGCGTGTGGATCCGTCGCGTAAACATTCTCATATAAATTATCAGCTCCATAGTGTTCCTGAACCCAGTTCGACACGTTGGTCTCTCTGTAATCAGCCACAGCAGGCGGTGGATCGCGAAAACCAAGAACTTCGTGAGGAGTGGTGGTCGAATCCAGTTTACATTTCTGTGCAACCTGCCACTTTTTCCTCATTACTCTCTGAAGATCCTTTAAGAAATCACCTGGAGGCGCCTGGTCAGATGCAGCAAGCTTCTTGGGAGATGTGAGCCTCGTGCTATCCGACCTTCTCGGTGGCATCGGTTTTCTCTGTGGCAAAGCTGGACTCCCTGGTTCCTGCTGAGGCGGAAGATTGAACGTGATCTTCTTGCCAGTACCCGTCTTCGATTTGGGCGACGTTGGTGGTTCTTGAATGGTTACTCTACGCTGAGGCTGAGGACTGGAGGCAGCTTTCAACTCTGCTAGATAAGGAGGAGCCGCGTAATGTCCGGAACCTTGCTTCATGGCACTTCGTCGCACAGTGTCCATGTTCGGATTTGGCCTGATTGGTTGAACCGTGTTGTGTTGGTGAACCGTCGGATGGGTTCCGTATATCGATTCTACCTTTGAGTTTTGTCTCGTCAGGCTTGAACTGTTGCCGTGCTGTTGCTGGGATCCATAAGCTGGCGGAGGAACGAATGGGGGAGGCGAGGCAAAGTTTGGCGAACTTGGAACGTACGTTGGTGTGCTGGCGCTGGACCCTGGATAGGAACTATGCGGAGAGGGTACCGAATTTGTCGCGTTGTTCGCGTGAAGAGCGTTTTGTGTATTTGAACTATAGCTCTGGTTATTCTGTATCGTCGGGTTGCTTGGATTCGAATACATCTGCTGATTGGTCGACGGTCTAGATGACGTGTGAGTTGGCGTACTCTCTGGAGTTACTGAGTTTGTAGGTGTGGATTGCTTGGGCCTAGCGCGTCGGATAGTTCCTGTTTCACCGACTAAAGGACTTGGAGGTGGCGGAAGAGATGCCAGACTTAACGAAGAACCCGTGAGCTCTGGAGTGTTGCACATTGGCAGTTCACCAGGTGCCGGAGGCGGTGGTAGAGAATCCAGGGAGAGATTCGATCGGAACATTTCTGGAGGAGGTGGAGGAAGTGGTTCATTGTCGGATTCTCCTTCCTCTGCCACTCTTGAGGGTGATGGCGGTGGGGGTAACGAAGTAATCGAATCCATCTGCAAAAGTGACATTTTTCGTTAATGATTGTTCTAAAATTGTTAAACGATATATTTGTGAATTTCGATCTTTTGCACTCGGCAAAGCATTTTAATATCTTCTTTCATCAACTTGGTAATTGAGATGTATGGAAACCTCTAATACTCACCATACACGATGGTATCGGACTCGTTGGTGTCTTCGGTTCCTGATTCTCTGATCTGTTGTATCCCATTGGACTTGCTCGTTCCCTAACCGGTGTGCCAGGCGGTACAGGACTAACTGGAGTCGCGTTGCCAGATCGATGATGTCTCTTCAAAGTTCCAGATCCATCCGAATCAGTGCCGCTCCTCCTTCGACTATGCCTTCTGGTCAATGTTCCAGAACCCGAGCTCGTTGGACTCGGACAAGAATCCGGCTCATCGCGAACTGTTTCACCTACTTCCTTCAATTGTCTCGTAATCGATGTTAGGGGCAATTTTGGATTCATCGAGGGCTTCCTTTTTATCGTACCTGTTGGAAATTCGCCACACTCGAAAGCTACCTACAATATAAAATAAAATATACTTGTAATGTAACCATTCAATAGTATATAGGGGGGAAAATATGCTGTCGTCTAATGCTAAACGCTATCGAGACTGGTCTATCTCGACAAGATTGAGCACAGTTATGATTTTCCAACATCCACATCACCGATCTTGGATGTGTTAACAGTATCAGTCTCTCGAGAAAACAAATGAAATTACAAATCTGTCTAATTACCTCGCAACTACTGGGTGCTCCATCAGAAAGGCATCCACTGGAACTCGAGCTGCTGGCTCTGCTCAGTCTACCATCGTTGTTATAACTTTGTCGTTGTTCAGAATTGTAACTTTGTCTCTGGCTGTCATACTGTCTAGTATTAGCTACTTCCGCGTTGTGCCTTGAATTCTCCGTGAACTGACGAGCGTTATCGTTGGTCGTGTTGTACTGAGTTTGATTCTGTGCCGGTACAGCGATCGAGCTAACGGAACAGGATCTTGCGTGGGCCAACATGTCGAGATCCTCCTGGGCAAGTTCATCGACCAGGGTTCTGTAATTTTCCATCAACTGTCTTCCATATTTGGCCACCCTGATTCCAACCATCCATCGTTCCAAGGACGCGTTATCCTCAGCGCAGAGGAATTTGATGTACTTTGTCGATTTTGGCTGCTGCAATCTGGGATGTTTGACAGCGAAACAGAAGTCTGTTGGAGCTTTGTATTTTTTCTTCCAACCAATGCCGTAGTAAATCTGATTCACGTCGAAAGTAGCCAGACAAATCAGGTCACGAGCGGTGCGAGCTTTTTCCTTTGGCCAATAATAGAGGCCGGATGCTCGTAGAATAAAGTGATACCTCTTCCATCCCTTTTTGCTGTCTGATTTTAGATACAATGGTCCTTCGACCTGCATAATTAATACAAATAATAAATTTAACAGTCGACAAAAGGTTTTATTTAGATTTTATATATAGAGTGATGAGGCGTATAAATAAATACAGTCAATTTTTTATGCCATTCATCGTGATGAATGACTTCATCCTATTAAGACACTATCTTTCTTCTTCCATAATTTCTGATTAAAAAAAAAAACAGTGATCCGATAAGATAGCGTAAACTAACATGTAATAAATCGAAATTATTAACGACTAATTACCTCTGGTACACCAACATTGCTGCTGGAAAAGAATTCTTCTAAAAGAATATTACGCGAATGATCGTCATATTCGCCGCTACTCCTATCGGATGGACCTAAAAGGAATTTCTCTGGAGTAAGAAACAATTGAGTTTTCTCTGGCCTCTCGACGAAAAGCAGCTTATTTTTCGAGTCTCTGGTCCACAGTAAAAGATTTTCTACCAGCAACTCGTGATCTTCGTATACCCTCTCTGAAAAATGAAATCATAATTACAATATAAACGCCTGCGACTTTTTTTTTACCGTCATTTAATAATAAACGATATGAAGATATCTTTACCCATGAAAAGATCAGGCAAATGCTCGACCACCGTCCACTTTGGATCCATTGGCACGTGATTTTTATCAGCTAGAAGCCTGCACACGTGCGCTACGCTCATTCCTTCGTCTACAAGCAAACTTTTACCACTGCCGTCCAAGGTGAACGCTTTGATGAAGAGCTTTTGAACGCTGGCTTCGCGCATCTTTTCCAACGCCAAGCGGATTTTCTCTGCCTTGACTCGGCTTGCAGCGTCTTAAAAAGGAGAAGAAGAAAAAATACATCGGTATTAATACATAAATAATTTAAGTAATATTTATTATCTGAGAATAACATTGGAATTTAGCGGTTCGAAGATTGGACTACGCATCGAAACTCACCCATGAGTTGATGAGATTGTTGCTGAGGACCTGTGTGCATGGCGGTCTGAGGTGGTTTGTGCCCGGAACCGCTGCTGCTCGCGGAACTCTCGCTGGACAGCATCGACACCGTGTCCGAGAACGCGCTGTCATTGTCAGGACTATCGGTGCGCATAGCTGGAACAAATATTTGACAGCTGTTAAACAATGCATGAGGTACAACTGCAAACAGCTTTGCAATTACAAGTTTCGAGTAACTGTTTCACCTAGCCGTACTTGAGTGTTCTGCAAATTAGATAACGTCGGATAGGAATGTTTGAATGGCTCTAGCCATAGAAAGTAAATTTTACTGATTCAATAATTCTCTTTAAATGTCTTCATTTATCCCTAGAAAGTTGATATTGCTATACGATAACAATTTTATCTTGGATATTTCTCGTAGCACATAAAAATTCTGAAATACCATATCGTCAATAATACCACTAGTTATCGATGAAATTATTTAACCAGATAATCTAATCACTCTCGAGTCTACTCAGAGAATGTAAAAAATCGAAATTTCTATTCCACTTTGCGTTTTTGCCAGAAAAGAAGGCTACTCTATCAATCTGTCTATTATTTCGAGCAACGAATCTTCGCGAGATAATTCAATAATTACACTCGAGTCATTAAAAGTAGGAGGAAAAAGAAGAAAACTCGTCTGATGAATTAAATTCTTAATAAACAAACCTCCTTCATTTTTCCCGATATCGGTATTGTCCCCAGCAGTGATTCTGGTGCTGTTAGGTCGGCCCTGTCTCTGCGAATCGGGTGCAGGTGTAGAAGCGATGTCGCCGTCGCAGCGGCGCTCCAGGGCGCACAGCTCTCCGAGGATAGCATCCAGATCGACATCCTGAGAATCTGCGACAAAGGAACAACAAATGAACTCGATTGATCGACTTAAAGCCATATAGAACAAAGCAACCGGACAACGGATGCAAAGAAAAAGAAGAAAGACAAAGAAGAATAAAGGATAGATAAAGCAGATAAAGGAGAGTAAAAGTGAATATCCCACGTTGGTACGCTAAAAGAAGGATCGTGTTCAACGATTACGATCGCAGGGAAACTGCTAATGGTCGGGACACGAATTATGAGCGATCCGACGATGAAACCAGTTCCGCGCTAATTACCCGCACGATTGTACGGTCATCTGGTAACCGCACGTTCGCTCGTGTTCCTCGAATGTGAAACGAGGCCTCGGACCCGCGAGACTCGTGTACCTGACCTCGTGCAACACAGAGGCGAAAGTCCTTGGCTGACGAAGAAACGAACGGTTTTAATTGCATCCGTAGATCGTTTGCCTGTAAACCGGTCGATGCCTGTTTTTGGAATTTGTTCACGCCGTTCGTGCGCGTCAGTAAATGATTTCTTTTTTTTTTTCTTTTTTACCAATTTGCCGGCAATCGAGAAAAATAACGTTAAGGCGAGTATTTTGGTATTTTATAGGCTGTAATTAGTGGTTTCGGGAAAGTTGTATTTTAACATTTCCCTCGCGTGTGTAAGTAGAAAATTGATTATTCTTTGAGATAAAATGTTATGATACTGAGATACGATCAAATTTACGAAAAATCTACTTATTTCGTTAATCATCGATTTTTCACGTTAAATTTTCTTCCGCTATCTGTTAGAAATCTAATTACCTTCTCGTCTCGTTTCGTGGGCCAATACTTTCAATCGTTTCGGTCGATCAATATATTTCAATCTTCGTTACACTGAACAGTACCTCTATTAAGAAATGGAGAAAAGAATATCGAGTATCGGTGTTCTTTACATTTGTACGATACGACGCGACGGTCATAAGTTCCAACGGCAATAAGTTCGTCTCAGCTAGCGAACGTTTCCGTGTTGCCATTTGTACTTCCTTCGTCGTTTATTTTTCAACGATTTTTGCCGTAATGATCCTCCAGGAAATATCGCATACGAAACGTAGAAGGTAACAGTCCTCAAGTCTCGAATATCCTCCTTCGTATAGCGCAATAATTATCGTGGATCGTTACCCGCGCGTGATAATATCGACTTCGTTAAGATAATTAACGAAATTAGCTCATAGTCGGTAAAGGCAAGAGTCGATTCCTTTACCCGGTGGAAATTATTTAAACGGATTATGCAACCGACATTCGTAACTAGCCACAAAATCCTTATCGTCTATCATTTCTAAAGTGATTCTTCGAGACATAACTTTCAATTTCTCATTTCGTTTTTATTTTCCATTATAAATCCATTCTTTTATCTACATTCAATCCTATTTAATATATAACGAGGCGTGTAATTGTGGCACAAAAGATTCAAAACAAACGATTTAAAAATTTGCCGCAGTTATTTCACCATGGAAAAAGATTACATTCGTCGAGTGTTCTCCTTTCATAATACGACTCGCAATTAACGAATAGCAACTGAGAATGAAATTCTTGCGAATCGTCCGAAGACGACGGACATTCCACTGCGAGCATCGCGAGTGCAACTAAGGGCACGTGTGCAGGCACTCTAAATACTGGAAACCCTTTCCAGCGTTTTACCTGAAACGAATACGCGATACGCGTTGTACATCTAACAAGCTACGTATATCGGCGTAAAAGATCCGACGAACACGGATTATCGAGGTGATCAGTTACTCGCGAATTAGTGTCAAGATCGCTTCTAATTCGGATCATACGGTGTCGTGCTAATGGAGCAGAAAAATAAATAAGCCAGGCAATAGCGATTGTTACTTGCTATTATTGCGAAATTTATATTTTTCCATTAATTTATGTCCCAATGCTGTTGCAACAAACATTAAATAGTTCTTTAAACGAGTAAGCAGTTCTGTATGAAGATATATATATATATATATTAATTTCCTTTTTAGACGTTTTTAATACATATGTACTTTATACTACTTATACGTTATACACATGCAATCAAGTCATTAGCTACGATCTGAAGATATTATTTTACAGACAGTATCTAGATCACTCAGGTCGTTTGCTCTTTTTCTTCGAACAAAAGGCAAACCCATTTGCTGAACACAGAGTATACATATCAGCAGCATTCAGAAACTCCATCAAAGGTTGACAGAACGAATGACAGAGTCGATATGGAATGTGACGGTATCTTGTTCGGGATTGTCGAGCTACGCGAATGAACGCGAATCTCCGCGTCGGCTACCACGAATAGGAAACCCAAGAAACTCGGACTAACTTTATCAATCGGATTCTCATTCGTGGCTCGCATCGAATTTCTAACGTGCTGACGTTCAACTTCTTGGTAGTGAAAAGAACCCGACGTGCATCTACATCACGTAAACGTACAATGCATTTTATAAAACAATATACTTTTTATTCTTCAATTTTTGTTATCTCATCGGAAGTGAGTTATAGAAAAATTGCGATTACCTTATTAAATTCTCCACAATCTTCTACTTATCCGAAGTGACTATATCGTTTCATTTTATTTTATACAAATATAATTACAAAATTTCCCCTCTTCTTTTCTACAGTATCGTGCAAATGTTTGATACATTTGAATGAAATAATATGAATATAAAATACGACGAAACAAATGACGCGAGAACCTTCCCATTTCACGGTGCACTTGATAGAACTCCTAATGACAGGGAAAACTACCTTGGGCGGTTAAATCTTTGACGTTGGCTGTAGTTCAGACCATGGGTCGCTAATCACCGATTGTTAGCCGAAAACTAACCATTCACAGTTTCCGAATACTCATCTGCTTAACAATGAGGTCCAAACGTTGGCAGACTTAACATCGTCGATCAGCCGAGAACCAATGCTTCCGCACGGCAGGTTCTGACCAACGAACGATAACAATGGGAACGGAAGTTCCACGGAAGGTACTTTATGCGAGCTGGGGGAAACTCGGTGGAAAACGGCGTGCAGAAAGCTTCTTACGTTATCTATGATAACGTTTCATTGGTAATCCTCCTCGAACTAGTTTAAACGAGCGTTGAAAGCGAGTAAAGCACAATTGTCCCTAAGGTAGAAGTTTCAGTAGTGTTCTAGGTGGAAATGGAACTTGTACGGAGGAAAATCGAGCCGAGTAAGTCGTACACGATACATTATGAAATTTTGATAACTATCGTGTTATTCGTTGCTCTGTTAATATACAATTTCCTTCGTTCATGCTTAATCTTATTTCGTTTTACGACGCTAGTTAAGAAGATATACGAGAACAGATATGCGTATACGAAAATACGACTTTCCTCGAAGAATGCTCATTAATGTTCCCACAAATGAGTGTCGTTAAACTCTTCTTTATATCCATTTACACAAGGAAGCAATTACGTATAAATTAGCAATTCTATCCACTGATTTATTACGTTTTTCATGGTCATCGATGACGCATGTGTATTGTATATTAATGTAGTTTAAAATTATTCAAATAAGATATAATTGAAAAAAAAAATATTACAAATAAATATGACGAAAGATTGGAACGCTACTACGATCTCTTCGAATCGGTGTAATAAACCTTGAGGATTAAGCCTTAAATTTCTACAATGAAACCAATTAAATTTTTTTTTGTACAGTCGAGTACAATGAATTTAATACAACGCTTTCGAATGAATAAATAACCCATATACGTGTAAAATAAATCTGCTTCGATCTTCGATCAGAGCGTACGGTAACAAAATATTAAATTGATAGAATTAAGCAAATATTTTTAGAAACGTTAGACCACATTGATCGTCAGGTTACTGGTAAGTTTAGACTCGTGAAGCTAAATATACGAAATCTTAGTCGATGATATATCAAATTGCGTGCCTGGAAGCCATCAGCAAAACGGGGGTGCATAATTTTCCTTTCGATGATTATTGATCTTTATGAATACTATGCGCAAAAAGAACGGACGGTATTTACTGTTCATGATTGCAATTTTAGCCTGCAAACAATTAGTAAACATTACTTAAAAACAACTAATAGACAAATTCTTTTCTTTTGTTACAGAATTCTATAGAATCATCGATTCATTCACGTTCGATGAAACGTTAAACCTAAAAAATCTGTAACAAAGAGGCCAACTTATTCAGAGGCTAGTGGCGACTGAAACACGACCAAACTCGATTCAACGGCATGTTTCGAACGAAAACGAAACCGTGACGAGCGTGCACGGTTCGCGATAGCACTTTCCACGTTTACAAACGATGAAATAACCCGGGAAAACGAGCGAGCCTCGTAACTCGCGAATATGCCATGGATTACCGTTAGTCACGCGTCTACCACCGTTTCATGGCGTCCGATGGAACACGAGAAACGTCCAATTTGTATTCCCAGAAGGATCCACGGTCGACACAGAGGTGATGCACGTGAGTCGGTGGAGTTTTCGAGTCGCGTTAATGCCCAACCACGTTCGCGCGCGATCCTCCTCGACGATACGACACGTATCACGTATCTCTCATAGCCTCTCTCCTCGTACAGCGACGAGGAAACTATAAAATTTTTAGGGAGTCCGGGGGCGAAACGCGTCATCCATTCAACGTGTGAACGCACCGAGCTGACTTTACAGTCTGTGCACACTTTCTGTGCACCTGAATAACAGACGATTCTTGCTGGTTTTCGTTTATGGTAGAGAACTGCGTTTACTTTCCTTTGCAAATGAACAAATTTACTTACTTCGCTCGAGTTAAATAACACGTTAAACATTTGTAAAGCGATTGGATCGATACGCTTGAAATATAGATTACAATATCTTGAGGGACATGTCTTTTTGATTGTGATTAGGATCTTCCGATTAAAAGCTGGAACAAATGAAACGATCGTAACAATTGGCATGCGTAACAATTCTACAAAATATCGCGATATCTGTCTCGAGGAAAGATCCAGCTACTAAGGCCAACGACGCGTTCAAAGCGATCGACAAAATGGCCTGAAACAAACATCGAAAAGAGTATCCTTATCACAATGAAAGCGATCTCGAAATCCAAACAGAATTCGTCCCTGAAGCACCGGTAAGCCTACTTTCTATCTGCTTTCTCGCGTATTATCAAGCGGACAAAGCCAAGTGTGTAATTTCAGCGTACGCCCGCGAACGATCATCTCTAATCTAAAGATCCTTAATTGGACGCAACGTGAGCCAACGTACCTTTGCTGGCCAGATAACCCAGTATACTCTCGTTGCTTCCGAAATTCGCGAGCATGTTTCGATCGACAAGGAACGATATCCTCTTGTCAAAGTCGATCAGCGGCTAAGATCCATGAAATCCATGGTACAAAACAAGCAACCAATTTCTCGTACTACGTATGTACAGGGTCGTAATGTTGTCAACACTCCAGGTTACTGATCGCTGTTTATAAACAGCCAACAATCTTCGTAGTATCTTACGGTTCACAAATTGATCGATTTATCAAGTACTCGATATAAACTCGCGACAGAGAAGTTTCGTCGAACGACAGAACACGCTGTTAATTCGATTAACTTGGCAAAAACGTGATTTATTATCGCGCGGAATTAAACGCGAAGATTAGAAATCGACGAAGCTTCGCGTCCAAGTGTATCAACGATCGATACCGTGAGGATTACGCGAGATAATCGAGGTACGGAAGGGGCAACAGACCGCGAGGTTCGCGACACAAACGCATGATGTTTACGGCGCGTGCGACGGCGCTCGACTAAAGGCCTTAAGGTGAACACACTTGCCTCTTGCCTGGAGAGTTTTCCGCGCGGACGCGCTCCACGCTTGCGTGTAGGTGTAGCCTCGCAGCTCGTACGTGGTATGTCTCCGCCGCGGTAAAGAGGGTTGGACGTGCACAGAGAATTACGCAAACGTCCATTAGGCTGCCTATTAGCGTTAAAAATTATTTCACGCGATCATTGGCTCGAACGAAAGCACCAAGGAGGAAAGAGAAAAGAGGAGGAGCGCGGTATAAATTATGAATTAGTGAATTTTGAAACAGAGATTAAGAATTAAAAATGGTCACACGTTCCGATTCTTTCGAATTGAATTTAATATTGCCGTGATTCTTCGTGTCTGATTCTTCGGATCGTTGCTTAAGCGATGTCAATCTTTCGTTTAAGGATTACACTCTTTTGATTTAATATTCTCTGCGTTTCATTGAGCCGTGATACGTATTGTATTCGTTGATCAAATGTAACTAAGAATCACCGAACGTGAAAGTGCTAATACGTTTTATAGCGCGGCATAAAATGTAACAGCCCGTGAAAGCTGTTGTACGATAACCACTTTATTAAGCGGATCAATTTATAGTTGTAATCTCAACTACGATCTGATCGAATAAAACCGATATTTTCACTGTATTTATGTTTAAAGGAGGAAGTGAACATGCCCATATATTTCCTTCGAAAATTACAAGCAAATGTCCTGCATTTATAAATTCTCAACTTCCTTCTCCGATGGAAAGTGTTTTTAAAGTCAAACCTACCTCGAAACAAACACCCTTTGGTGCCATAACCGGAATGTCTACTTTTGCTTTCCTAATTAACAAAAACTTTCTGCATTAAGTACTTCTGTTCCTTTAATATTCGCACCCATACTCTATAAGCACGCGGAGACTCAATTTCCTAATTACTTTAAACTCCACCCACGCCCTGCCGCTTCTCCAGCAACCGACAAATTCCTTCAAACGCAAGAATACGCCTCGACAAGTTTCTCTACCAAACAAGAGTTTCGCTGACAGTACTATTAGGTTGTATAACAGGTTCATTCACCTTTCGATATTATTTTAATATCACAAGCAATATTATCGATAATCGACGTCCGTCGATCTTTGAGAATCGTCAGATCTAATCGTTCCGGTTCTCTCAGCGCAATGATCAGACGATTATACGATGAGAATTACTCGGAAATAGGGAAACGTCGTTCAAGCCGATTAAATTGCGCTCTTCAGGCGGTGTGCATGGATGAGTTTCGTTCGTTGCCGCGTACGTAGAAGCAGACACAGCCGACACGGAGAACGAGAGAGTTCACGGACCGGGCAGAAGATTCGTATTGATTGAAGTGTGGGCGCCAACGGGCGATTTGATAAATTACAATCGACGCCGTCCAACGCAACGCTCGTGTGCATCGTTTCTCCGTTGGATTTACAACTAATTCGCGTTGTAATTCGTGTCGCCAGGACCGAGTTCGAGCGTGTCAAACGTGTCGGGAACAACGAAGGAAACAAAGGGTGGACGGTGATTAATGCGGTTCGATACGGTTATCGCCGTCTTGCGACCGTGTCAGAGCTTCTTCTTCCCTTTCTCGTTCAAACGGGCCTCGAACAGCGGTATCGACATTTTCTATGCGCTTTACGTAACATTCGTCTGTTCCGCGTGGTTTTCTTCGACGAAACTGCGTAGCTACCATGCGAGACGTTTCGTATAGACGTGTATATTTTCAATTAATTTGTACATTTCATATACCTCAAACAAGTTACGAATTTAACGATTTGAATGTTTCGGGAATACGTGTAATCAAAGATTCTGCAAATATATTCGATCACTACGAAAATATTAAACAATGCCGACTTTCTCGTCCCAGTAACAAAATCATAGTCATTGTTGATTCTCATATCTTCCTATTATTTACTCAAACACTTACTACTTTATAGAGCTGCTCGCAAACCGATATCAAACAAATTCTTCAAGCAAAATCAAGCAAATTCTTAGAATAATTTTATTAGTTAGACTGTGAAGGTACACGGATTTTTTGAAAATCGAAGAGTTAAAAAGACCTACGGAAAGCACATAATATGCGTAAAGATAGAAAATATCGAAAATAAAATATTTATCGTAATACTCAGTGGATACTTGGGTTCCGTTTCTTTAGTCGAGTTCATAAAAATATAAAATTGCATAAATACCGGCAGTCCAGTTATCACAGTAAATTCATCGATACTCTTATCATACTTTGACCAACCTAGTTCTTTCAGCACTTTTCGTTCTCTGCTCGACAACGTACGGACGAGCAATACGATTGCGATCGCAAGCCTAAGGTTCGTTCACCCCTGTCGATTATGCGAATACGCAAAGCGAACGATAAACGCGTAACCTAGATTAATCGAACCGCATAAATCATTCGACTTGCACGTCTCCTCTGACGACTAATATTTCCTCGCAACTTTCTTTGTGACTATCTTTCATCGACGAAAATCGCATTTTCCATAGTGGCGTCGGCTAACAATCAGTGTCTGACCCCTTGATCCACCCGCGAGAGGCTCGTTAATTTTATCGAACGATACCGCAATACTTTCTATAAATCTGTTACGCTTATCTGAATACGCCGTTCAGTTTTGCGTTCGCATCTAAGTAGTTCAAGCTGGCGCGATTCATCTGTTTGAACTTCGTTTCGTTAATAGCTTCGATTTCAAGAAAATCAAGTGAATCAGTGTTCCATCAATGAAACGGAATTCGAATCGTTTCAATTGTAATTTTCGCATACAGTACATCGTTAATTAGGAATTATACTGAACGAAGTGACATCGAGGAGGCTTGTACGAATGACGGAAACAAACAAAAAGAGTTTTCCTACTTAAGAAATATTGTTTCTTCTTTATTCTTTATTACGTCCACGCAATATCTTTTCTAAAGAGTTAGAGAGAGCACGCGCCAACGATTAAACGTTGATAATTAATAAATTAATTAGCTAAGACGGCAGATATAACAGATCGTTTCGACCGCTTTGGGGCTCCACCAACTGACCTTTCCGAGGGAGGCGAAAGGAAGAAATAGATGGAAGAAAATGGAACTGCGACTCCTAAGCGCTATTCGACGGGTGTTAATGAGAACGTGGATAACCTTTGCCGTACCTTTTTATTGACGCTGAATCTGACGCCGCAGCTGCGTCATATTTAACCAATTGTACGGAGAAAACCGGTATTCCCGCGTTATCTCATCATGGTTCGGAAACGATTAATTCGCTTGCAACTGGCAGATCGAGCGAAAAAATTCGATATGTGACGAATTGCGATAAAATTACGAAGCTTTTTGCGACTCCGTCTGTGTTGCGTATTTTTGCGACAAGGTGTACAATTTTTTATCAATTTGGAAGTTTCACGTCGATGTTACGTGTATTAATTGCACCAATACGATCATGACAGTCGTGTCTCATTACAGTTGCTAATGAAATTTCAGAATGTTTTACGTAACACATACAGTACGTACACAAAAGAATTTCAATCGTTCGGCGATCGACTATAACTCGAACTTCGCAACAATCGTCGATTCTCGTGTATTTCAATAATTCCCGATATTTATAAGCGCAAACCGCTGGAAAAGAGGCCGAGAGTGCGTTTAACGTTCGTAATGCGTTAAAGCGTATTTTCATCGAGATTCGAGCGGCGCAAATCGAACAATAGCGGGCGAATAATCGAGCGCCAGAGTCGAGCGTGCTTCAGGCGACGAATTCGACGTTGAAAATCGAACAAAGGAACACTTTTTCTCTCTTCGTCTCTTTTTTCTTCTTTCTCGTTGATTAATTATTTCACATCGTCACGCTTCAACGTTCATCCAGCTTTCTATCGAGGGAAATTTGCACCGGTCATTTATTTCGCATCTATTTCATCGCTTTTCTATAGCACGGCGTTCGCTCTTCGAACGTCGAGCTTATTACCATTGAAACCGCGCACGGAACGCGGACGAACCACGCGATAATTCGGACAGGTCGATCGTTCTGCATAGATAGCAGCAGCAACGAGCCACGGCTCGCAAGTAATTAACGTTTTGATAATGCTATCGGGTGATTTCGTCGCGCTGTTAGCCAAGTTCGCTTGAAATGAACCGACGTGGGTTTTCTTTTACGATTTCCCTGCGAGCTAGGAAAATTGTGGATATTTCTTACCGTCGGATCTTTGCCGAGTATTTGAATAGAACGTACGGAGGTGCAGGTTATCGTAGATCATTGAAAATCTCCATTTTATATAAAAAAATAACTGTACTTAACCAGACAAAAGTTGCAATTCTCGGCAGAAAACTGCATTAAACTGTAGCTACTTTAACCAATCGTTTTCCTAGCATAACGAATGTGTCTATTTACTTTCAATTTTATTATCGCTACACGTTTGTTGAGAAATGACAGAGAAATGACAAAGGAAAACGAAGCCGTCGGAATTATTGTCGCGTGTAAACGAATAGAAGCGCTTCGCATGGCGGTCACGCGTGACAAAGTACACGCTGACACGGCGATATTTTTTGCAAAACACCGACAACAATTTCCTATCGGGCTTAATTGGCAGCCGATACGTCGCACGAGGCGAACGACCGTCGCGATGAAAGCGGAGCCGTTCGCGTATACGCCTCGTGTTGCAATTATCGCGACAATTCGCAGCCTATGGATTGATTCGTGGTGTCATCGACGATGATTGCTCCGTCACCGCGAAAACCGACAATGGGATGTGCCAGGAGAAGAATAATAATTGCGTTTCTAAAGACGAAGAGGCTTTTTCCAAGAACGAATCATACGACTCAAACGTCAATTTCCCTTTATCGTTGTAAAATTTAAATTTAATGCAACACTATGAGGAAGTGAATATTCCAATTGACTCTTGTGTTCTGTCGTAAGTTTTTTAACTTCCGATAGTGAAAGTATTGTAGTAAATCTCTCTCTACAAATTAACATAAATTTTACCAGCAGCTTGTACTTCAAAAAGTCGTCTTTCAAAAAGAATCTCCTTTTTTCAACACGAACTTTTATTATTCCCCTTCGATATTTGCTTTTAAAATATTTTTTTGAAATATCATCAAAATAATCTCATACTATGTACGAGTACTAAGTAACTTCAACGTCCAAATCAATCACGTTGCCATGATTCTTCATATTTTTCGTTCTTAACCTTCTCGGAATAGTTCTTCACGCGAATTATTATTTAAAGAAGAAGCAAGAAGAGCAAATTTCACGGGAAACGCTTACGCATACGTTACGCGCTAGAAATCATTGCCAAAAATGAACCGCGTGTAAGCGCGCAAACGAGCAAAGGCAGCGAATTAACAAAAGGGGCCTGTAACCTTCGATCGTCCGCACGTGACCCACACGTTTGTTTAATTAACTAATGAGCCCCGCCCTGTGTCACGAACGGCCCCACGTTTTGTTAAGTCCGGCTTGTGCACTGTACACACAAGTGCAACCTTCGGTGTTGCGTGTGCACGCACGAAAGAGCGTGCACGAACGACGTTTGAAGACGTCGGGAAACTTGACTTGACGATCGTCAAGCTAACCGTGACTTCTAGCAAGGATAAATAAATTGACGCTTCGTGTCTGGTATGTAACTCGAGGAATCGTTAAAATGTTTCTTTGCAATTTTCAAGAAACCTTAAACTACCGGTATTAACAGTAAACAGGATTTTTTAACGTTAACGCGCTTTTTTCCCTTCTTTTTTGCAACAACGAAAAACACGTAGATAGATATTTAACGTTAACTTTAATTGAAACCAAAATACGATGATAGATGCACATTTTATTTCCCGTCGTATATCATACTGTTTTAATTATGACTAGAGTCTAAATATACGAATTTATATCACAATGGAAAAATGGCCAGGGGAAAATGATGTATAATTTCACACTAGACAAGCTATGAGCGTGGACACGGAGTATGCGACGACGAGTGGTCTAACGGGAAACGATGAATTTTTTCGTGCAATTAAACAGATCGTCGCGCTAGCACGAAGATCGTACCTCCCGAGGAAAGTATGTAATTAGGTTAAACGCGACAGAGTAAGAACCTTAAGGCTGTGTCGTGCGATAAAACAGCTGCGGTGGCTCGAGCGCACGAGCACTCGTTAATCAGGCTGCAGCATTGCCGTGAAATATAATGACAGTCACTTTAGGTCTGTCGTAAGAAGGCAGGCTGGACTAATCTGCAGTAATAATTTTTCTCTCAGGCGAGTTTCTCTCGCTCGTTTGGGCGGCATGTAATTTTTTTCACCGACGATGCCGTACGAGCGTTATCTTCCTGGCGATCGAGTAACCCTCGGATCACGAGGACGCGCGTCACGATTAATGCATCGCCATCACCGTGATATTTAGCGTAATTACTTTGGTAAATAGATTTTAATAACGCTAGAAAAATAGCCAGGTATAATTATCTTCTTTTTTCTCTTTTTTTTTTTTTTTTTGGAAATTCCTCACAGTCCTCTAATAACACGTGACACACATTATTTCTCTGAATTTGGTTTCTTTACGTCGAAGCACAATTAATACGCGCAGAAACATTCGCCGACGTTCCTCTTTCGTTTCTCAAATTCACGCACACGACGTTGATCGCGTGCCACGGTCCCAACCCTCTTTCTGGGGTTCAAAGAATAAATTCACCCTCGCGGAGGTAAGAAAACCGTGTCTCGGAATCGTAATAAAATCCGCGGGGTGAATTATGCCGCGGCACGGGGGGTGACAGTGAAATAAACTCGCGACATTATTCGTCAGAAGAGGCTGGAACCTAATACGACCGGTTCAGCCTCGTGGCCTCTGGCAATTTCTGCCGCAACCTTTCCCACAGGATGCTCGTTCTCGACTAAGAAGAAACAATTTGTCAAAGAGAATAAATTAACGAGCTAGGAGAGCAGGGATTTCCTTTAGAACGCGCAATGGAGATATTTTGAATGGCGTAAAAATCCGTATTCTCGAGCCTTTCTCCGGGGTCGCAACATTTCATTCATTTCTGTAGCTCCAAACAGATAAACGTCGACTAATCAATTTGATCATTTTATACATATTATTTGTAATCTGATGAAAATTATTTTACGAAGTACACAAGGCGCTATGTTCTACTTACCTACAAGAATAATAAAGAGATACTAAATAAGAATAAAATAAATAATATGAAAACAAACTTTTGTAAATTATATTATCCATTAATTTAAAAATGTTAAGTTAGAATACAAAAACTTTGAAGGTCCAATATTTACAGCCGTTGTTCCATAATGCCATAAAACGTAAAATATACGTCGTGAAATTTTACCAAAATGCTTTAAAATTCAACTAACGATTTAATTTTTAATATAGAACATCAATCGTAAAAGAGTCACGAAAACTTTATTGAAAATACATTTCGCTTCAAAATACTGTACAAATTTTATTCGCCTGAAGCCTGTAAAATTCTGAAATATTACCAAATGTATTCCAACCAACGCTTTTACCACATCGTTCGAACGTATATTGAATTTTTCAGCATCGATTGGTCGTTTTTATCGCGCGTAACATAAAGAAGTCATTAAAAACTTAATTGCTTCCGATATTAGTTACGTTTGTTCCTGGCTACGTACGATAAGAGGAAACGCGCAAACATATTGTATCTAATATGGTGGACAATAAAATTATTAGGTAGATCGACACAAAGAACGATACCTAACTGCTTGCATTAAACCTTTTCGCTTGGTTTCGTGTGCTTTATAGGAAATGAATTTCACCTGTTTTATTACCGCTCGTTGCTCTTCAGCGAATGCACCCGGCTAGACTATTTAAAATTTGCATCAATATTAGCTCGTACGCGTTCGTTCTCCTCTGTTCTTCAAATAAAACTTATCCGGGAAAAATACATAGCGCGCAGAAATGAATTTTACTCGGATATTTTTGCGATATTTGCACATTGCAGAGCAGTTTAGCGTCAATATTTTGGCAACTCTGCTATAGTGCAGTTTTTGCTGAGCTTTTTAAATTCAGATAAATAAAAAGAAAATTTTATTATACACTTGGAAGGTTTTAAAAATTTAAACGCGTCTTTATGTTAATTACTATCAAATGTAGGAGATCCTACGATACATCCATATTTTTCAGGCAGTTGAATTCTCCAAAAGTCATTTCATCTTTGGAACATAACATTCGCGGTATATCAGACTGTTGTATTTATCGCACCTACCAAATCTCGCACGACGATCACATTACCCTCGCGCTACAGATAAAATACTTGATGACGCAAAGGAAGACGAAATTCGCTGCAAGGTTTTATTTTCTATTCGATGAGAATGCTTTTACGAGATGATAAGCGAGCGGTGATCGCGACGATCGAAAGTGCCGATGGTCGTTCCGTGAGAGCTCCGTAAAAGCGCGTTGATAAAGAGATTTTATGATCGCCGCGATATCGTAAAACCATCCATTGAAGTATATCGGGTAATACAGAGATAAGAAAAGCGTGCATAAGTGCGATACGCGATCGCGCGACGAGCACGATTATCTTCAATTTAAATTATGACGGTTGTCTTCTTGAAATTAATTAACTCGCTTCACAAATACTTTATGCTACTTCTCCGACTATTCAAATATCTCATATGTATGAAACACAATATTTTAAATCATTAAATCGATGCACTGCCACGATCGTGGCATGGAACATTTCATTTAACATTTTTATTAAATTTGCAAAATTTAGATTACTCTAAAAGCTTCCGATTTCTTTGCCATCGAAACTTCTACCTCTCAACCGAGAGCTCTTTAAGCGTCCATCAACGAGATTAAATTCGGTACCACAACATTCACCAGGTCTTCGAAGCGATAGGGCTACGACGAATATTCCGGAACGATGGAAATTGCGCGGGTCTCGTCGCGGTACAACCGTTGCGAACTTAACATCATTAACTTAGAATTTCGTTATAAACGCATGCAGAATGTCCAAGAGGGGAAAACGGACGGAAGATATGAAACGACGCCAGCGTAGTATGCGCTTGGGCTATTTTAATGCGTCGCGAGATGATTGATTAAATTTCTGCGAGGCTACGTCGCTGTAATTGAATGCAAGTCCCGAGCTGTTCGGCATTTTTACAACTCGATCGTAGCCTGCCCCTCTAGAGATGCCACGGCAATCCTCTGCGAAGATACCGGATCGCAACGAACAACTGAGCGTGCAATTTTCCTGGTACACGTTTGCGTTTCGTACTTTTCTTCGATCGTGATTAAACCGCGAATGTTTATGCAAATTTACGTGTTTACGACCGAGCGACTAAAGAAACGGGACCAAGGTACAAAATTTAGTTTTAGAAATGAGAATGAGACGATCGTGAAATTGCTTCTTACTGGTAGCAACAAAATTAAAGTTTAAAAAATCCATTTACTTTACTCATAAATATAAATAGAAAAGAGGTAAACGATAAAATACAAGCCATAATGGTATGTCCCTGCTGCGAAGTACAAGGAAGTTTGAATGAATAAAAAATAGCGATTAATTTTTCATGACTTGCCCTCCTTAAGTTTCGTCAAGTTACCAATTTTACCCCCTACTGTCCTGTTTCAAGCCGAACGCAACAGTCATTAGTCCTTTGAGCACACGTTTGGCTTCTTTCGAGCCTCTTTTGTGTCGGTTCTTCTTTTCACTGCGCGTTTACTTTGCGACGGAAGAAGCAAGGATCCTTAATAAAGAGGACAGCTGCGGGTAACCAAAGTTCAAGCACGAATGAAGCGTGTTTTTAAATTACGCGTGTAGGATACAGCGAGACAGCTTAAGAATAGATCGAATAAATTTGAACGTAAATTAATTCGAACACGATCCAGCGAAACGTTGAATAATTTACGCGTCGAATAAAACTTAGTCACAGGTAATCATACGTTTCGATGGTGTTAATTGGTAATTAAAATTTACGTACAGGTAAACAGTTTCGCATACAATAACGACGTTTTAATCGACATTCTACATTAACGAGATAAATTAATGAAATGGCTATAATTTTATTCGTTTAAACGTGATTTCAACGACGTTTATCAAATTGGTTTGAGAACGTTTCACGATCGCCGTAAAACCGTGTCTCGCCCTTTGAGCGAGGTGCGAATGAAAGTTCAAGGAATAATTAAAGAGCGAAGAGCAAAAAGACTGAAGGAAAGCGAAAGCTCGGAAAACGGAAAAGGTAGAAAGAACGGATTAAAAGTGGAGAATATTGCATCGCGGTAATGAAACTGCCGTGGTAATTCCGATTTCAATCCGAGTGTACATTAATTAAAACACACACGCTCGTATCAATTCTCAGGAGCAGATTCTACTGTCACTTTATAAATTACTTCGTCTTTCAACGCGTACATTTTTAACGTATTTTTAACGCACGTATTTAAACTTTTTCAGTACTCATCCTCTTCGTGTCGCTCTCGCCTCTTTTCTATAATTAAAGGTTTTAACGTGAATTATCGTACTTCCGTGAAGTACTATCGTCATTGCGCTTTTCAAACAAGTACTTGGGTAATGTAAAACGATTTTTAACGAGGTATTATAGGTCATTTTGAACGAGAGAGTATAAAAATTGTATCTAAAGAACGTTCGAGATAGAAAAACGTACTAAAACCTTGAATAATATTGCTCTTTAAAATCAATCACGTACCTCGAGTTCAAATAAAATATGAAATAATTTTTGTTTATCCTGAACATTGTCTTGAAAAAATAAAAAGTCGGAAATACCCGTGATAAGACAGAACCACCAAGCAATAAAGTTAAATTTAACAGTCAAAAAGAAGCAAATGAATCGAACGACCGAAAAGAGGGCGGAGTTTTTCAAAGCCAGAGGCGAGGAAGAAGGTGCGAAGCTGAGATACAAGCATGGTACAGGATTTTTCAGACTATCGGGCGCGCGCACCGTGCGGTTAGAGCCTGCTATGCGCCACTATCGAGCATAAATTCGCTGATACGACGAGGCAGGGATTTTTCTCGTTGCGCGACGGAGAGGTTGGAGCTAGTTCAAAAGATTTAAGATAAAGCGCGTGGTGTAGGTGCGAGGCTCGATGCCGTTGCAGTTGCAGCTGCCGTTGCCGCAGAATCGCCGCAGGAGACGACGTGACCGGCGATTCGAGCCACCACCGAACCAGGCATCACGTTCGACCAGCGTCGAATTTTCTACGCTTCAGCCTGCTTACTAGACGTTTGTGGCACTCAAAGAAATACACTGGGGGAAATAGGAATATTTCTTCGCTTTTCAATTCCTCCTACGTTTTTACGACTCTGTCGAAAGGAATAGTAAAAAGAGTCGAGTGAAAGGAATTAGTAATCAATGGACTGCGCATTTTTATTCGTTTATGGGAAATGTAAGGACATAAAAATGCACAGAAGACTCGTAATGTGTAAAAAGAAAAAGGTATATATATATATATATATATATATATATATATATATAAAAAAAAAGTTCAAAATATAATACTTTTTACAATTTTACGATACAGCGAGGTTTAATATTAAACAACTACGTGTAACTTCAATACGATTTCCTTAGTTGAAAACTTCGTACCCAGGACTGAAACTAATTTCACCACTTTTACCTTCAAAGTAACCAACAGTCGAAAACTTTCGATAACATTAAACGACGTCTTGCTCATCGTCCGTGGTAAGCAAATTATTAAATCCTCTAACCTAAACGGTCATTTAACGTTCAAGTTTTCCAATAACCATGTAATTTACGATCTCGAAATGCTTTTATCGACGATAAGATCATCGTGCCTGATCAGATTCTTCGTCGCATCGCCGTGTCGCCACGAAATCGCAGCACAAGGTGCAATAAAACACCGGAAATTGCTCTTTACCGATGCGTCCCCTCTTTGTCCACAGAAAAACTCATTTGCCGTCGACTCGGTTTCACGAACATTAGTGGAGGGACATTTGCACGCCACCAACAGCCGATTTAATCAGAGAGTAAGATCAACGAAAACATCGTCGTTTTCTTTGCGTTCCACGAGCGCGTTTCCGAGGGTAAAAAAAAAAAAAAGCTACGCCACAATCTCGCGGGATGAAACGTCTCTTTTGTGCGCGATGTCCCTTCCGTTTATTCACGAAGCACGAAATGGAGGAGGGTGGAACGTTAGAAAAACTGTCCTAGATACGAGACACAGGTCGTGTATGAACATGGACGGACGTTCACGGTATTGAACAAAGGAGGAAGTCGGATTTTTTGTCCCGAAGGAAACGTTTTTTTAGAACGGCGCAATGTCACAGCCGCGGAAATTACGGAAATTAGAGACGGAACGATCGATCTCTATTGAGAATTTTGGATACAAAAAAAGATAGCTCACCTTCCAGATTTGCCATGGAGAACCTATAGCTATCGATTCTCGGCGTGTTGATGTCCGAGTTGAAAGGCCTGAGGGTCGCTGAGCTCACATTGTCCAGACCCTGCAACAGCAATTTGTTCTAACGTTAGTTAGTTATTTATTTTAGCGTTGTTATTTATAGGCACTGTTGAATAAAGAAGTTTTAAAGATTTTCTGGTTTGAGAAAAAATACTTTGCATTCGATATTTCGTAATATATGTAATGTACGAGATATTAACGTTACACAACGGTATACAGGTTGTGCAATCGATCGATCGATCAAACGACATGATACATCACAAGTATAGGTATCGTTGAAACAGTAAAACTATCGCCAACGCCACCAATTCTAATCAAAGAGACATCATCGAAAAATTCCCCACCAAACTCTTCCACGCGTAATTCACTTCACAAAAAGAACGTCGAAAGTTCTTCTTCAGCTATGTCCAAGCGCACTATGTCACAGCCGCTGGCTGAACATACAGAAATAAATCATTTACCACCCTAGAAACGGTGTCGATAACGCAAGCACGTCCGACAAAGAAAACAACACGATGAGTCCTCTGTAACAGAAATAGAGGCGCAAACGCGAGCTGAATCCGTAGTTCCTCGCGGTCTACCGACACTTCTTGCTGCAACACGATCGATCGATAATCCGCTCGAGATCCTTTTACGTTCCTAACTCGGCTGGAAATGCGATTTACGTGAAACCGCGGAGTCGCTCACCCAATTTCCTACGGATGATCTCACATTGTTCCGCGATCAATTTCGCGAGATCGGTGAACGCGGCGAAATTTCAACGCGCGCTCCAAGGACGTTTCCGTAGGACTGATTCGACGCTCTGGGGCGAAATAGGAATTGTTGGCAGTGAAGTACCGTCGAAGTTGCCGAGAAGGGTGGAAAAGGGAGAACTGGAAGACTTCCAGATATTCGATTGTTTTGCAGACGCGTGCATGCAATGATAACGAAGAAACGGTGCTGTTTCTGTGTATCGTAGCCCGAAGGTGGCGAAACTTGCCTCTTAAAGGGATGTTTGCGCGGGAGAAGTTTGTGCTTCCGTTTCCAGCGGCCGTCGACGTCGAGCATCCAGAAATTTACTTTAGAATACCATTTTATTTGAAAATTGTATGCAATTTCTATAATGGAAATAACAATTGGATTGCGAATAATTGGTATTCTGCCACTTAGAGCGCAGAATATCCCATTGTTCGGTAATAAGGAACGTCTTAGCAATTCTGGACAATTTCCACGCGATCTACAACATCGCGACTGGGAGAAGATTTTGAAAAAGTGGCGTTCTCTGAGGAAGAGGTCCAGCGAGCGCTTCTCTCGCGGTGGCGCACAGCCAGCGGACTTCCGCGTTTTGAACCATTAACCGTAAATAATGCGAGAACCGAGTTGCCCGCTCGGCCGTGTATGTACATGCGGCGTTCTACGGCGGTTAATCAAGCAACAGCTCCACACGGTGAACACACAATGCCTTCGGCTTCGCCACGTACACGTGCACAACGTGAACACATACACAGAAACACAGGAACGTAAAACGTTCCAGCGGATAGGAGAAAACTGGGCTCGCCGTGTGTACCCCGTGTACACGTTTCGCTACGCCTGATAGATCGCCTCTCTCCATCCCTCTCCTCTCTCCACGACCTGGCTCTCTCTAGCTGTGTGACCGGAGGGCACATAGGATCTCATGGGACGCTGTATCGGCGATTCTTCGATGGCTGAATAGCTGAAGCGACTGGAAACACGGGGTGACTTGTAAACGACAGGGTGAAACTGGCGTGGCGTTGCTTAGAATGCTTGATGACACTTTACCAAGTGGATCGTGATTGGCGAAAGAGATCTTTCAAATCTGCTTGCAAATCAAATTAGACCTTTCATCCTACGTGTTATTAGCGAATTACGAGCTTATTGTCTCTTCCGTTTCGTACGCTTTTATATCGTTCTTTGCATGAATGTCAGGGAATTATTTATAACGGCGATTAATCGAAGATCCTATATCGAACACCAAAAAATGTTTATCACAGAGAAAATACGAGACACACAAACTAACCGTTAAAAGAGAGAACTGTTCATTTTCGAGTTCAGCGAGGTGCATCAAACCCAATAAATCGCTGGGGCTTACGTTCACGAGAATATAGAGGGACGCGTGTTACAGCGATGGCTTCTCCCGTCGAGCTGGTAAACGCAATGTGGGTGTAAACGTGGTGAACGACCCGGTAACCACCATTCGGCCATCAGGCACAACAATTAGATTCGACCGGATAAGTCGACTCTTCCTGTAACGCGAAACTCGTGGACGGTTACGTTGGTCGTATCTCGCGCGGAGCATTGTCACGGATATTTAGCCGTGTTATTGACGTTCACGGGGTCAGATACCACGCTGCGATAGCGGAGAACGAATTTCTCCCAGGATTCCTACGTCGATTCCCTCGCTGAGAAGTTAATCGATCAGCGAGCGATGAGGCGAGCGCGCGTGGGAGTGAAACAACGGGAGAGCAAGGAAATCGCTCGATTGGGATCTTATCCGCCGGTTAACGTCCTCGAAACGGTCAAGGAATCAAGTTTCTGAACTATTCCAACCAGAGTGATACCGTATGTTTCAAACGATAACGTTTGCGGTGATACATGTTCGTCTAATTTATGCTGCTTTTGAAGTATCGTGTTCCTTTCTGAATTGTCGGTTTATCCGTAGACGAGATGGTTTAGTATCTTGTTTCGACAGAAACGAAACAACGTGTAGAACGCTTAACAGGTTAAAGAACATCGACGATCCATTTCAACCCCTACTTTTTTTTTTAGACAAAAGAAATGTCGAGCACGTCGATTTTAACACCACCGCCATCGACGTTAAACAAATCTATCTTTCGTAGTTGCAAATAATGAAAATATCTCCAGCCGAAACGAACAGGTTTACGAGGCGAAAGCCTATAAACGACAAGCGGAAGACGCAGCAAGCGTTCTCTAGAGACCACGAAATATCCCCTCGAGACGTTCTCCGCCGATGATGAAATAATTTGTACGCGGCACGGGGTGCGCGCGACCTTACATTTTTCATGGCCACGGGGTCCCTTCCGGGCGACGGAACGCGAGTTGAAAAGAGCAGAAAGCTCGCACTCGGCCGAGTGTCGGTTTACCCGCGCAAAGTACGAGTTTACTCTCGACTCGAGTCGACTACGCTTTCTTGGCCTTTTACAACACTACCCTCTCGAGGACTCGTGCTTTTTCCCAACGAAAAAGCCAAAGGAGAGAAAGGCCGCTTGCCGCCAATTTATTCTCGCTGAGAACCTTTCTTCGCCCGAGCTTTATCGCTCGGCGATAAAAACTCAACAGCCGAGGATCGAACTTTCCTCGATTCAACCGGCGAACGATATCACGCGGGTTGTTTCTCTCGACTCGAGCGAGAAACTTTTCACGCTGGAACGGTCTCTCAAAGAAACAGCTGTAACATCGTGCAAACAACGCGAGCAAACGACTGGAAAGAACGGTTTAAAAAGTTTCGAGAACACGCTTCCGACGATGGTTCGCGCAACTTGCATCGGATCGTGCAGATTCCTTTTCTTTTTTTATTGTGTTGCGATTGCTCTTTCAAACTTGCGTTGGCCTCGAATCTACCAATTTTCTCGTCGTAAGCAAATGTTTTTGCTTTCAAGCGGCGTGATCGAATATTTATGAAAATTTACGAGAAACTTTTACGTCCGAAGATGCGAGACGGGAAAAACAATCTACACCCTGATACCTCTCACCGGAAGCCTAATTAACGAAAAATAAAGATACCATTCCGTCAGTCGCTTTTAATTGCCATCTGCCTCGGCGAGCATTAACGCAAAAGCGAATGTCCATAGCCATTCGATTCGCTGGAATGATTAATGGACATGGACGCAGTCAATGGAAGCTATCGCGAATATTGCAGATACCGCATTCATCACGACCGTAGAATATTTCGGCGCATCGACTGTCAAGCTTAAGTAAGAAGCATGTTTCACGAGAACAGCCGTAAAATCGTCCGGAAATAAGCCTGTCACCCGTGTGCGAGAGCGGAACAACCCTCGGGGAAATGCAGGTGCCGTCTGTATGCGCCTGACGTGCCAACTTAATATTAAACATCTTCAGCCACCCTTTATTGATGCTTAAGACCAGAGAAGAAATGGGGTATCTACCCTTTGGAAGAATCTTTTATCCTTACTTTGGCTGACAACATAAGAAAGCTCGTAGGAGGTCGAAGTCGTATCTGGAAGATCGAAGAATTCTAAATTATCGCATTCGTCCGACTTAAGGTCGGATTAAGGGGTTGAAATAAGGAGGTATAGTAGGAGTCACGTTACGGAGAAAGTCTGACGAACGACGTTAGAATTCTTTGCCACGAAGGGGAAAAAATACCATGAGTGTGTTTAATCCTCTTCTTGGCTCAGGACACAGAGACACTGGGTTGCGCGAGAGAAATACGTGATTTGTCCCCGTCCGGAAGAATCCCCGAAGAAACCCCTCCCTTTTTGGCTGCCTCTGTTGGAACAGCATCTCGTGCCAATACGATGTTCCCCGACATTTCCTCGAACCCCGAAATTTACCGCAACGATATAA
This sequence comes from Bombus pyrosoma, assembly GCF_014825855.1. Classification (NCBI taxonomy): domain Eukaryota; kingdom Metazoa; phylum Arthropoda; class Insecta; order Hymenoptera; family Apidae; genus Bombus; species Bombus pyrosoma. The sequence goes on along the minus strand of NC_057781.1, from coordinate 9,892,461 downwards.
AGGTCGTTGTATCCAATTTCGTAGCGTTATTCCCGTTTTGGATATTTATGAGAATATTAAGGTACTAGTGGCGTTTGAGAGGGTAATGATATGAAAATCTGACGATAAAACATTCGAATTGCTCTAACGAAGCTTCAGCGATATTGAAATTGCCATGTACAATTTTATTCGTGCTCTCTATTACCGATAGAATCTGAGAGGAGCAAACCGTAGAGGTTTGATTTCTGTACCTATAAACTGAATGTTTCGAATCGACTCCAAGTTATATATTTCTTAAATAGGCACTTTTAACACGACATCCATTTTGATCGATCCATTTGATACAAAGTTGCACGTTTTACGAACAGGAATCCGCATCTTCTGTCGGTGTTTCGTTCATTCAGGCCAACTTTCCGCGAGATGATCGCGCATTACACGTAACCTGGTGTTTTAAATGCGGAAACCGGTTCGGAAAGCATAATCCTACGCGTTCACAGAGAGTATAGAGGAAATCGCTGGCGAGTTACAATTTCTAGGAACCCGTTCCACCTGAGAGAACCCCGCTTAAGCATAGTCTCCTAATACATGCATAATTTCATCTTCAAACTTTCTACGACTCCCTCTTTGCTCGTTTCCTCTCTTATTCTTCGCGTGTTATCCTACGGTCCTTTATCCCATGCCATGGGACCGTTTTCGACCAAGCCATACCAAACCATAAGAAGCCAACTCAGCGATCTACCCAATCAAATGTAAATTTCTCTGCTTCTCTCCTGCATACTACTCACGTCCTCCTGTGCCTTGTGGCTTTTCCATCGGAAAAACCTATCCATTTGGCAGCCTGGAAAGCTTCTGCTTCCTGATAGCCTCGCTTCTGCTCACAAACTCTCGTTTACAGCATCTTCTTGAAGAATATCGTGTCTTCTTTCTTTCGTAATTTCTCTTTACGATTATTTGTATGGACGTATAAACTGATAATTATTCCCGGCATAATTCACGCGACTATGAAGAGAAACATTCAGCACAAATCGGAAGAACGGATGGAATCTCGTAAATGAAGTTAGAAGAAGCCAGTTCGTAGATTAAGAACGAATTGTTTACTTCGGAGGAAGTTGGTTTTATACGTCTAGACTTTCTGCGTTCCACCACGATCCTCGATCGACGCTAAGAATCGGAGACTACGCTACAAGGGGGAGGATAGCACGGTGTCGTGGCCAATAACAGTCCTTGAACCTGGCCGAGCGATCGTTTAACGATAGTCATCGCGGGGAACGGTCGGCCGTCATGGGCCTCCGTTTCACAACAACGTCCAAGCTCCTCTCGCGTGACCAGGCTAATGAAATCATCGGTCACTCAGATTTCCTCCCGTGCCGAACGGATAGAGTACGCGATTTCCGGCGATGGGACAGCCCGTAGAGGAATCGATCACATCCTGCGATTGACTCGACTTCGCTTACAATCCCCGAACAAGTCTTCGAAGAAATCTTTCTAACGTTAACGACGCGTCTAAAATCTGTAAGACACTGAACCTGTCCCAATATTTATAACCATCGACCAGCAAGATCTATCCCATTAGTTTCCATAGTTCGATTCACAAAAATCTATATTTACGTTTCGACGTCGATACTTTTTCACTGAGAAACAAGAACATGTCAATTAACGATAACGTGGAAATCATTGATGCGACACGCAAAAAATCGCAGGAATCTTCATCGTCAGAGATCTTCAAGGAGTGTGAAGGAACATCCTGTGAAAAATTCGGAAAGATTTGGAACGATCGGTCGGATTACGATCGAGATTCGAGGTGGACGGTTCGAAGTGGACACGGACGACCGGCGTGATCGCGTACTGGCGTGGTATTGCAGGCACTGGATGCTGATCCGCGAGGGATTCAACGTGGAGCCGGTCGGTTCTTCGTCCCTCGCCCTCTCGATTCCCTCCACGACGTGAACGAACGAGAGGAGAAACTTCCTATCTCTCTCTCGTTCTCTTCCTCCTTCCCCTTTGCTTCCCTCTGCGTCCAACACGCGCATGTGCGGCTATCGATTCCGCCTGTTCCCGCAGGAACACAGGACTACGGCGATACTTTTTCCTGCGCAATGCTGCGAGGAAATCGTCCTGCGAACACCCCCTGCCGGAGATACGATAAAGACACGCGCGGCCAAATGGCTTGCACTAGCAAAGGGCAAATTTCAACTGAGCAGATTCCATTCTACCTAATGTGTTTCTTGGAACATTTCCTCCGTACGAAGTGTACAGGGCAATGACAGTACTCCTATTCTTTACGGGAAAACAGGTTTAAGATCCACCACGTTGTCAATCGATTTTATCTTGCCAACGTCTTGTTTTTATATATATTTTTGTAATATTGTTTTGTCGTAACATTACGATATAAAATGTTATTTGCCTTAAGTGACTAATTACAAATAATTGTATGATTATACGATTAGTTTTATATAATTATATATAATTATATATAATTATACAGTATGTCGATTAGCATTAACAATGCAATTTCTTGTGCTAATTTCGTATAATAAACCGTGGAAACTTTAATTAAGGTTAAAGAATAGCTTGTTTACATAATAGTTTCGGTTATGAATTTATGGCTTTGATCTGATAGTACTTTAGTTTACCAAAGTATCATCTATAATTCAGTTTTGGGGGGGAGGGGGGTGAAACTTCTGCAATTTATTGTTACGGTGAAAATGAATATAATCGCAGGATTGTTAGTGTGTTTTCAGTTCGCCACGAGCACGGCCTGCGCCTGCTGATGAAACGAGCTTAATTAAAAGGATTTAACGAACGCCGCCCCGGCTTTGGGCGAATTTAATTAAAGACGGAACCGCATCGATGCACCGATGCATCCTACCTCCTATAATCTCTCGTACGATTTTCACAATTTTCTCTCCACAAAGTCATGATATAAATCTTACGACGTGATCGCTGCGTTAAAATAACAGCGAGCTTACGAAAACTGCACGTGATCCATCCATTAGAATTTCTTTACCATTCTATTTTCTTATGTACACGATTTTTATGTTTTACGTGTATAATAATTTACTGCTATAATTAACGACAATACGATGTCATATAATTATTACATAATTTACGATTTATAATACGATCGTATCTTATATTTTACGAAATACCAATCATTAAAAACCAGACGTTTCATGCGTTACAACACAGCTCGTTTCATCCGACTGTACGTACACGCGTAAGAACGAAACATCCTTCAGAAATTTCATCGGTTTTTCTTTTCTTCAGAACTTTCTTTTCATAGTTTCTGGTCCGACGCGTTGACTTGTTCGCACCACCCCAACTGCACTCGATGCAACGCCGCCATAACAACTCACGGGAGTCGAATTACCCCTCCACGGACTAGAAAACAGGCAGGGGGAGAGTCAGAGAGAAACAAGGTTCGTTGGACCAGCAGATGCATTCGCTCAGGTGTTGTATTCGAGCTCGGTCGTGCATTCACGCACCTACACGAACCTGCGTAATCGTGGAGGTTGATACGACGCAACCCTCCGTCGACGATTGCCCGTGTCCAGCCCCCGTTTCGCGATGGAAAATTCCGCTTCCCCCGAAAACACTTGGCACAACGAACCACCGCGACATTCCCGATGGCACCTTTTAATATCGACGTTTGTTTGTCCGCGACTCGCGCCCATTTGACGGCAACTTTCATCGAGCAATTGTCATTCTGTTAGCATTTCTCTGACCGTTTTTCTCTTTACGATGGACTCATTTGCGATTTTTGGAAGAAATTCACACGTAGGTGAGGGATATTTATTTTTAAATGATTTTTGATGCTGGTAAATTCTTACGAGGACTCATTTTATAGTCTCTGATATCATTCGTGTTCGTTTAATGGAGGATCGACTATATGGTTCTGTAAGAATAACATTTCGTCTGAAGAATGTTTAATTCCTGAATGGACAACTGATAGATCGTTTTATAATTTCCTAGCTTTTTCATGGTTATGTAAATAGCCACGTAACTTTGACATTCAATTTTCTCGGAATAGAAAATTTATATGAAATCGAGCATTGCTGGGAATATTTGCGGAAGCGATATTTAACCGACAAAATAATATCTGTTCAATTTAGAGTAAATGAACAAATACGGTATATCTGCGAAAATAATATTCAGCAGACGAAGTAACTATGAATTCCTCCGAAAATCATATGGATTCGTAAACAGGAATTCAATGAACTGGAAATATCGAATCCAGCAAACAAAAATCTTGAGACGAAACGGTAGATCGGATACAAATGTATAAATTCAATCGGTTAAATGAACTTTGCGTTCGAACATATTGCGCCTTTTACACGGACGGAGATGAGAAAAGGCAAGCGAATTCGAGGGAATAAAATTGGGAGTCAGGTAGTAAGATAAAGCGTCTTCTCGAAACTGACAATTGAGCAAGAAAAATAGAGAAAGCTTGTGAACCGTCTATCAGAGCGAAAGTTCGATTCAAAACGCTTTGCAGCTTTGCAAGTCTCTGGAGGAACATCGTTCGATATTTATTTTGTTCCGAAGGAGATACAAAAATAAATTCGCTACGTGACTGTCTCTACAGCGGCTATATTTCTCGCAAAGGTTAGATACAACGAAATAAGAAAGGAAAGCATAAGAAATTGCATTATTGATGACGTTCGAAAGGAACGAAGTTAACGTGACATGTGCAAAATTGTTTCTGATACGGTTCGTGTCAGGGAATTTATTTGATAAATTGCAGCGAAGTCTCTGAGAATCGACGATCGCAACTGTCATATAATCGCGATACCGTTAATGTTATATACTATATGAAATTATCGCAGAATTTTCTCCTTTCTTTTATCGATTTTATCAATCTTATTGACTAAGGCTACTTGCCTGAAAAATTGAAGATAATCGTAAAAGTATCAACAGATACTGTTTTATCTCTGTATGTCTTTCATAATTTTCAAGAAAGCGGAGAAAACACGCTTGTTTCTTCGCTAATATTCCGTAGCCTTGACCCGTAGCCACGTTTGCAGGAAATCTAAGGGCATGGCAAATGAATCGATTGTTGGAACACGCTCAAACATACTCGGGGACCACGCACTATGCTCCAACTTGGCTCTAACAAGCGTCTCTTTGGCTTCCATTATCGTCGCAACGCAGAAACACGATCTGAAGGTGCCTATTACCATGTGTACACTTGCCTCGCGCTGTATAATCTCGCCACCGCATCGGCTGCGGCTCAACCCCAATTAGAGTTTTGGTAATGGAGAGACAGTCGGCCGTAGCCATGAAAATATACGGGCGAACGTCGATCAGTCGTTTGTCGAAACAAACAAAGCAGAAGATTGGCTTGGCTGTATCCTTTCAGATGGTGATTTTCATTTTCTATTCTAGTCAAAGAGATTTGATTCCAGATGAATTTCAAACATTTTATTCCATTTTTCTTTTCATCGTACAAATTACTCCATGCTATTCTAATCCGTTTGAAACTTTTCTTTATCGCCTGTTTCATATTTCACGTACGCGATTTTCTTTTACAAGCTTGATCGTCCAAAAATTCAAGTTCATAGTTCGATCGCGTGAAATTCGAATTCCGTGCTGTTCGATCGTTTATTTCGAAGCGTCTGCGTATGCAGCTAAGGCTGCGTTCCAAAACGTCCAGCAGAACTCTGAGAAACGCAAAGCGAGATACGGAGGCAAATATAATTATAGACTCGTTGCCGAGGCAGCAGAAATCGCCCGAGGAACCGTTCTCTTGGTTTTCTAACGAGAAACATAAGTTTAATTCTGACTTGAAAATAAGTACACGAGGACACGTTTGATGTTCTCGCGCGTTTCATAGCGGTTTTGCGTCCTAAGGTTCAGCCGTTTGCACAAAAGGTATATCGTTGCAGCTACGTTATATCTGTGTTGAATAAACAAACGATAAAAAGCAAGGAACAAAGAGGAAGTGGAAAACAAGAAGCAGGAAACGGCTTAATTAAATACGGTTTTGTATCTTGCTGAGGGTTCCATATTCATTCACAGTGTACTCCTATGTATTCTGGACGTTTTAACGAATTAACGAATTAAAAATCTATTATTAATAATCGACCGCCAGAGTTAAAGCAAAAATTGAAAATACTTTGTAAAAAGAAAATAGTATCGCTGATCATTTAATAAGAAAGGACTAATACACTTCCACGCTAGCATTGCTATTCATCGGACGAACATGACAAAGTCACCAAGGTGGAACGTTCAATTTTTCATTCCATAGACTTATCCAGCATCTACCGTCAATCACGGAAAAATCGTCGGCGTTCCAACGAAAAATTTCCATCGAAATTTTTCTATGCGAACATCCATCTCGAAAATGCAGGGTTTTAAACGTCACGTACGTGTTACCTGTCAATTCGACGACGACGAAGAAAAATATTCGGTATCCACGAGGAATAAACATGCGTCGTTGGCTAAGCCGTCGCGTGCTTGCATATCCGGTGCACGAAAATGCATTGGAGAGTGCAGCTCTCGAGCCACAATGCACGCAGCACTAGAGACTTGCGTATGTCCGCGCGATGTCATCGCTCCTTTTTGTCGTCGATGACGAGATATCGACTCGTCTCTCCTCTGTCTCTTTGCTTTCGGAGAATGAAAGCCCCGCCAGAAATTAATTGGACGTGAAACGACGGAAGGCTGAATGATGTTTACGAGAATGACGGAGAAAGGTTGGAATATCCTTTCCTTTACATTTTATCCGCGGGAAAATGTGAGAAAATAAATGTTTCGTACGATATATGATGATAAATGACTAAATAGTTCTGTCGAATGACAATTATATAATTGTTTATAATTTTGGCAGCATAATTTGACTCATAATTATGGCGCAATTATGGCGGAATGTTAAAAACGCTTTTAATCTTAGAAAGGCTTCAAAATATTTAATTAATTGAGATATAGCAATTGTATAATATTTTGAAAAGTATTTTGCCTTCATATCCATCCATCTCACTGAACGATGAACGAACGAAGATATTCAGCTGATTGACTTGCAAATAACAGCCTAATAACACATCACACATGATCTGGACTTTGCATCTTCAAAATATAACTCTGCAATTGCTCGTTTTAAATTTAAAATTCGCCGATAGCATCTTCACGACTCGCTCTCTGTTTCTTCAACGTTTCCCACAGTGTCTGCGCAGGCTTGTTTCCAGAAATTTTGCACGCAGATGTGAGCGGATGGCCAACCGTACAGTTGTCTAAGTCTAGATTCTAAACACGATAGGGCAGAAGTATCACGCGACATTCACGAGACCGTTCAGCCAGGAAGCAACGTTCCTTTAAAGTTCGCCGCTTATCACCGCGTATCGTGCGATTCTTCGAGGGAACGAGGAACATCCTGCCGAGTAAAATGGTAAATTAGACCCGGTGCCTAGTCCCTAAAACCGTCGCCCTAATGTCGGCCGATTTGTCTCCCTATTCAGAGGGCACCCGCAGAAATTTTAACGGCATCTAAATTAAAACGATTTGCCGTCGCGATATACGTTCGCTCGAACGTTGCTTGATCGAGACGAGTGACATTAATTAAATTTCGTGATGAAAATGGATAATTTGTTTGCTATTGCGCTTTCGTCTGACCTTGCAAAAAGTTTGTAACTATAACAACGAATTATGTTTTTTCTTTTTTTTTTTTTTAAGAAAAGTTAACAAGAAGTATACAGGAAGACATCCTGCTAAAATGTTATATAGCACAAGAGCTTAAATGCCTCGAAAGATTGGTTTCTTTAAAAATCACACAGCTCGTGTTACATCTTCTCACCACACTGACGCAGAGTTAAGAGCGACCAGTTCACTGGCCAAAGAGGAAGTTGAAAAAGTCAGTCTCAAATTGAACCAGACAACGAAATAGACCGTCTGTCGGCCGATTGTTCACAGAGAATCGTCCCGTCAGTCGGCTGACGAATTAGATCGGATCTCCCATCTAGTCGCTAAAACTGCTACCCTAATATCCACCCTGGAATCGACCTCCCTTATTCACGAGGGTGCTGATGATTAATTATCGCCACCCTTCGACAGCGACGTATCAAGGCGAACGAGAAACTCGTGATCTCATGCAACCGGCTTAAAAGTATCGTGAATGGAGGAACGATGTTACATATTTGCAAAGTCACGCGTGCGTGCAAGTAGCGGATCAGAAAATTTCGCAAAGATTCCACGATATATTTACTTAGTTTGCTTAGTCGAGAGTGTTCATCGTTTTTCCCCAATAAATTATCAATCTTGTTTGCATAGGACTATCCGTGTTTTCTTACGGAAACAACGACACGTTTGTTTCTGATTTTATGGCATCGGGCTCCGTTCGATAAAACGCAAGCTGCTCCTTCACGGTTCTACGTAAGCTATCGTTCGTTCACGGATGTCCATTCATGATGAACACTTTGATAAATCGATGTTTGAGAAGCGGTAGGTGGGTTCGGAAACACGCGACGCGTCAATTGTTGATTCACATGGGCTGGGAATGCATGAATTTCTTAAACGGTGAAAGTATAAATTTTTATCACGGATTATCCTCGCAGAAGCGATATCGATCAACGCCACTTTTTCTCCATTTCTCAACCTCATTACGCAAATATACGATTGACGTTCCGTTTGGATGCTAGCTGACCTTTTTAACCAGCATGCGAGTCTCAATCGTAAACAAGATGGAAGTAAACGCGAATCTCGTAAAAGCCTAATTGATCTTCACGAACGAAGAGAGAATCGCCGAAATTTCATTCACCGGTGCATAAAATCGTTTCAACGAACCAATTAAATCGCGAAGGGCATGCACGCGTGTATGTAATCGATTACGTGCACCCCCGCGTTTCGCGTTTGCCACGAGTAGTTCAAAGGGAATGAACTAAAAGGCAATCCTGCCTTTGGCATTTCCTTCTTTTTCGTGTCTCGATTTCGTCTTCTTGTTTTTTCAACGTTAATTTTCTTTTTCTTTTTTTTACCGTCTTGGCAGACTCGCTCGTCCGTCCATTAGCATTATTAAGGGTGGTTCGACCATCCACGAGGCGTATTTTATGGTAAAGTATCTAGCTGAAAAGCTAAAAGTATCGAAGCCGCGACTTCGTCACTTATCGAAATTAAATCTGATACCAAGTCGCGATCTACGAGCAGTAGATTTATCGCAGAACCTATACGCCTATCGATACGAGTCGCGATAAATAGCGTGGCTGGTAGAGGAAGTTTCACTGGTGAGAATCGAAAGTTATCGAAGAACATCGCAACAATACCGGCGAAGCTTTTACCTCTTCGTATCTCTTTACCTCCTTCCAGCTCGTATTCTTTTCCTACTTCGCGTCTTATCATTGAGATACCGTTTTATGATATTTCTCGAGTGGCTGACGTTATCGAATAGCCCTGAAAAGAGAAAATAATACTCGAAGTACAGAGGCTGAGCTCGATGGCGCGAAATAAATTTCTCTTTCCTACGACGAGATTTACTGCAACCAGTTTCAAGCTGCGAGTGAAAAGTTTCTAGAGAACGAACGTGCAGATTGACAAGTTTATGAAATGGCATGTAATAAGAGCTGCACATAAGTTGAAACGAACGAAAGTTTTCGAACGGATAGCGTTATCCTTTACAATTGTCAATTCAAAAATTCAAAAATATTAACAATAAAAAATTTGGATTCACAGATTTAGATCCAAGTGTATTCATACATTTTTATGTATATGCGACACAATTGGAGTATTCTCTCTATTCCTATGAATTTCGCACGTTGCTAAACTTTATCCAGTCAAATTTCGCACCTCTGATCCTTATTAATCCGACAATATTATCTGCAAGTTTCACAATTGGCTGCTCCGCAGAGCACAACGACGAGACAGCATCCAACAGAGCGCGAGGAGCGCATTTCTCCGCTTCATGCTGGCGTAAAGCACATCATATCGGTGAACACGGGGCTTACGCAACAACCGGTCGCTTGTATAACAACAATGAGCACGCGTGCACGCGCTTTTCTCGGTTAAAAATAACCGTTCTAAAAACCGCGGGCCCCGACCACGCTTGGAAACGCAACGCAATAGCGCTCGATCCATTGTCTCGACAATTTCTCCTAGCACGATTCAATTAACGAACAACAAGGCAGGCCGCGATACACGAGATTGACGTGGTTCTCTCGCCGAGTGCTATAACGATCGCGCCACGGGCCTTTGTCGTTTCGCCAATCGAACGTGTCGATCGAACGCGCGAAACGATGAAAAAATAGACTAACGACGACAAGAGTAAAGGAGGGCGTGAAGGTTCCTGGCATTCTGTGTCTAACAGAATGTTATAAAGGTGACCGGTTTGAAACGTTTTCTGGCGATAGTCCGTAGCACAGAAAACGAGTAAATCAAGACAGATTGTAAGATCAGTTGCGTTGAAACGAGAAAAGGAAGAATAAGGTGGAAAGGTGTAGGGGATGAGAAGACCTCGTTCATCGTATTTTTTCATAGTCGATGACAAATTTTGACGTAGCGACGAGCAAACAGGATGCTGCTTATCTGCATCGTTTCGATAAACGCGATACACATACAAGCTGCGTCGTACGCGCTTTTTTCGAAACGAGCGATCGTACGATGCGAAGATAACCGATGATGTTTCCCTGCTACTTCCTTTTATTGCTGATCCAACCGATAGGTGACAACTATAGGACTTTGTGCTTAACATTTTATCTGTTACATGTTTTTATCGTGAACAATGACTCGTTATAAACCGGGGAATTTTCAGAAGATTAGGGAGAAGATTGATCGTTTTCTTCGAATTCTGGTGTATTTTATGCTATGGAACCATCCTGCTATCAACCTTCAATTGCCACGTATATTTAAAAATTATGCAGTTTCTGTAGCAATTGTATTTATTTGCATATTTTAATAATGTTTTTATGTAAAATTGAAAAAAAAAAAAAAGAATTAAACGCCTCTTGGAAGAAAAGCATTAACCTCTTGGGCAGAAACGGGGAAAAGATTCCTTCGGATCTCGCTCATAGAACCAGGTGCTATTAATTGCGGACTACCTCTTACGCGTCACAGATTTCCTATAAAATCGATGTCTTTCTTACGATAATTATAAATGGCAAGTAACATGCTGCTTGTACTGCTTACGTTGCTTAAAGAGATATATTTACATTTAAAAGTCGATTTTAAGGATTAATATAATATACTAACAAAAAATGTACATCGAAGAATAATTACATCATTGTATCACTGATACTTCGTGATATTACACGTTATCATAATTAATATATAATACATAATAATTTAATTTCACTGGCAGCGTGTATCCATTCAAAACAGCACAGGTCTACAGGGACCGTTTTTCCGCAACGACAAGGGAAGAACGTAATCGCAGTTGCTTGGTTAGATATTCAACAAAAGCTCCATTACCGTGGTAATTAGGTTCGTTAATTATTTTATAAAGTTGGCAAAACCGGTTAACGTTGCCACGGGTCGCAATTACTCCCCCGTTTGTTGGTATCGTTCAAAGCGAAACACGTGTTCTACGTCAACGTGCATCGGTACATTTTCGTACGTTAAAACCCGTTAGCTTAATTAACTTCCTACAACGTCGTATATCTTAGAACCTAACATATTCCTCCTATGTGTCATTTAACGTTCTTTGCAGACTATCTTTTCCTCTAGAGCCAACCATACATATGCTTGAACCTGCATCGTCGTTCTTTCCTCTCATAAGAAAACAAAATTCTACTTGGAACAACTTGATACACACAGACTATTCATTATATCTCTGGCAGTAGCCACGAGGAGCTGCATCCGCAATTTCCAACGACTACCTACTAAAAAGCGAGACGAAGCAAGAAAAACATTCCGCGCTCTTTTTTCTCCAATTTTTCTCGTTCATCTTCTCGTTCATCATCTCGTTCCAGTTGGCACGGTATCGTTGGAAAGTGACGAGAAAATCAACGGACCAGCCGTATCTTTTCCGATACGTCACTGCAACGAGATACGGTGGCCGAACAACGGTGAAAATAGCAACGGGGGACGATTATGTTTGGAGCTTTGGACGTTTCGGTTTTTCCGGGTTATCGTACAAAACTCGCTCGCCACGGCTACGTTCGATAGACTTTTAATCGACCACGCCCCAGTCTCATTGTGCGACCCAGTAATTGGAAACCGTGCTGTTTGTTCGCGTTATTGCCAACAGCGGGCAGAGAACGTCGAGGATTTCGAGTCGAATCGATCGCTCCTCTCGATGTGCCTTATACCGTACCTGACTGCGAAGTCATCGATTCGTGGTATCGGTTTGAAGAACAAGATCGAGCACTTCGAATCAAATCGATACTAATGTTTGAATGTTTCGAATCAGTGACACGTACTTTCAATTAATGGTTGCAACTAGCAATAGTTGAGATTATTAAGTCGATACGGTAACAAAGTTCGAGTATTAGTTATCGATAGAGCAATAATTTTTGTATTACGTTTACATCGTTTCGTCTACGTTCTTATTCCGCTGTATTGGCCCCTAGGCATTTATGATTCTCTACGTTCAATTAATTGCGAATAATTCCTTTTTCGATAAAAGGAGATAGTGAAGAATATCGTTAGAACGTGATTACAGCAGTTATCACGACAAAACGATCACTCAGTTACTTCTTATTTCAAACACACTTCGCACACTGCTTAATTACAGACATCAGAAACCACGCAATTAATCTCTCCTTACGTGAGTAACGAGATTAATTGCGATGATTCTATATAATTAAACTTTCGTGCGATCGATGTAAGCATTATTAGCGCACAGCTGGGCTTATTATAGAGAACACTCTCGGTCGCTCATTTTACCAAGCAATTTACCATTCTGCTGAAAATGAAAATAAAATGACTGTAACGAAAATTGATTTTTTAGTATCAGAAACAAAATTAAAAAGTAATTACCAATCGTCGTTTTGTGCGTCACTCGCGTGCCTTTATGATGTAATAGAATCCCGTTAAATTATTTTACGTCGATTCAATGGACGAAAACGGTGTAGTATAACGACAGTTACAAAGCATCGACAGTTACTGGCAGAATGAAAACGTTAATTGCGAAACGAGCGTGGCTACGTGCGTGCGGCAAATGGTTCGCCGCAATTTCTTGCCAACAGCCACGGCAATTGAACGATATTGGTTTGCCACGGAGCAAAATTGGATCGTTTCAAGGAAGTGGACACTTCAGCAACGCGCATGGACGCTCCAATTCGCCGGTAATTGACCGACGAGAGGCAAATCGTCTTCCCCAGCTCGCGTACACTCTGCGTGGCTTCCGTGTCAAAAGACTCGCATACAACGGGTCTTGGCGAAGCAATGGAAATCTCGGGATTTATCGAGACTCACTATGCCACTGCGAACGTTCAACTCCAACAGCAAATCGAATCTTCACACATTACGTAGCAAATTACAAAACATTCGACGCTTTTATTTTCCATTAGATTCTCTGCTAGTGGAATTCATTATCCAATCAGCCGAAAAGCCGTTTCAAATTTTTACAGCCTGTTTGAAGAACCTTTGGATTTTCCAATCGAACGTGCATCGTTTCCAGAGCGTCCGTGCGAATCACCGCAAACGGACGTGTTCTGGTTGACTTAAAAAAAATCACAGAGCATCGGATAGAGGCACAAGCCGAAAGTTAAACAAAGGGCCGTGGACACAGGCACGCGATTCAACAAATTCTAATCCCATGGAAAGCGCACGATAGAACTTCCTGTTCTCTCGCTAAGCGAACTCATCGACCGGCTCTCGGTCAACGTTTCGGACGCATTCAACCGCATTTCCATTCGTTTCCACTACGCCAGACGAAACTGCGTATAAATTTCTACGTATCTATGTTGTTCCAACTTTCGAAAAAGCAGTTGCAATTTTTATTTTATTTCTTTCCGACTATTTCAATGACGAACCATCGTCCGCAAAGCGTCGGTGTATTTTATTCAGAATTTTCGTAAAAATATGCGAAAGATGTCGCGCGTTGCACGTTAAAGTATAATTTGTTTGAATAGAATAGAACATAGCGAGCCAAGTGATAAATATTCAATGAAAGCAAAGAGAAGAAAATTGTTAAACATTTTTAACGAAGATACTTGGCGAAATGTTTGAAGGTAGAAGACGAGGTACAACATCGTCGGGCGTTTCCTTTTCGTCGCAACTGCAGCTGCAACGTACATACTTCCGCTCGTTAAGCACGTCCCGTGGCATTTCCACGCATCCCAATCGCACATCGTGGCCCGCCAGTTTAAATATAGACGGAGCCTTCGTCCTCCAGCCTTACTCCGAGTTTTGTCGATTAGAATTTCCCTTAATGGTTTCGACAGCGAAGAATGAGAGATCAGAGGCACGGCGACGGAAGAATAAAAGGGATTCTTCGAGAGATGCGTAGAATTTTCGAGATCGCTGACTTTCTACTAAGATTAGGTTAAAAATAGAGAAAAGGGAGGATAAGAATAGAGGAAAATCTAAAATAAAACACACGAGTTCAGTGGTTTAAGATTAAAATAATACGGCTTCGAAGTCTGTGAATTAAATTGGGAAGCTTTAATTTTAGAGAAATTTCGAATTTCAATTCGGTGATATCGGTTTTTCAAAGTTCAAAGTTCAAAGTTTAAATTTAAAGATCACACATTTTACCGTAAATTCTGAGAACTCTCGAACTTTTTATACACAGGCTCCACGATTTTCGTTTCATTTTCATCAAAAATATACTATCAGCCGCTACTAAAATACATGGAGGATAAAAATATAATATTCGAGGCTAAGGCTTTAGATTTAAGAGCAGATAAACTTGATTCCCGATGTCGAATAAAGATCCGGCAGGATTAAAGCTATACAACGTCGAGTCGTTCGTGACTCGCGCAAATCGATCGCTTTTTCACCGAGCGAATAATACGAAATGAACGAAATCCATCGATACACCGGATCCTCGCTTTTATGGTGAACATGAAACAAAATGTGGATACAAAAATTATCGATAGACCGGCCCTGAACTAGAACCCACGTGTACATCACGTGGTCGTTTCCCACGCTTAAGTACGCGCCAGACTGTGAGCAGATAAATATCGATGGGTCTACCCAACCATGAAACAACTATGGAATAGTCAAACTTTCACAGGACCTCTGGTTCCCAGTATCCTTGCAAACTTGTAGGCATCCGTCTTTCTCGTTTCGGCCGAACTGAAATTTACTCAGAGAGATTGGATCGTCGTGGTCTCGATCAACCACGCGAGACAAAATATCACTTCGATGGTCGATTATTAATAGATCGAACGATTCGGTAGAGAACTTCTCGAGGTTCAAGTATCATCGTCTATTTTGGTCGGCTGCATGTCTTTGCACGCCCACCAGGCCCTGACCGCCAAAGAAAATCGTCGTCTGCATGGTCGATGCCTCTGGACGTGGCAGGATTTTCGCGAAATTCGCGAAAAGACCAAATCAAAAGGAAGAACCGCGACGTTTCCAATAATAGTCGAACGCGGTTAACACCGGCCACTATTTATAGGTAGCAGTCGGTGCCCTCGGACCTGCCTGCGTTCTTCAAAGACGACGACGACCGTCTCGACACCGCGTCACCTTTCCAACGCAAGGTATTCTCGGCCGAGAATGATTCAAGTATAACGGAATTCGCCATTCTGGGGCCAGACGGACTGATGCTGGTTCATTGTCAGACAATTTGGTTAGACATGCTATTGTCAAGATTCGAAATTTTATACATTTGATGCGTTGTAGTATGCTATTATGTCGAACGAATAAAGATTCCGATCGTATTAGGACAGGGTTAGGTTTCAAGAGTTCAACTTGTACCGAACGAAATTATTTAAGAAGATACATGAAGAACCAAATTCATTGCATCTTCGTAACGTCTGTCAATGGGTTCAAAAAGTTATTAAAATTCAAGTCGATGAAATGCCAGCAGTGGTGGCCGCCAAGGACACGGCCGCGAAAAGGGAACCTCTTCAAAGAACGTTTGTTTCTTCTCATCCCGGAGACGCACGGTCAAATAAATCGACGAACCTTTGGCGATCCTCGTCCCGAATCACCATTCCTCTCCCCAGGGAATTTCCACGAACTATTTCCGGTAAGCGCGCGAAAAAGGCTGCCGTCAGCGAGGTGGAAGCTACCACGAAGAAACTTTCAAATCTACACGTGGCACGAAATCCTATTTGCGGCGATCCAGAAGGCAGGAAATCTCGTTCTCTCCGGCTCAAAGGACGCGAAAGTGTGACGGAGTTGGACAAGAAGATGGAGTTCCAGATCGAGCAATTTCAATCGGCGGTTGACCGTGGGTTGATCTGGAATAAAACAACGAGAGACCCAGGTTGAAAGCCCAGGGAGCAAGATGGCAGAAAAGCCGATACACTCTGACAAAGCGAGACGAACAAAAGGTGGCCATGGAGCGGGACTGTATTGGTCAAAGGATCACGAACTTTGCAAGGATCGCGAGAAGGATTTGTCCGCTGATTCGAGAACAAACTGCTGGAACAAAGAGTATTCAACAAGGCAACGAAGACCTTTTTCCTTTGGACGGAAATCGTTCGGTGTCTGATAATACTCTTCCACTGGCTTCTATAAAAGGAATCTTTATCGAAGTCTTCGGCCTTTTGCATACTTTCATGGTCGAGGGAGGGACGCGTGGAAGAAAGAGAAGAAGTTTATAGCAGAGATTATATTTTTAAGGATACGATTGGATAAATCATTTGTACCAATTTTATCTTCTTCTAAAGACGATTTGGGGTTTTCTAAAGACGAGAAGAATCTTTTTACATCAATGAATCTAAGTAAATCATGAACCTCGTCGATTCATCGTTAAGAAGTGGCATAAACAATCGTAAATTTCGAGGAAAAAAAAAAAAAAATATCTAATGCTTCCAACATCATCGCCCGATTGGTGAAACTCCTAAATTGCTATAAATAATAAACTAAATTGCCATAATAAATAAGATTCCAGAAATTGTGTTATAATTTTTCATCTAAATCTTTCGACTTAAACAACCCGAGAAATGAAATTTTATACAATGTATTTAGGTCAACGAATAGAACCGTATGAAATTACAGAAGCTCACACTAATTTCTGTCGAACCTAAGTTTCTGAAACTTGAACATTGAGAACAATATGTGAGAAACATAGTGTAAATAGGACACGGGATATTTTCCAGCTACCGATGCATTTGGGCACAAGACAGTTTTTATTGGGCTTTCAAGGGCGAAACCCTTGCTGTATTTCATGTGGCCAAGAAGGATCGTGGCATAAACGTTCCGTCCATGGTGTCGAGTCGTTGGCAATCGAAAAAGCAGTTCTTGCCTTCGAAATGACGTTTCCATACGTAAATATAGGTGGACCTGTTCACACTAACAAGCGTGAACATAGAGAAATGACTAAACCAGACGAAAACGAACCGTTTGAAAGACGAAGGTTCTGCCGTTATGTTAGCATAAACTACAGTGGCCTTTTCCTCATATTCTCAACCAATTTTTACACGTGTTACTTGTCCATAAATACTGACTAAATGACGCAACGATACAATTCAGCCAATTTTATAATTGCAATGATCAAATTATAATCAATAACTCGACAAATTAACTAAACAAATAAACCAACGAAGAGAACGATCAAATTTGTGCGTTCGTCGAATTTGTCCGATAAGTCCGACCATTTAAAAATTAATTTTTTAGTGGTCGTAAAAGGTTAAACACCTTAAGCAGAAGAACCATTCGCATCAAACTTAACAATCTACCGAAACATTCGAATCGCTTTACTCGGCCCAGCCAGACGTTTAATATCAGAGCGCCGTGATATTTAACCGCCGGCTCACGACATTTTTACACGCGATTCCGTGCAACAAAGGTGAAACCACGTTTCATACTCGTTTCAAGCGAGCGAGGATAACGACACACAAAACTCGAACATCTGTACGAGACGAAACGCGTCCAAGCTTTCGAAGCAAGGTGTCCATGTTCACGCGTTTCACACCAAAAAGCGATATTGACGCTGGATATCAACCGGCTATTATAGCCATTCGTGTCGATTGCTCGTGCAAGCATCGATCGATAAGTATCGATTGACGTTTGTTATCGCGTCACACGTCGACCTTGCGGCGAATCAGATACGAGAAAAGGGCAAACAGGTTTCGTAAACGCGTGGCGGAACGCCGTTTCTCTACGGTCGATGGAAAAATTGAGAGAAAGTGGTCGTCGCATGGTGTGGTAAAGATGTTAAAATAATCGCACGAGAAGCGACGCGCTCTTAATCGAAGCGATTCGATTGCAACGCGTGCGATTATTAGCATCCACCGGCTTGGCAACTTTCTCTGCGTGGCTCTCGGTGCGATCGCGACCGAAATTCTCATTCTGATCGCGCGACAATGAACGCGCCCGCCGAAGGAAACGACGACTCGCCGTCTCGCCGAGCGGAAATGACTTGAGACAGAGTCGCGTCGTGCTCTTTTGTTTACAAAAATTACGTCGCCATTATCGTATCTCGCGACGTTCATCGTCGCGTAATTATTTCTCGAGCTGCTTCACCGACGATCCATCGTGTCGCTCTTGAATTATTGGCCCGGCTGTTTTACGTCTTGCATTTAACGTCGCCAATAATTTTGCCCGTCTACGAAAAATTAATAATCTACTCTCGGTACACTGCAACATATGAACTAACGGTTGTTAATATCCTCGCGGATATAATTAACGATATAATTAACGATATAATTAACGGGGAATAAAAAATGCACTCTTGCATATTTATATAAACGCAGCACAATTATTAATAATCGTATGGATAATGCGATTGATTTACGAGCTTCCGTAGGAGCGCACTAATAATATTATTGCTCGTCGTTCATTTTGGTAACGGGTGGCGGCGGTTCTTACGGATCCCATAAAACCCGATATATCCTCTCGCGAGTCATTTCTCATTCCACGTGGAGACAAGCGACGCTCCTTTTTCTCGTCTCGTTTTCGAGGACTCGCGTAGACGTGGCTGGAAGCTTATTTAAACGCCTACTGCCGCCCGATATTTTTATATACCGAGGCGTGGCACCGTTCTCTTCTTCGCGCCCTCTTACGCGTCCTCACCGTGCCTTCCTCCCTTTTTCTCCCTGTCTCTGTTACACCTTTACTATACTTCTAAAACTCTCTTATACGAGTGAAAAGGAGGGAAACGAGGAAAAGAGAACGACCGCGGTAACCATTTGTTATAACTTATTGTACTGATATGCGTTCCTCTGTTTGCGTTGGCCTACGCCCACGCAACCACCGTGCTTCCCCTCCTTTTCCCTTTCACCGTTATTTCTCGCTCTTCTCTAGTCGTTCTCGCTTTCTCTGCTCCGTCTTTTTCTTCCTCGTTACACATTGTGTTCCAATACGGACAACCACTCCGGTCGTGTCAATATTTTTCGTGCCCGCGAGGGATGATATTTCGGTTTTCGATGCGATGGGCGTACAATAGCCCTTTAATTGCGTGTTTTCACTGTGCCAAGGGGAGGAATAAAATAATGTAGGTGAATTAGTTAGGGCGTTCGTTAGGGTTTCGTGGCTACTTTATACGAGCTCGTGCGATTGTTGAAGGTAATAATGGAGCTTGATTGGAATTTGCTTTCGCTCAAACCCTGTCTCTTATTTCGAAACAGAAGGAAAACAAAAATACATGGTCTAGTAATAAGATATCGATAATATTAAAATCGAGGCAAGATCGTTCGAAATCTTTCGCTCTATTCATAACCAATTCACTCTTCGTGTGTTCCTTCCCTCCTAAGTCACTTCAGACCGAACTCTTTATCAACTACGTTCTCCTATGAAGTGTACACAAACGTGCACACGTTTTCCCATGCAACCAAATAAATTCTCCAACGTTATTTTAAACTACGTGCCGTATATACTAGATTAAAGAGGCTTTAGACTAAATAGAACCGGACACTTAACATTCTTTCTCTTGAACCTGCGTCTCGCTGTTGGGCCACCTAACGAGAAAAGTGAAACTTGTTGCTGATAAGTGGTCTTCCTTCTTTAAGATAAATCCCAAAATCGTAATCCGTGACACTATCTCCACCTACCAAACGATCCATTTTCAAAAATCATCCGAAAGTACGAGATATTCAATTAGCCCTTATCTGTTCAGCCAGCTCATCGACAAAGTCGAAAGCCTAGCCGAGCCCCGGCAGGATGACGGGTCAGTCGAATCTACCCCTCGGATCGGCCCTATGAACGCATTTAAATTCGCGATTAATCTCGATGCGGAGACGCGGCAGCGATAACGCTCATTATCTGGCCCAGGGCAGCGGCGCGAATTTATTTTCGGCGTTGGCTGCACGCAGCAAAACAGCGACCGAAGGCGAGAAGGGAAGGAAGGGTAGCGCGAAAGGGGTTGCATGCAGAGGCAATTTATGCGGAGGCACGCGCCACGCCGGCGCGCATACAATTTACTAAATTTCCGGAAGCGGCTGTTAACCTTGCGGACGAGCCTGGCATATCGTCGAGTTCGTCCATTGGAACGACGATGTTCGCGATCGACACGCCGCAACCTCCGATTCGTTCCGCCTCCGAACTTCCGGAAGACGTCCAGCTGCGAAAAGAAGATCGTCGTGGCTTGATAAACTGGCAACCCTTTGCGATTTTCCCGCAAACCGATGGTAACTCTTAATTGGGAGGCACCTTCAGGTGCGCGTGAATAACAATTTTTAACTCCTTTCGACATAACAAATAGAAAACTTTCTGCAAGCCTGATGATTCTGGTCGTCAATTGAGAAATGTTTCGCGAAACCTGTCATCGACTTTCGATATCGATATTCTTTCGTTACCAGAAAGATAAAAAATAAACTTTGTATCTTTGTATAAACAATAACCACGTTGTGTGTATAAGAAACCCAGTATCGAAGCACTTTAGCTCTCCTTAAATCTTTACGGTGTAGGTAGCAACAATAGAATGTTTCGATAGTAACATCTGAAAACAAGATTTGAACACTATCTCTTGCGCCGTTACCTTTGTACAGGTCAGTAACCATTATTTCGCTTCGAGTGCTATTTTCAAATATACCCTATCTTTATTCATTCATTCATTCAAATAATATTTTAGTGGACAAACAAACAGACTTTAACAGTCAAATGGTAGTTTTGCTAAAATTACAAAAATATTTACCAAACCCCTATCGTCGCTTTATCGACGAATACTTCGTTTCGGTGATCATTTCAATATTCTATCGACAAATGAAAATATTCACGGTGTAAGGAACAACTACGAATAAGAAAACTCATGTCAGATAACTTTTTCACGACTTCAAGGGCAATAATTATTTGTCCGAGCGATAAGGACGCCAATAAAGAAGGCCGTAATCGGACACCATCTCTCTTTCCAATCTCCCTTTGACTCGCCTAGGAAATGATTTCTGCCGCGCCCCAGGGTTGCTGCTTTTGTTACGAGCCCTTAAACCCGTCTAATCCGAATACAAAGTATTAGATTTTACGAGGCAATCCGCTGGACAATGGCGGCACGAACCTAACGCAACATCGAGCCACATTATACAAGCGGCGGCACGAAGGCATCTTCAAAATAGAAACACCGGAAAGCACGATGCCTCACGATTTTTCTTCGGCATCTACCTCGTTCTTTTTCTTTTTCTTCTTTTCGTCGAAATAATTACCGACGACGGCCGGTTGATTTTCAATCTGCCCCCTCTCTTATCCTCTTCGACAAAAATCCCGACGACGAACGAAATTCGTGAAATTATTACGAAACTTTTTCCGCTTGTCCATCGTTAAACCCAACTTTTCTCCCCTTCGATAAAATATCGCCCGATAAAATCGCGACGAGGCCGCGAGGGTGCGAGCGATTAAACGAAGTTACTCGACGGACTCGAGTGCGAAACGAACTCCATCGTCGAAACCGGACTGAAAACGTGCTTCGTGTAACGAGCCGAAATTCGAAAGTTTCCACGAATACCCCGAAACTACTTTGTTTCTGCGATAGCCCGCTTCCCCTGCTGTTCGTTCGGGTTTGCTCGTTTGGAAAAAAAAAAGAAAAAGAGCCGAATCCTGACGATATTAGGATATGGTTAGAATTATAGAAAAATAAGATGGAAAATGTCTTCAATAAATAAAGTTTTCTCCAAGATCATTGTGAATTAAGTGTCTTGAAATTAAGTATTTTAATTGAAAAAAAATTATTTTCTAGCAAAACGTGTTTTCTGTTTCCTGGGTAAGTCAGGTACGTAGAATTCGATAGCCGTAACGTGAACTCTTGTAACAGACTGTAACCTTCCAAGTCTCCAGAAATAACTCGAAATTTCTCCACTTCGGTCGCAAACGAAAAAAGGATTTTGTACCGATGCAACATCGTAAAACGGAACGAAGGTCGTGAAACAGGAAGCTAGTTTCCCCCTGCGTGTCAAGCTCTCGGCTGGGAAATATTATTCCAGGCTACGAGCATTGTCGAATTTGAAAGTCCCTGCCAGCTGTGGCGTCCCGTTCGTCCTCGACGCTTGCCTAGAGAAGCTACCAATGCGGGATTAAATGCAAGACACGAAAGCAATTTGCCGCGGCAGCTGCTCGACATCTGCGGATTGCATTCTGCTCGCAACCTTCGCGATCTAAGCTCGAATAGTTCTAGTACGGACGAGCCGGGTTCCGACTCCAGTTCCTACCTCCCCGATCACGTTCGCGCAGATTACACGGACGATTCCGTCCACTAGGTTTACCTGTAAATAGAAATCCCAGCACGGAAACGATTCTCGAAATAGGAGGAACGTGATAGTCCAGCTGAAAACGGACGAGATTTTTAACGCACGAAGCTGGACAATGGACTTCGTCGATCTTGAATCGGAAGAAATTTCGAGAGATTTCGAGCGATTGGGGTGCAACCGGTAGTTTCATTTTATTAGGAAAATAAATTGATTCGATTGGAAATTTTTAAGAGAAGAGTAGAATTGAAGCAGACTCGGATGAAGTTTATAAGATCCTTTATGTCACGAAGAAATATCAAGCGATGGAAACTGCCCTGTTATCAAACGAAAGAATATTAGTATTATCTTTGCACGATAATAAAAATGACAATTGGTGAACTCCAAAATTTCTTGTGTATCTCCTTTTTGGATTTTAGATTTTAGAAAAGGATTTGGATTCAGATCTTAGAAGAGGAGCGAGGAAACGAAGTGATTTAGTAATACTATTGTTGGTAGTAGTAGTAGTAATAGTAATATTTAGTAACATTGGAAACTCAGAAAACGATGTTGTAACAAGAGTTGTTCGCACATATCGGAATGCTATTACGAACTCACGTCGGAATGTTCTAATGGCGCGTGAAGAGGAAGTTCAAATGCGTGTGGAAACTTAGAGATTAAGCCGAGAATGTTCAGAGGAATATAAAGCATTTTAGAGCGAATATTTCTCAGGAAAACGTGCCAATGAATTTTTTAACTGGTCCGAATTTTAATATCGAATCGCAACGTTACTTCACCGTTATTTTTCTTTAACTTCTCAAATTATTTTTCGAAGGGATGAGGTTTCCGTATACAGATATAAAATGACCCAGATGTAGAAAAAGAAGTAAAGATAGAACGAAACAATTTCGAAGTGTCAGAGGCTCGTGACAAGCCATCCGAAAACCTCGACTTCATCTTGAAGCGCGAGTAATCACTCCATAAAGGGAACACGGTTCACCCTCGGAAAGCGAAAGAAATGGGGCGCCGTGTATGTCAATGAAACTGTCTCGTCGTCGAAAATAAAAGCGGCTGCTCACGATTTGGGACGTCGACGATAAAAATAAGTGCACTCGGAGGGTCTCGGAATTCCCACTAGCGATAACAGATTAAGTACTAAACTTGCTAACACTCTCCGATGCAACTTACTTGAGAAGAAAACTTAAATCAACCGCATTTCGTTGCATGTTGCTCACGCGATAAATGCTCCTATCGAATATTCGATTAACATCTAGCGACCTGGTGATCGATCCGGAATTCTCCTGATAATTGACATTATCATATTGAATGACATAGGCAATAAAAATACTAAAAACGTGTACAAAACGAGGAAACTGGTCACAATCGGATTCGGTAAACAGATTGTAGGGCTCTTTCACACTTCGACGAGAATCAGTTATTTCGATTGGTATTGGTATAAGTAGCCACGATACAAAATTATTTTGATTCTGAATACCTAAAAGAAGGTTCCTTTAGTGGTCGCTGCAAACGTCGTTACATCATTGCGGGAGAAAATGTAACACGTAGTAGGAATTTTAAAATAAAATTGTAAAACCAGCCATTTTAACTGGTGTGATAGTTCTAGTATTAAATTCCACCGTGTGATTAAACGTTGGTACAAATAAAGATTTGTTATAACAGCATTGAATACTTTTAAAAATGTAGAGAGATGTATAGATATTCTAAATCTTCAATATTCTGAAAAACTGGAACGGTAGAAAATCCTAGTATAATCCGCACCAAATGAGATCGTCGTATGTAAGATGTTTCAAGGAAAGAGCCTATTCATTGGCGTTGAATAATGATACGAAGAACGTGTTGCGCTCGCAGCAATCTTCACGCGAGCAGAATGGAAAGCGAAAGCAGCTGAATCATACTTATTCTAACTCGCATTTGCTTCTATCTAAACTTCAACATCTTGGAGAAAAACCATGATCTTCGAAACTATTTCATATTCTCGTTAGACTAATGATGCATCTAGAAAAAAAAAAGAAAAAAACTGTGAGAACCGGCAATAAAACGATTTAAAGGCGTCTTAAAGTCATGTTCTGGTCAGATTCCTGTTGAGATAAAAAAAAAGAAAAATACATAAGAGTGCTCCGTGTCCGCAACCTAATGATCGCTAAAATTCCTCAAACTGTGGACTGGACGTTAGATCGAGATAATCTTCGTGGTAACGAACTACTTTCGTCGGAACTCCATCCTCCAGCACCGTTACGATGTTCTTTAAGTATAGAATATGGTCGGTCCTCTGCAGGAATGCCAGCGGTGACATGCTCTCCAAACATCCAAGTTCGGCTAACATCGAAGGGGCATTGTCGTAATGTTTGATCTTTCGAAAAGCTCCTTCGACACCCTTGCGAACTAGCGTGTTTCAAAGTTACCAAGTTTCAAAGTCCAGCGTCGAGAAGTTTCTGAAGTGGTGAAATCACATTCGCAAGGAAGAAACAGAGGAAGGAAGCACGGCGCAGGAACTGAAAGGAGCAAAGGTTATGTACGGTCACGGTCAAACGATTGGCGTGAACGTGCTTAGTCACGTAAAGCTTTTCGTCGACGGATTTGCAGAGTTTCCACGTGCCAGCTTATGCCTAATATGCTCGTAATATGCACGATCATTCCTTACGACAGGAATTTGGCTACTGCTCGCAGATGTTTGTTTCTAATATTTGGATAATTCTATAGGATTAGGCATTTTGACTTTGATCGTCCGTCTCAAATATTTGGTCGTTACGAGACATTTCGCACTTCATTCTTGTTCCGAGTTTTAGTATTTGCTTTCGACGTACTTGACTTTGTTTCCAGTAAATAGAATCATTAACAAAGTGGTGACCAACTATTTACGACCAATGATTCACTATCAGCGCTGAGTCACCACACGATAAACGTATTATCCATAATAATTAGCCAGAACGTCCATTATTACCGGCTAATAACGTTAAAAAGAAACCAAAAAACTGCACAAGACCTTTGGCCTCTACAAAATATCTCCTCCTACCTACTAACGTGCAATCCATCCATAAAAAGGAGAAAGACTTATTTTGTAGCATCAATAATTCTCACAATCAAACAAATCAGAAAAATAATGTCCTACACTGTAGAACCCACTGGAATAAACATCATGAAACATATCAAAACAAAATTTACAACCTCCTAACCATTTTTACCTCCCCCCTCTCTCTCCTCCCGAATCGCTATACACGTTCATTCTAAATCGGGCAACCACGAAAAGGTCAATCTCGTACGTCGAAAGATCTTCCATTCGTGGACGAAAAAGCAATCGACAACCGATCGGCTTTCGATCGCGAAACGGTAACAGGTTCCCGAGTTTCGTAATCACGTGTTTAATCAGGAGCACGCCAGGGAACCGCGTTCGGCTGAGAATCACGAGGCGGACATGGAACAATGAGAAACGATCGCGGATCGTGGCCGCTGTTCGCCGAGTGTTCCATAGCGCGCGCTACTCGTTCCGCTCGATTAATCCGGCCCCGAGTGTCGTGCTGGCATTTCCGTGTGAAAAAGCACCCTTTTGTGAGCCACGAGAGCGAACCGGAGCACCCGGGAGCACTCGCAGGGAGAACACGATGATGGGTCTTGACGCGACGAGTCTGTAATCCTCGCATTGTCTCTTCATCGCATCTTCGTCTCTTCGTTCTCTGCCCGATCCACCTACACAACGATACCCTGGGAAATCCGTGCCTTTGTTAAGGGTTGCGCAAGATTCGGATTGGTTCTCGATCTTCTCTCAATGTTACCGGTGTATCGCCCGATATCGGGAAATGTCGAAACGTTTGAAGAGAGGCATTAGAACGTTGGTTCGAGATTTTTTGAGCGTTCGTGGCGGCTATGCTGATGTTTGACGATGGTTTTCTGCGGTACAGTACAAGTTGAAATATATAAACTAGTAAACTAAATCCCAAACAGGTAGTTTCTTTAATTTCAGGAAAATCCTCTTACATTTTTCGGGTTTACATTCAACTGCTAATATTTAAAGATTTTCGTAGTCTCCGTGGCTCACGGTAAAAGACAATTTTATCAAAACCGAAACCAGCATACAGATACAATACCTGGCAGAGTTCATCCAACTGCTCTCCAATTTCTCTTACAGCGCGTATAACGTAGCCGAGCGCGGTGTGCAACATCTTACGTCCGTCCATAACCGTTACGCCGCGCGGGGCGAGAGTGCACATAGAAATGGCTGTCGTAATCTGGCCGCGACATTCTGCGGCTACGTCTCGCGTTACGTTCCTCCTGCAGCTGGGGTGACAATAAGAAAGCCGATACCCTCGCGGTCGAGGTTATCTGCGCGACGTTTCGCGATTGTCCAGTTCTCCGGGACGCGGAATCGCGCTCGTTAGATAGAGAATCTAACACGGAATCGTCGGGAAAATCAAGAGAATTTACTCGATACCTCGGTTTAACTACATTACCAGCGTTCCATATTATCAGGCGAATCCACTTTGAAAATATCGCGCGTCAGCCCCGGAATCCAGCAGGGTACCCCAAGGAACGCGCGAGTTTCTGAAGCCAGCGATCTTAACGGAAAGCTAAGCCAAACTACATTACCCTAAGTTTAAAAATATTTGCTTCGTTTGACAGCTGAAGCTCAGCACAGTTTAACTCAGGAAACCTTAGTTTCGAAGAGAAAACATCAACCTGATACTTTATGTTGTAAATGGGCCAATTTTCCTTCCCTTTTTCGAATAGAAAAAAAGGAACAAGAATGTCCAACATCGTGTGGATCGTAACGAGGTGTTTAATTGGCTTACGAAGGATACTTCTTCCTACTTTTATCGAAGTGGCGTCGTCGCTTTAAGTTTGACCGATATCGTGGTTGAAAGCACGAGAACCTCGACTTTGTGATAAATGACATTCCATAAAGAATCTAATCTAGGTAGAGCTTCAAACCAGTCCGAACAACCAGAAATTCCTAATGGTGACAACGACCGCTTGTCGTTAAATTTACGACCATCATCACGACGATCGTTTCAACTTGTCTATAGAAAAATCTGAATAATCAAGCCCTAAATATTCCTAAAGCGAAGTAATCTCGCCTAAAAAGCGAAAGCGCAATTGAAACACAGAAACTCGAAGATCGTTACAAGGTTAACAACAACACGCGTATCCATTTTACAATGGAACAAGAAAAGCAACAAATAATTCCGATTTTTTGAAACTCTCTTTCACCTAGGCGATTACAGTAATTTCGAATAAACAATAGACCTACGATATCGAGCGAGTGTGATCGGTTAGAAGAACGAAGGGGTCGAAAGTGCACGATATCCCCGGGGCTGTCGATGATTCCATCGCTTTCGCCTGCGATTCTTTCGTTCGCGAGAGAATAGCGAAGTTGAAACACGTTCTTAGTATGGAGACCCCTCCAGTCTGGCGCCAAGCAATAATAACCATTCGCCCACGCCGAGATCTTTCTCTCTCTCTCTCTTTGGCGAGGTTTTTGCACCGAATGGCCGACCAGTCGCAGAATCCCCTTGCAACGCTAAGCAAAAAGGTCCATCGGGCCTGGTGAATCGATATCACGTCGGCTCGCGTTTGGCAAATCGTTCGAAGCAACGTGTCTGCTCGTCGCGTTAAGTCCACTTCGATTCATCGGATGGTCTTGTATGAATTTCAAATTACAGCCTTCACGACTGAAAATCCAAATCCGAGTCACGCTATCGGAAAACTATGGCTGCATGATATACTACGCTGCGACATCGAGGGAAACATTGATTATTTTACAGTTGCATTTGACCGATTTGAATTGTAAAAGTTTGCTTCGTTGTGAACGATCGTGCACTTCTTGCAAGTTAAGGTAGATATTTGCGATTGTGATCTGAATAACTAAAGAAATAGGATCTAAATAGAGATTTGTTTCACCTACTACGTATTCTAACGAGCGTTATACTTTGGACGTTCTATGTGCGTTCTATACTTAATTAAATAAATCTTTTCATCGCTTTTCCGCACTTCTCAATTTCGTCAAGTCGATCGATACGTCTGTTGAATCGCTTAATTCAAAGTAAGTGTATAACTACACAAAATGGGAGGGTTTGAAAAGAAAACCTAACAATAATAAAATAAATCGCGTAGAGATTTAACGAAATCAGTTCGTCACAAACAAAAAGTGATTCGATAAGCGAGTATATTACGAGCTTCTTGAAAGCTCGTGCCAATTGAGTAGACTGGAATCGAGATAAAAAAGTAATTCCCTGTTCCAGCTGTCTACCAAAACAGATAATAATTTCTCCTCGATCGATTGAATCGAGGGATGATAAAAGATAACCTCCGTCCTTGAAGTATGGAGGGTGCGCGGAGCTCGTTCGCCCCACAGTCCAGCCGTCTTCGTGCAATAATGATCGTCCGAAAGCACATATCGGCCTCAAGCACGCCCAAAGGAAACGCATAAATCCAGCGTATTCCTCCTCCTTCGAAAGGTACGTAATCTCTTTTCGACATCGAAACTCGTTTCTTCGTATTGCATAGCAGATGCGAGCTTTTCCAGATGCCATATCACGTACACCTCCCCGCCCTTCCTCTTGCCATGCTATCTAGGGCATGGAGGGCAAGACGAACGAAAATAATGTGATTAATTCGTTAAGCAAACGCGATGAAGACACCATCGGCCTCCCCCAGCCACGTGTGGACGGCAACGTTCTTTTTTCTATTTTATTCCATTCGTTGTTTCTAAGCCTACGATTCGAAATACAGCTGGACGATGAAAAAGAAATGGATCTACAAGTTTTTGTTCTTTAAATGTAGACACGAGTGCTTTAAGATATATTAGTTCAGTATGGTAATACGAGAGTGAGAGCTTTTTATTGTGTAACGATGTGAAATTCTTTTAGGTCACGCAGTTTTTGTTTGAGTAACAAAGAAAAGAGTTTCCGGTGTGTTGATGGCCTTTTTGTAAGATCCTACGTAGACGTACTTATAAAAACAGAATTTTCAAATATTTTTTCCATCGGTTTGTAGGTAATTTTATAAAATTGGAAAAGAAACTCAAGTATTCGTAACATTGCGATGAAGTATACATATCCATCCAATCCAGAATCGAAATCTCCTCCACCAAAATCAATCGATAAATCCGAGCTACTCGCGAGAGCTATTCAAGAGAGCTAACTCTCCCGATTCAGAGCTGTTAATAAAGGAAAGAAGAACGGTTTCGTCGTGGTACGTGACAGATCAGTTCTCATCTCCGCAAACAGGAATTAGAACCATCGCGTTAACTTCCAAAGCAATCCAGTCGTCCGTGACGACCCACCCCAAGTCATCGTGACTCGGATTCTTTCGGCTAGCGTGGCAAACAACGACAGGCGAACGACACCTGAGCGTGGCTGACTCCGTATTTTTTTTCTACAGCCTGTCGACACGGATTATGATAATGCTCGTTCTCTCCTCGTTCCGTTTGATCCGCGAGGGAGAGAGACCGTTCTAGGGTGGATTCCCGGCACGAGACAGCCGAAAAACAGGGTTGGTGGCACCCGGTGAGTCATGCTTCATCCCCCACAACGTGGAGGCACAGGATGAGAGGGTGAGCAGCCACGGTGACTGGTCGCCAACATCCCCCTGGTATTCTGCCTGCAGCGCCGCACTGCCTATGGGTTCCCTCTTTGCGATTGAAATTATATTTCCCTCCATCTCCGGGCATTCGCGTTCGATGCTGTCATACTACCTCGTTTCGCTTTCGTGGAAATCGCTTTAACTACCAACTCCCCGGTCTGAGTACGGATTGTAATCGTACTCGACGTTTGATGTTTCGACGAGCATATTTTTGGGTTTGTTGAAATCTGTCGGAGTTGATACAATTGGGAAAATATCGTAAATACGTGGAATATGATGTTTTTCAGCAACAGTAACAGATGTTCGAGGCACAACTGTACGCCGATTACGATTATACTCAACGTTTGATGTTTCGGTCAGATTTTTAAAGTTTGTCGAAGTTCGAACAGAAAATTAATTATGATAGAACATAGTGCTTGTCGGGAGTAGCGATAGATTTCCACTCTGGCATGTTAATAGCCTCGTTTATTTTCTATATACACGTTTTTCCTTTTTCTACGGCAATATATCCCAACGAGTAGACATCCTCTGGAAACCGCCCACGATAGACCGTCAAAAAGTCGTCTTCGTGCGGCATTGTCCGTGTAACGAGTAGGAAAAAAGGGAAACACGAGATAGCGGGTAATCACGCGACACCGCATGATTTACCGAGACAAGGAGTGCGGCAAGGCGGCGCAATTCATAAATTATACCAATTCCGCGGAGCGATCGTTCACGATCGACGGCGAAAAAACGACGTGGCGAGCTATAAATCTCGTGGTGTAATTTGCAGACGGAAGAGTGTTCGAGAGGAACGCGTGTCTCTCGAAGCGCGTCACGAAGAGGATCGATCGTGTGTGTCCACCTTTTCCTTCGATTTTGACTAACAAATTTTCGAGGGCGAGTTTAGGCGTGCAGCTGGCGCTGAATCATCCTTGGCCCTTTGGTCTGGAAGCACGACGTTGCCAAGGTTTCGAAGCGGCTTCCAGCGACTTTTATCGTTTCCTCTTATCGAGCTCGGGTCTAGGAAGAAAAAACGAGCCCGTGCCCGTCTCTGATACTGAACAGAGGCTACCAGAGCTCACGTGACTTCCGTCTTTCGCCGGTACGCTGCTGTGATAACCGCGACGTCGCTGATCCTCGTCCGATGTATT
This sequence comes from Bombus pyrosoma, assembly GCF_014825855.1. Taxonomy (NCBI): domain Eukaryota; kingdom Metazoa; phylum Arthropoda; class Insecta; order Hymenoptera; family Apidae; genus Bombus; species Bombus pyrosoma. The sequence continues at coordinate 9,861,122 of NC_057781.1, read as the reverse complement.
CGCCGCGTGACCACGAGCGTTCACCAAAACACGAAACAGATAACGAACACGGGTTACATGGGTAATTAGCTTAATCTTTAACACGATTTTTTTTTCACTGCGAGTTGTTTGCAGCGAGCTCGATCGTTAAGTACGAGGAACGGAAGCGTGAAGGACGTTTCGGTGAAGGAGATTGGATGGTTGAATGTTGCGATTTAATAATGGGTTAGATCGAGTTTTATTCGTTACTCATCTTGTTCCCGACAAAAGAAATCTACATATTCATCTATTTATATTTTCATTACACCGCTTACGTTACTCGGAATCATCCTCTCTATCAATCAAGCTGAACCTCGCTTAATTACCACACATTTTCTAAGCACAAAAGAAACTTTCCACATACGACAACAAGTATTACAATTGACAAATTAAGAACGATGTATCAGAATGAGAAAACGGCGATTACATCATGAAAAATATTTCACGAAACAGCGAAGCAGAGAGCCTTAAACCAGAAACACAGCTGCAAACGCGAAATCGCTACATTACCTCCCACGCTTTATGCAGATACCGCTCGACTCTCCAATTTCCCCTCTCCCTTTGCGCAACACACGACAGACCCTATTGATCGCAACGTTTCAAGCACATTACGATCAAACTATCGATCTTTCGTGAGCGCGTTAAATGTTTATATCGCGGCCACGCATTATTAAGCGGTGCGTACAACGGTCGCCTGGCCCCGTGCTCACGAGCCCGGGGCTTCAGCACCGTAATTCAAGCAGCCACTTCAGAGGCAACAGAACGGCCGCAACAATGCCCGTAACTGTAGATTCGAGGTAACTTTACACTCGAGTCCATTTTCTCGTTGCCCACTTAAACTCGTTGCAACGTTCGCGCCCTGTCGGTCGAAGGAAAGGGTTCGTGACACGTGTTCGAATTTCCCTTAACGGCCATTGCACGCTTATGCTGCTCGACCACCCCGCGTACCAATTACCCGGAGGTAACTCGAGATACCATTACTCCATCGATGCAACGAAATCGCGACGCTCCTCCGTGAGGGTATCGTTAGGGAAATCGAGGAATCTAACAGGGACTTTGCACGCGAACGAAACACGGCTGCGCGTGATTGTTGGTGCAGATTCGGTTGAAGATCCGATGGTGACACACGATAGTCTCGCTACGAAAGTTTAAAATAAACCATCCACAGTCTTCTGATAGTAAATGATCGTAAATATGGAGTGCAGACTGGTATGAGAATATAGGTGGTGAAGAGTCTGCACGAATGTTGAAGATAGAATTTTAAACGAGGTCTGGAGTTGCACGATAAAGGCACGAAAAAGATCGAATCACTCGATTTAATAAACATGAAATTTTAACTTTCTTCTTAGCACGTAACTGTAATTTCTAAATTTAAAATTTCATCCTAAACTGAACAACGTAAGTTCAACTTTCCAATCCTTGGTACGAAATATTCTTCTCGAAAGAAGAGAAGATAGTATGAAATAAGATAACGCGTAACGAACGAATCAACATTTTGCTCCCATCGAAATATTACATTTTAACAATAGTATTTCTTCGTGCCATTTCAAAACTTCCAGATAGATCCATCAAGCGTTTAAAAGCAACGATAGAGAAGACCTTCCTCCGCTCCAACTTCACCGCTAAAATCATAACAATTACGGCGTTGCTCGCCGGAAGGAAGCGTCGTAATAACTTCTTACTTCGCGCAGCCTCGTAAAGATTAAAAAGGGGCGCGGAGGGAAGGGTCAAGGTGAGATAAAGCAAAATTAATGGCAGACCTAAATCCCTGCCCGGTGGATCTCCGCGAGTTTGCCTCACGGCTGGAAGAAAGAAGCTCGCAGAATTTACGTGGCTGTGAGCCAATGTACGTTGATTTCAATTACTATCTGTCGAGAATTCCCGATAATTTTTAGGAGATTGGCGACGATCGTTGCGTGAAATAGAATCGAGTTAGCTATACGAATATAAAATGCGCGCAATTTCTGACTATCGACGTCTAATATCGAAATACTAGGAGAGTGTGCTGCTTTTTCACGTTCCTGCAAAGTTCCACTGAGATCGATGCGTAACGTCGGTGTTGCCCTCACACGTTGCTCGACAGGAACGAGATCGGCGTGAAGATCGGAGCGAACTTTCGAAACGTTCCTCGTGCGTGGCGACGCGTTAAATTAACACGCAGACTTTTCCATTAATAAAAGAGACCGCGTGTATGGTGACACGCGTTTCGAACGTGACAAACCATACGCGGTTACGTAATCGAAAATTAACGATTTTTACGACGGACGCCGTGGACCGGTTTCCATCGCGCTAGTCCACTCCAACACACTAGTTTTTAATTATTCTTAGATTCAAAACTGCTAAATTTTGTCTCCGTTTATCGAATACTATGAGAAAATACGAAATAATGTATAGGATATGGGGGCAACCGAAAACGAAATTTAGCTAAAATATATTCGACGAATCAATTTCTCAAGGCTTAAATTTACAAATAAAGGACTTTGTATCTCGATAAATGAACGGTGTGAGTGGCAATTGCCACGCGAATCACGTACCATGCCCTCGTCTATCGAGGTGTCTTCCTCGAAGTAGCACTCGTCAGGTTCATCCGGTGTCAGAGCGGTAGGAGTTTCCGGTGACTCCTCCTTAATGTCCTGTCTCCTCATCCAGTCCATCTTCAAGACTTTTGAGCCTTCGGAGTTGGCCAGACCAGTTGATGCTTCTTCTCGATTCTATTCCTTACTCGGTTCCAACACAAGATCACATGTCTCTTCTCGAATTCGATCTTGTAGCACGAGATTGATGAAAACAACCGGTCGGATTCGTATGTCGAAATGGGAAACACTGAAACGAACTACAACGGCCGCTTTCCTTATCGTTTATCACGAACCACGCTCCGATTACGCGGAAGCCACTCCGCCAGCGACTGTCACTGACATTTGCCAAATGTCAAAGCTTTTCGCGTTGACTATGTAATATATCCGTGACGCTAACGAGGTGCCGGGCTTCTCTGGTTGATCGAAGCTCCGATATACCGTGCGCACCGGGACCACGGATGCACACGTGCACCAATCGTGTATGCCCTGATAACGACGAACTCCAAAAAACTTATTCACTGTACGTTTCACTGTACGATGCGGCAAAATGATTTTGTCAGAAGAGTATAAAAAAGATTTACAAAAAAAAAAAAGAACGTCGTAAGGAAGTTTTCCGAAGTTGCGAAAAAAACGTTGACACGATAATCCGATTGAGAGAAAACGATCCTTCTCGTACGATAGTCACGAGTCAAACTGACCGACTAGATCTTTCAACATGAGGCTCTCTTATCGAGAGGAAAAACTCACACGCTATACGGCTCGATATCCAGAAGAGAACGCGTCGTTAATACACAGAACGTACCGGCGAACCAAGAGATGATTGCGAGCGAGAGACGGACGCGCGCGCAGTCTCGCATGTGCACACGAGCGAGCCACGGCGGCGGTGCAGCTGCAACTGTGTGTGCAGGCCGGGAATGCTGGAGGTGGTATGGAGGCGGCTTGGTGGGCGCACTCTGTCTCGTCTCTGCTGCTGCCAGCCTTTTCTCGCTCTGTTTTACCTAGACGTGCCTTGTCTGTCCTCTCCCTCTCTTTTCGACTGCCACTAAACTTTCTCTCTCGTATCCGTGAAAGCCCCATGCGTCGTTCACTCTCGCTCTTTTCAGTGAATCATCCCTCTCTCTTATGCTTTTCACCTTTTCGTTCCCTCCAGTTCTCGTCGTTCTTTCCCGGTCGCTCGTAGTCACATCATATTTTCCGTCCCTCTCCGATGATTCGTCAGACCTAACGTCTATCTCTCTCTCTCGTTCCAGCCTCTTTCTCCGTTTAATTTCTTCTTTCTCCTCCTCGTAGTTTCGTCATCCCGTCTCGGTTCCACTCTAGAGCGTTCCGTGCGCCTCTAGCGCCCTCTCTGTTCTCTATACGTTCTATGCCGCTGCTTTTGCGCCATCTTCCTCCCACCCTTTGTTGGCCTCGCGTTTTCCTTCTCCGTTTCGTTCGTTTCTGTTTCTTTGGTAACTCTCGACCCCTCCGTTTCTCTCCCTCTGTCCTTCGTTTACCAGCCTCGTCGTATATATTATACCGCGACCACGCTGTCCTCTATATTTCGTACAGCTTCCCTCCTCGCTCCAGCACCACTCTATTTCCCCCGTCTATCCCGACTTCCTCTTTTCTTCTACCGCTATGCTCCCGCGTTTCTGTTTGACCTCCCTTTCCTTCACTACGTTTCCCATCCTCTTTCGCCGCGGCTTTTCCTTTCCCGTGGCTGCACGAAAAACGTCAACTATATTCCGTAGCTGGACAGAGGCGAAGAAAAGAGGAAAGAAACGCGTAACGAGGGTGGCCAGGAATAATTTTTTCTCTTCCTCTTTCGTTTTTTAGCCTGTGCATACCGTCTCTGTTCAAGAGCAGCATCCCTGTTCCGTTTCTCTTCCTCTTGCTCATGTCCTTCATCCTCCCCCACCAGGAACTGTCTGTCTCTCTTCAACTCGATCCTTTCCTCCCTCTCCGCAGTTCCATGACCCCTTCCATTTCGTGTGGAGTCGCTACGAGCTACGAGTTCAGGGACGATCCGTTTTCAGTCGAGACCCTGGATCTAACGCCCCGAGGGATACCAGAAATAGCGACTTTCTTCTAGCGCAGGGGATTTCATTTTTTTATGCTTTGGTCGCGTGGGATCCACGATATGGATTCGTACAGAGGAACAAATTACCGATAAGGAAGAATCGTTCGCGAGAGACCGCCACTCTAGCTCGACATGGGTGACATTATTTATGAGATACAGATATAGCAACAATCTCATGGAACAGGTAAGATCGAATGTTGGAATTCGTCCAGGTTATTAGCTCCTAGATGTAAACGAAGCTTTTGTTTAGCGAACGAAAACATTCCTTAGCTCAGTAACGAAGAGCCGGATTGGTAACGAAATTATTAATTTGGATCAAAATTCCATGTAATTTATTTATTAACGCGATCACCGACTGAAATTTTATGTAAAAAATCTATAAAATTAACGATTTGGCTCAGAATGTTTCAAACAAATTGTAATAAATCTCAGTAAAAATTTATTATATATGGGATTACATTAAAAGCGTTCGGAAAATATGAAATTACCATTCGAGAAGCGTAAATAAATAGCAATTCTACAGGAGAACCACTCTAGAGTAATAAAATAGAGTAATCAACAGCGATTAGAATAATCGATATTCCGGACCACCCCATGAATTCGTGAAATATTACGTAAGCCATGTAAATCACGCATCGTTGAATCGCAATGGACCGCGGTACATCCCTGAACTAGGCACCATCGAGAAAGAAAGAGGGACGATGAAAATGGCAAGTATGCCACGGTAAGAACGAGGAGAAGAAGAGCAAACCCGATGCTAGGGCACTTGAAGAAGCGAAATACCCTAGAAAAAGATGGACATAATTCACAGGACGAAGATTGACCCTCAGTATCGTAGCTAGGAAATGCATACGAAAAAAGGTAGCCATATTTTCACGCATTTATTATTGATTAATGTATAATACTACTATGTAGTTTCTATCTATTACTCGATAAATACAGATTTGTTACATAGTTAACAAATAACCACCCACTTTACGTATATCATTATGCAATCTCTTTATGCGATATTGTCAAAAAATGGATAAAAGCAACTACAAATTTTCCAATCACGTTAAACAAAACATTTACTAACCTCTACTTCGTTTTACTTCCAAATTTTATGTGTCTTCAAACACTCGAAGCACGAACAAATTCTCGATTAGCTTCGGTTATCCAAACTTTCGGAGGAACTTTCATCTAATCGAACGAGACAATTCTCTTGTAAAAGTTTTCTTGTATAAAATATCGCTCTTGTACAAAAGATAAGAATACAACATAGAAATAACGCAAAATGGTGATAAAATAGACGAAACGAGAGGACAGACGCGCAGCGCCTCCAGTTAAGACGGCACTGGGCCGAACCACGAGAGAAAGGGATAGACGCAGGGAGAGACACGTGATGCTGGAACGTGTGTTAGTCATGGGTTGCCCATGGCAACCCACGCGGCTAATGTACGCGAGTACAGGCCGCGCTCGTTCAGGACAACGCTGCCTATATACGTACGGAGGGAACGTACGTATAGTATACGGCATACGTAACCCTGTAGGTTGTACTACGCGTACTACTGCGCGCGTGTACAATGGAAAACGGGAGGTCAGGTTCGTGTGCGTCCACACACGTGGCCGAGTTAATTGATTTCGCCTCCTCGTTCGTTGCCACGATGTTGCCATTCGATCGGAGCACGCAATGAAACCGCGTTATCGTCGTCTACGTGCACCACGTAGCGACATCCTGACCACCGAATGGAGCCTTTCGGGTAGAAGGTAGAACAACCATACATGATACATGCAGACATTGGTAGATGAAACATAGTGTACGATATCGAGCCTGGCATTGAACTGGAAAACGATACTCTCGCGTTCTCCTGCTTCCTGTATATACATTGTATACGTATGTATGTGTATTTGCATTCGCTTTTTTCGAACCTCTCGACCGTGATGACGGTATAGCATTCGGATGTTATCGATATTGAAATATCATGGCTGCCATTCGATTACTATTCCCTGCTTTTTGAACAGACATCCAATTTTTTTATTGATTTGAAAGCAAATAAGATTCCCCGCCGCGCCCAATCAACAAGGAAACGCAAGATTCGTATAAATGTCCATTCCTCTTTTGTTCGTTAGTTTTCGCATCGTGTGTGTAATCACGTGCCGAGATAGGAGTAATTATCCGCGGATGGAGAATCGAGCTCGCGTTTCATTTTAACACGCGAAGAATTCGGACTAGCGAGCGCTGCAGCGAGGAGAATGCAGTCACACCGGCAGTTGCATCCTGGCGCAATCGTGCTGTGTGCACCAATTAACAGCGCTCGGCGCCGTAATCTGGGATACCGTGGTGCATGCAAAATGCATTCTACCAGCCGCACACTCTCGCCGCTGCTGGACACGGACGATCGTTATCGCTTGATTATCGGCCGTTGGTAATAGCGGCTTTCCAGGAACCGCGTCAGGAAGAAGGCTCTTGATAATTTAGCTTACTGCGATCGCTTCGAGAAAACGGGAACTGTTCTCCTGATTACGTAATGCGCTTATCAATATCGTCTTGTCCGGGGATAAAGGGAAAGCCAATGTTCGATTTCACATTTTATCTCATTTTATTCCATGAATGATGTACTCTTTTTATTTTATTTTACGCTACTTGAATAAGTCAGCCTCTAGGGCCAAGTCAAACCGCGACTACCGTTATTTGAAGGGCCGAAAAATAGTACTAAATATAGAAATAAATCTTTCGAAAGACTCATGTCCCGTCTCTTCATAGGAAATTCACGTACTTAAAATAGCTGCTAAACGATTTAGATTCTCGATATAAATTATCGAGAAATAAGAATAATAACCGTTAATATAATATCAATTATCGAGCTACAAACCATTTAATCTGATCCATTTCTCACGGGTCGCTATTAAAAATGCTCATATCGCGAATGATTATCATGTCCGCGTGACACCTACAAGGAACAACGAGCCCATTTCTCGTCGTTGCATTATCCTGAAAACTCAACCAGGCCACACGAACGGCCGCGAACATATATACAAGAACACACATACAAAGCAACGAGGCTGTGCACATAAACGAAAGAACCGATCGGCGAAGAAAGGAAACGCAAAGCGGGACACGGAGCGAGCAATTGTGCATTAAATTGAAACAGGCCACGAGTAAAGCGTTCCCGTGGCATTATGCTCGGGCGTCCTATGCGTTTCGCGCGTATCCGAGGGTTGCTCTCGCGCGCACTCGCGCGTCGATACGCGTAAGTCATGATTGCCGGTGTTCACGGAACGACATGCTGCCCATTAAACCCCACCAACGCTGCCCGGGACGAGTTGAATGCACCTAGAGAAGCCCGACCTCGCGTTTCTCGAACGATCTCAGCGACCATACGCGTGGGAGTTTACAAGAAATTCGTGGCCCGGACGAGATAGGTGCGAATGGAAACAATGTGTCGAAATCTCCGAACTCTTCTCACGGAGCAGCTTCACACTCGTATCTTTCTCTCGGTGTGCTCGTTCCTTCGCGACAAGTTGCCAGGTTGGTTCGCGTGTGCCACTTTTCAGGCGAGCTAATGCGCTTCCTAGGTTCTTCTCGCTTTCGATGCCGACGGTACCGTTCTCGCGAACGGTCCACGCTCGTGTGTCCCCCGATATCGACAATATGGCGGATAGCTGCCGCTCGTAGCAAAGGTACTTGACGGTATAATGATCGGCATTTTCAAGTACAAGCGAAAAATGAACATGGATTCGATGACGTTCAATGCGAAGCTTTCAGCTGCTACATCTAACAGTTTCATTTACATTTTGCTTGTTTTTGCGAATTTATGTTAAGAATTATGTAATATAATTTACAACTGAAGTGAAATTGGAGAAAAAGCTTGATGAAAGATACGTACATCTTTGTGTTAGTAAAATATTAACGGGTGTTTTTCAGCTAAAGTTTCGAATTCGCAACATTTTCTACAACAGCTTTTTCCTTTATCTTAACCTCGAGCCGACATATTTAATCAACGTCAAAGTCAAACAGCCGACAAATTTAAATTCAACCTACAACTACTCCCAGTCAGGAGAAAAAAAATCACGAAACTTCGGAGACGCGACGTTAACAAATCCCACGAATTCGTCGAGTTGTCGAGAATCGTGTAAAAGAGTTCTCCGAGAGAACGAAGAAGTACGTCGTTAATTTTTAACCGGTGGTGCCGGTGCTGTAACCACCGTGTCTGTTCCATGGAGCTGACCAGCTCATGGTCTGAGTTTCGGACCTTTGAAGTCGTCGGCTGACGCAAGAGGCAAAAGTTCATCTCGAAAGATTTACATCTCGCAGAGCGGTAAGAGGCAAGGTATGAAGCAACGACTACGAGAGAGAAAAAGAGGTAAGAGAGAAGAGGGTAAAGAAATAAACGCCGCACGAGCTTACCGAGGCCAAAAGGGTCCCTGGGAAGCGGAGGCTATCCCACGACAGGACCTTAGCGTCCTTTCAGGAGTCCCTCGCCGCTGCATTGGCCAGTCAAGAAAACCAAAGAGATTCATCGCGTTCGACGTAAGATATCAGATTTGAAGAAATTGGGAAGTTATTTTCTTAGAGTTTATCGAAATTACACGCAATGATAACGTATCATAGAAGTTTTTCCAAGTCACCAAAGCCACCGATTATTGTCGATTTCATAATAAATAACCTGAAGAAGAGTTGTACCATTTTGCACACCAATAAAGCTATAGATCTCGATCCCAAGAATTTGCCAGCGTGCAGATGGTCGTATCAACTAGCACGAATCGAGCGTAACAATTCATTACAGTTCATTGTGTGAACAATTTTTCTAGAAAATGCCAGCAAGATCGTGTAGCTTCTGCAAAGAACGCTAGACAACCGCGTTCATCGTTTTTTGTTGTCCGAGTTTAGAGGCGAGTTTAACGAAATATGGAAGCATGAACTCGATAGTTTACTGCGGCTGAGAATTCTGCAGCAACGTAGATCGTGCCTCGTCGCCGGTGTCGCTGGGATTAAATGGAATACCTGCAACGACCACGCCCAATGAAATGCGCATGTGGGCCCGATTTAACTTCTCCTAGAATCGTCATACTCGTTCGCGGACCTTTGTGCAGTTGTAACAGACTTACGCGATTGTTGCCGCGACCAAGTTTACCAGAGAGTTCCCCTGTAACACGTACGAACGCTGTTGGACGCTTTTTAATGTTTCTTTCAACTGTGCTCGAATTTTTCCTCTCGTTCTCAACGCCGGGAAACTGCATACGTGAAACGGAGCCTGTTGGAACAGGGTGAATAATGTAAGTTAAACAGAGAACGCGTTTCGTTTCCTCTTTCGTTGGAGAACGAAGAATAGACGGCGGAAAACAGTCACGTTTGAAAGTCGTAACATTCGAATTGGAGCCTGAAATCTAACGTAGGAAGTCGTATGCTTACGGTTTTACAAATAAATTTAATCTATTGTCACAAAAATCACAAAATTTGTAATTTGAAATTTTATTCGTAAATTAGGGTTTTAGATTGAAACGAAATACGAACCTCTGAGTTACAAAATTTGCAACTGTGAAATTTTATCTAAAAGTTTTGATTCTAAAGTTTGAAACTTAAACTTGAATTATATAAACTTGAATAATTTAAGTATAGATTAAAGCTTAAACGCTCGTCCACGAGTTACCCTTCGCAAACGCCAAGATCCAAATTTTTGATATGCAAAATGTCGAGACTAACGAGAATGTAACGCAAGAAGAAGCGCCGGTATCGTTTTCAGAGTCTCTGTCCCGTTGCCGGATAAAGTAACGTTCCTGGAAACTAGGCGACGCCAATAGTCGAGGGAATTCCTTTCAACGAGCCAACAGAGAACAGCCGGCACTTACAGCATCGGCTCTAATTAGCGGTAATTAGAAGAAGCCTCGCGGACGGCGCCACAAATTGAAACCGGCGTAAACCAATCTAGAGGATGCCGTGCGAGGTAAAGAACGCTCCAACGAATCGAGTCAAACGAATCGCCGGCTAGTAATAAAATTGCATTTTGTGCGATGCTTCGTTTCAGACTAGACTTTCCGCTTTGCTCTAATTCCGTATTTTTTGAATTGTTTTAAATTAAATTCCACGTATATTCGATATTGCCAGTACCGTACGTCTATTTTCTCCATAGAATATCGACACAGAACACGATGTGATTATGTTCTGGAGAAAAAAAAGGAGAGCGGCCTTTCTTTCGTTGTTCTACGACGTAAAAAGCAACGGTTTAAGAACGAGTTGTTGCGCAACCCTCGGCGACAATTGAACTGCAGAATCGCGTTATCGGCGAAAGGAAAAAGCCGAGTCGACTGGTTTAACGACGGCGTGATAACGAAATATAGGGCGCGTCGCTACGATGGAAGTTCGTCGAACCGTGGTTTGTAGTTACTGGTGTTCGTCAGCGCTAATAGAACGATCCGCGTGCTAGATCTCGCGGCGATTGCGCAATTTTCAAGGGAACGCCGCGCGGCATCGTCGAGACGTTAATAGAAGGTTACCGGAAGAAAAGCGGGAAGAAACGCATTTAGAGGCGTCTCGTGTAAATCTACGAGAAAGATCTGGGAACGGGATCGATGATATCTGCTGCCAGTTACGGAGATTGGCGAGCCTCGTTTCCCCTTAGGCGAGAATAGTTGCCAGAAGCGTTCTTATTATTATTAACGTCCTGTTATGAGTTGTATAAGTCAGTTATTGCGGTATATCGAATAAAAATAAGTAAAACGTTTCTATAGAATACAATAGGATATCTGCGATAAGTCACAGAACTAGAACAGGTAGTGCCGTTTTCAAGCGAAACCAGCTAACAAAAAAGCTATTTCTACATTCGATTCAATTATTTTCTATCATTTCCATTTCTCTAGAAATGTTCATTCACCTGCAATTCGGACTTCTTAAAACGCAACGAAACGACATCATCTTCCTCGGATCATCGAAAACTTGTTTCCATAATTTTACAAGTTATTCCCTTAATTCCATAGCACCATATACCATCCTTGTATGGTTGAAAGGAGTCGTAACAGGTCCTTAAGACCGTCAGGAGGCACAAATCGGACCAGCACGATGCGCAAGAATGCGTCGAGATATTTCGCGGGTACTGGAGTGGGAGGTGGAATTCCAACGAGAGGAGAAGACCGCGCCGAAGAAGAAAACGAAGATGAAGAAGAAGAAGAAGAAGGAGAAGAAGACGAAGAAGAAGAAGACGAAGAAGAAGGGAGGAAGAATGGGACGAACAAAAAGAGCGAACAAAAGCGGACAGGCAGGGAACGAACCGGGCTGACCGGGTACACAAATTGCCAGCGAGATGAAATCGCTTGTTCTCCGGCGCGTTTTACCCTGAAGGGGTGAAAAAACTGTCCTCCGTGGAGCGAATTCGATCGCTGTTCACGATATATTTCAGCTGGGTTTCCTGGTTCTACGCTCTTCGACTATGCGAGTCGAACGATCTATTGAAAACTTCTCGTTGGACGTTGAATAGTGAAAGGCAGTGGCGATTACTTGGCAATGAAGGCCGTTGAAAAAGTGCTACGGCAATTATAGAAATCGAGTCGAGACCGTTTCCCTGCACTTCTGTGGAAGAAGAGAGGTGGAGCGAGGTGAGACACGTACCACAAAGGTGTCGGTCGAAAAACCTTAACGGAATTAACCAAGCCGAGCAACAAATTTTCACGCTGTTAGAATTTTGTTTTGCCGAAATGGAATCTGTTTCTTGCTCGTGATCGATTTTCTTGCTACTCTGAAGCCAAGAGGATATTTATAACCTTAGCAGGTAATTGAATTTTGATCATATTATTGTACGCAGACAGTGTCGTTTATGCGAATTTGTAATTTTAAGTACGCGATTAAACAACTGGAACGTAAATTGTTTCATCCCCAAAATACCATTCCGAATACCTTAGTTTTGATCTATCGTAGATAAATTACATATATTACGATGATGAAACTGACAATAAGTAAAACGATTCGATACAGTCATGGAAGATCTGGAAAGGGAAAGAGGAAGTTTTCTTTTCTTCTAATTTTTCCGTGAGTTCTATTAGAAGAAGTTTCAGCTTCGTAATAATTGCAACTCGCCAATGATCCGTGCTCGAATGGAAAGCGCTCAGACACTATACGACCCTCTCATTAATGCTGCAAACAAACGAAGAGCAACGAGCAAGGGGCTTAATCCGGGACAATACCGGAGGCTGCGGTAAAGGAATCAGAGCTGGCCGATCTCCGGAGACGCCGAGTAGATTTCTTTTCGTAAAAAGACTCATCTCGCGAAGAATCCTGGTTTTACAGCGTTAGAAAGCTCATTCGGATCGCGTTGTTTCAACGGTATCCTTCGTCGCTCGTCTTCTCGTCAGGTAATTCTCTCAAGTGGACAAAGAACAGCTCGCTTTCTCATTATCTTAAAAACCCTTTCTGCGGTATTCCAACACCAACGTGCTCCTAGCGATCCGTTCGCTATCCATCAGGTTGGACCGCGAATTCTATCCCGGCGACGAAAAGCCCTCGAGAATCCGTCCGGAAAAAGAGGTCGGGACGACAAAGGATTTCTAATGGACGGCCGAGCACCCAGAGGACGCCTTATAAGGCGAACATCTCGAGAAGGTGGCTTGCACAGCCTCCTTTTGGTCTTTCTTCTCCCTTTCCTTCTTTCTCTCACGAGTATCTCGTGGCGACTTCTGCGAGTGGTCGCAGGCGCCTCTCCGTGGCCGGATTTAGACCGAAAAAGGAACACCGGGAGTTTCGGGAAGACGACGACAAAGACGATGAACACGATGGAACCGGCACCGAGCCACCAAGCTCATCGTGACCGGATCCCCTGATCCACCGATCGATACCATCCCAGCCCCCCTCCCCCTGCTTACTCCGTATTTTGCCCTGAAACGATCGTGTAACCAGGAATCCACCGAGCTTCTTGGAAGACGTGCCGAATTTCTGCACGATGCAACGCGTAGCTAGCCTCGTTGCCTCGTTCGCTTTACCTGTTTTACTCTTTTCACATTTCTCGGACGCTTTTTTCGTGGTTAAGTATGTTACATTGGAAGGTTGTTGGAGGTATGCTGGTTCCTCGAGCACGAGCTTCGTATTTCTTTATTAGTTTCTTTATTGGTTTTGCAATATATTTTTAAAAGAAATAAGGTTTAGAATATTTACACGTTCGTGAGAATTGTTTCGCTTTGATTTATATCGTTGTTCTGAATATTTATAATTGGATCGTCCTATCGATGGTGTCCGACAAACAAATTAATCTAACAGAACGTTGAAATCGCTACAATTCCCAAGCTCAGGAATCCAGCAAAGTGTAGACAATGGCCCATGAATCAGCTGCAAATCAGCCGACTCCCCTAAATGCGTGCAAGTTGCTTCGACCGGAAACAAGTAGCTGGATTGGCAAAGGCCATCATGAGGGTGTTAGCCGCGTAAATCGCACGATTAGGATTAGCCGGAATCTGAATCGGCAAATCGACTCGAATCGTTCGTCGATTGCTCTCGCTTCTCGCTTCCAAACAAATCGATACCACCTCGACCGTTTAAACACGCTTCGATCGCTCTTGCAATAGTGTCCGGGCACGGCGTCGTAAATTATGCAATGAAACGCACATGTACACGCCAGCCGGACTACGTCGTCGCGTGCATACATATGTAAACGACGTAATGCGTTCGAATTCACGTATGTAAATTGGAAAAGACGATTCGAGACCTTTGAGGGACAATCGATTGGCCGGTTCGAAGCTTCTTATTGTCGGATAAATACGAATACGGAGCAAAATGCAGGTAGACCTGGAATATAGTGTGTTCCTTGGAATTTTCACCAATCGGTGGAACGGGGCGGACCATCGAGAATTACGATTCCGGGAATCGATCGACGCGTCTTCGATGAATATCTTATATGTAGGTTATGTAAATTCAGAGGAGCTGACCTAACTTAAATCGATAGTTTTCGGCTGAAGCAATCTTGTAAGTACCGTAATTTTGTTGTATCGGAGAAATTTTAAGCATGTATGAATTTTAGATTACGACCAGACTGCGAATGTTTATGCAAATTTTTGTTTCCTTAAACCCGATTTAAAAAATCGAATCTAACCAGAGATTCGTTTCGGCTGTTAATTATCCTAACGAGTACCACGCTTTGCATATTTTGTATATTTTTGTACATTATGTACATTCTACGTATTCGCGTAACATTACATTTTCTATAAATGCTTTATTTATAAAAAGAAAGAAAAGAATTTTTACATAGAGAATGCATCACGAAAGAAGATAAAACGTTATCGTGTTCTTGCGTTTAGAAAGATTGCTCTCGTAAATTGATGTATACTTCTGAGTGGAACACGATGTCTTTGAGTGGTGATTTTACTAAATTTATCTAATCGCCTCGCGGGTAGCAGCTGTTACATGGTCGAAGTCGTTTATCCAAGTTCAAACAGCTGCTTTCGAGCGATGGAAACACGAAAGAGTCACCGATGTTTCGAGGATTGATGTAGAACTATAAAGCGCACCTGATGCTAAATTGGCGCGGCATTCAAAAAGCGCAGTTTCGATCTCGTCAAACAAATAAAACCAATTCTATACGGTGTTAGAATGTTAACATTTTCGTCGTATAAAATTTGTAAATTAAGGGACGATCCTTCGAATCCTTTCTCCAAAGAATTAACAAAAATTTATTAACCGAAGCGTCATTTCGAAAAATCGATCTATGACGGATAAATCCAGAGTATCGATTAATATTTCGATGATAAATATCGATGAACCAAGACACCGTAAAGAACAACAAATCGCGAACCAAATTCTTCGCTGTATCGAGATCGACTTTATTGCGATAGAAAATAGCGCGACTCATGCCGCCACGTAGCAGCGACGAGTAACGAATCGCGACACAAGATCGCGCGCGTTTATGGCTTACCGTGTGCAGAAGATCCCTGAGATGCGAGGATCGAGCCGCCACCCTCGAGGACTTTGTTCTCCGGACCGTGACCAAACTGCCCTCCTTCATGGACAGGATTCTAGGCATCGTATTGGATCTGACCAATCGATACTCCTCTCCTGGATGCCTCCTCTTCTTCCTGAACGAGCCGCACAACATTTTCGATCGATATTCGCTCGTCGTTTAAAAAACAAAATAGTCACTCTGTTCGAGGATCATCGATCGAATCTCCCCTTCGGATGAGAAAAAAAAAAAAAGAAAGGAAACGATCGAACGAAGCCTCTTTAGATATTAAGTAGATATTTTGGCGATCGTGTGTCGCCACGATTCCTTTCGCTCGTGTTCTTTAGCCACGAGAATGTTCACGAAACGTACGTCGTTCACCGTTTCCTCTAACTGTCCGGACAGGTTAATGCCACTGTCGCAAACTGGTCCTCGAGCGAATTCACGTCCCTTTAACCGGTTGCAAACGTGCTGACTGATACGCTCCTGAGATTCCTATGTTACATCGACACGGACACGAACATACACACAGAGACACCGAGGAAACCGAATATTTTTTCTCACTGCTACAGCAGCATGGCGCCGCGTACAGATTCCTGCATCTATTTAACTGTCTCCTCCGGCTTCACTCGCTTAACCAACCCTCTTCTCGCCTCTTTTATTTCTCGATGCTCTCTTCTGCTCCTCTAAATCGTGCTCCCTCCGCTTTCGGCATCTCTTTGCGTCCACCGTGCCACTCTCTCGGCTCCTTCCTTCTTTCTCTTTTCTCTTCTCTCGGTCTGCTTCTCGCTCTGTGCACACCCTCCCCTCTTCCCCGACAGTCGACCGACCTCCTTCGCTCTATCACGGCACCCACGTACTAATTAACAGCCGACGACGCGTACGCGACGTGCACGTCCCGCTCCACGAGCGAGTCTGACGCGGGATCGGGGTGATCGACCGGTAAAAGGAACTGGTCGGATCGATCTTCGGATCGACCGTGACGATCGCTCGAGTCTGTCTCCGCGGGATTCACAAATGGGTACACGGCTTTAAAATAGTAGCCTTTTGTCACGGCGACCCTGCAGACACTGGATCCTTCTCCGACTTTGAATCCTCTTCAACAGGTCTTTGATACTTTTGATATTCGATGTTCTTCCTCGTACGAGTCGTTTCTCTTTATTCGTCGATTAAATTAATTCATCCTCTGATCTTTCTTCGTCAATGGTCTCTTACGGTTTCAACGATTGCCTCGCAATAATTAGCTTTCGTTGAGAGTCGAACACGAGTCCTTTGTGGTGTCTGTAGGTCGTACGCAATCTCAGACGAGATCTTTTTCGGACGACCGATTTTCTCCACGGGTAATCAGATCTCGATCGCGTACACGCGGTGATGCGTTCACCTGTTGTGTACCAGCCACCCTTGGCGGATCGCTCGATGCTTAATTAACGGAATCTCAGCCAGCTCGAGTCGCAGTGAGAGCCGAGAGTCGACTGAAGGCATAAGGCTCCGGTTGTGGTCGTCGAAGGAACCCCACCACGTTGATTTCAACAACACCCGGCACCCAGCCCGACCGGACGACCTGGTCGCGTGGCGCTCGGCACAGATACGCAGTGTTTCTCAAAATCCTCTCCTTTTCGTTCCTGCGAACCGATCCAAACCTCCACACTTTTCCAACAAATCTCGGTTCAACGTCTTTGTCTCGGTTATCTTCTCTAGACGACAGTTTACGAGCTCGTAAAATTGTCGTTATCCACGATCGAGCGTATTTTTAGAAATTTCTCGATCAAAACACAAGGTTTATGACATTCTTCGTAAAATTCTTCTCTCGTTCGCCTTTCCTTTTTCTTCTGTAACGGGTTAACGTAGTTTGGCTGATATTTTTCCTGAAATTCCGAGTTGCTCTGCTCACCCTCTTCTCTCCTCTTTATTCTTAATTCGCGACGATCAGGAATTTTATCGTGTCATCTTCGAAGATGATCGATCAATAGACGTCGTCGCAAAAGATCACGAGGCATCGATATCGCGAATCTTAACCAAGTTCAAAGATCCTTCTTCCACCGATGTAGACAATACAGCTCGTTCCATTTCCTCTGAGAAACTTCTCGTTACACAACGAAACGGTTCGCAGGAGGCACACCTATAGGCGAGATAACCTCCAAGGACTAGTTCTACGATACAGAAGAAAAAAAGGAGGAAGTATCGAGATCCGGGTGACCCAGTTTGCGCTCTTGAATTTCAGAATAGACGTTCTTTCGTATTTCAAGGTTGCATTGTGGCGGCGTCGTCAACCATACCATCTAATTCGCCGATCTTTCAGCTTCCATGCAGCTTACACCGTAACGATCGCGCAGCTCAAATTTTTCATCGCGAAACTGATCTTCGTCGAACCAGCGATGTCGCTAGGTTCTTGAATTTTATGCGTTCGTAGGAAATTCTAAGGCACAGATACTTTTACTTTGTACATTTTTACATCTTCCATAACTGCACGGAGACTCATATTCATGATCATTGCTGAAAACGAGAAAACCAACGCGAGATACAAAACCAAAGTTCTTCTTGTATCTTCTCTTTTACATCTCTTGGTTCTTGGTTACGATTGAACAGAATATTGCATAAAAATGTCTTCCTTGAAATCTGCCTCGGCGAAGATCGCATCCGAATGGATGTAGGTCAACTGATTCAAACTATACCGGGGACATCTGTCAGCTTGCGTAACTCCGCTGAATATTGCTATTAATTTCACGTTCACAGGCCGTTTTCAAGCGGGAATATCTGTGGTTTTCTCCGCTCGTTTCTCGCGTCCATCGAAACATATTATTTTTCTGCTTCCTACCGGTGATCACTGCTCATTGATCAAAAGCATCGAGTGCTTCCTGTCACGAACCACCGCAAGGACGAAGATTCTCTTCAGCCTGGAATCTTTTTTGTGGCACGAGCCATGTCGAAGAAATTACCGTGCCAAGTACTTCGATCGAGAATAATACTATTTATTATCGTGCGTCAAGCACGAAGAATAATCGTCAATAAAATTTGTGTCGTAAGTATCCAGACATTTATGGAGTGTAATGCATCTACGATACAGGTCCGATGTAACGTAATGATAATTACCAGTTGTATCATTCTCTCGTCTTATTTTTACGTAAACTGTTAGTTTCTCCAGATTAAACGAATCGCGTAGATTTCTACCCTCGTATTGACTCCTCACGCCAACTAACAAAAAGATACACATTTAGAAATGGTAACTACCGGTGAACCTCGTGCTGCGAGACTAATATTCTACGTCGTTCCAGGGGATTCGATATCGCTTCAATTACGCGGAAAAAGTAGCGGGAAGCGAACGTTCGCTTCCTAACTTTCGCAACGAGAGCGATCAAACGAAATTCGAGAACCCAAAGGTGTCGTAAATTAACGAAAGCACGTCCCTTCCGTTCGTTCGTAGACGTTGCGTGTAACTCGGTACCAGGCAACGAGCACCGTACCTTTGTACCGAATAACACCCAACGATTCGATTATTCATTCCCTCTGTGTTCGTATTTCACCGTTGTTTGCCATTTTCTATTTTTTGCTTTTCCGCTTTTTTCCAATTGCATCGTGCAGTTTGCAGGATAACCGTTTGAACGCCACGGGTCACTGCAGAAATTTAAACGAACGATACCAAATGCGACGCGATCGCGTTTGTTTCGTTTAACGTCGAAAATTACCAATTACCACGGTCGTGCTGTTTTCTTTTCTTCTTTTTTTTTTTTTTTTCGTTTACAGCAATTTACATAGATCCGTCGATAATGTTGCAGCGAGAATTAAAGGATAATCTTGCATCGAGTTGACCACCATCGTCACAGCCGCCACCATATTGCACCCAGTGACTAATAAAACGTTCGAGTGACCGATGAATTTGCATCAGAATCGGAATAATAACAAACGATAGCCGGCGTGGGACACAGCACGGAGGGCGTTTCAACCCTCGCGTCAGGAAGCGGATACGCAATTTTCGTATGAGTCAGCGCAACCCTATCGAAAGAAACTCCACGGCCATCTTGAACTCTCGTTGTAGATCCGATCGAACGCGATCGGCGTAATTCGTCGTTAGGGCTAATTGAATTTCACTCGGCGAGCTATTGGAAACCGAAGAGACGTTAAATTTTAATTACAGCCGGATTATCGGACGGCTGTGTCGCTCCTTTTCACCAAGGAAACGACAGGACAAACGAGCGGCCTGTAATTAATCCATTAATCCCGGTGGCCTTAAACAGTCGGCCAAACGACCACTGGAAGCGTCTAAGCAGCATTTTCTCTGCAACGGAACGGCCGTTGCACTTTCTTTAATGAGATTTCGTATTTCATTTGACAGATAATGTATGGAGGAAGGATAAGAAACTTAACCTTTGCGCGGCGATTGCAAGGCATCTTTTGAAATACTCATTCTTATACTCATACTCAAATACTTAGTATACTCATATATATGCGTGTAGCATAAAAACGTTTCCCAAAGGAAAATTATGTTTCCTCGTCTAATTAACGATGCTGAACTTATTCTTTTTGAAATAGCCGTGCAACGTGGTTGAAACTCTCTGTTCGACGAATATACATACAACGAAGCCGTAAAAATAGAACTGGAAATGGCCTGAGCAAAGACGAATCATCCGGTTCTGAACGATGATCGTTACTAAAATTTGTTGGTTCGACGAGAGGAAAGTCTAATAGGAGCTACCATGCGGTGGAACTAGTCACCTACTTCCGTCGGATGAAAATATCACGCGGAAAAAGCGACCGGAAAAGCTGCGAGCAATTACGTGATCGTCAAAACACGCGGCGTTCTTTCCGAACGAGTCGTTCAGCTCTTAAAACTGGAACGCGATTGTACGCTCTTTAATCGTACCGGTAACTGCAACTTCTCTTGTCCTGACAATCGCCCAGTCGTTGCGTTATCGCGGCCGTTGTTACGCCAACGATCGTTAGGATTCGTAATCGCGAGCACCTATTACAACTCGCATAAATACGCTTGAGTAATTACGCGAGCTCTGAAAAGAACCAATTGCTCATTGAGATACAGGAAAATATTGCGTTTGTTGCGTTCAGTTTCGTTTGCAATTCATTTTCAATGTTTACAAAGTTCGGAAGAATCAATTGAAATATCTTCTACGAGACAGGAAAAATGAAATATCGTCAATTAATTTCAGTACTAAGAAGCAAGTTCTATAAAGCAACGAAAATAAAATTCCAAAAAAAACTTTGACGTACCATAACTTCGATCTACCAATCGATCATTTGCTTGCTTACTGTACAAGATCAAAACGATCTTCGCAAGTAAGTCTCAGGAATCTCGTGAAAAATTTGAGAATCCCTGGATTGGTGCAGGTTCTACCTGAGGGATACGCATGCGCCGCGACCGACAGATGTTTCCTCCTCGCCAACTGTTGCACGCTGCTGCGACGAGAGACGATTCTGCATCTGATTTACCAAAGAAAGAAAGAAGACGGGAGAAGAAAGGAAGAAAAATCTCTCCATCTTTCCTGTTCTCCTCTCGCCCCACAACATCCAGTCGGATGAGTGGAGTCCTTGGAACAAGAGAGAGAAACGAGAGGAAGATTCTTTGTCGAATCGCCATCGAAAGGAAGCCCGGAGAAGCCCGCACGAGGGGGTGGACCGCCCCTATTCACAAGGGCAAGAACGTAACCCTTATGTCGTTAAGACCCTGATCGATCCTAACGATAAGTTTGCGTGGTAGACGAGACCTAACCCAATGCCGCCAACCAAAAAGTGAGATTTATTATAGCTCCAATTCCCTTCGCTCAGGCTCCTCGTGCCTTTATTGTCTGTTTATTGTCCATAATTCCTCGTAGTAGCGGTTGAACCAGGCAGCTAAATATTCCGCGGTGTCGTATACTCGCATACCTATGTGTCGAGATATTGAAGGTGTCGGGACGTAAAGTGTACGAACCAATTTATTTAACGAAGCTTCCTGGAACGGAGATACCGACGGTCGTTTAACTCTCGCGTGAATTTTCTCTCCTCCATATTTTCTTAACAATTTCGTCTATATTTTCTTCTAACAATTTGGTCGCTTTCCAGCGAAATATCTAATTCCGAAGCTCTGGATTTTTCTAGATGAAAATTTATTCGAGATGTTTCGATACTGTTAGGTTCCTTGACTCTCTACATAAATCAGAATCCATCCCTCGGTCAAGAAAGTCACCAGCTGTACAAATGTAATTAGTCATACCGCAATAATTCTAAGGAACGACCATCGAACTAAACAATTTTACTTTACCGTTCTTAATTGTTGCAAAGTATCTTTCAGGTAGAGACGTCCCTTGGAGTTATTGTTCAATCAGGTAAAAATTGGGAAAAGCAGGTTTGTCCCGGTCATATTTAGCTGCAAATAATCGTTAGCGAGACTGCCAAAACCCATCAATAGTTTTCCTCCTCGACAGCATCGTCACCAAACATCACGGGTTTTTCATCCGTTGACCAGG
The DNA here is from genome assembly GCF_014825855.1 of Bombus pyrosoma. NCBI lineage: Eukaryota > Metazoa > Arthropoda > Insecta > Hymenoptera > Apidae > Bombus > Bombus pyrosoma. The sequence continues at coordinate 9,839,119 of NC_057781.1, read as the reverse complement.
CAATATCTTGACTGATCCTTCAGACTTAGGTCAGTCACCATCTCTTGACTGGTTTTCATTGATCATTCATCGGTTTAACTTGTTACTTACTATTTATATCTACAAAGTTGTTGCAATAAAGTGTATATTGTAACCTGTTAATTCAGTGTTATAATCAGTTCGACTATCTCTATTATCCCAACCGAAATAGGGAAATAACGAATATTATCAAATCGTAACGGGAATTTACGACTGCCGTTGGCGTGTCTCTCCGCAAACGGTCGAACAGATATCGAAACTTTCATCTTATAGATTTATCGAATAACCGGGAAAATCCATGGTGTTCTAAGTAAAAATTGCAGCTGAAAAATGGGATTTCCAGCAAGGTACGAGGAAAGAACTCTAGAATCGGAAAAGGAGCTGGTAAAAGAAGGAAGAGGGAAACAGAAGAGAGGAGGAAAAGGATAAGGGAATCCAAATACAACAGACACTACAGGAACATAACCAAAGATGAGATGCCAAAGTACTTGGAAGGGAGGATGAAGTGGAAGGACAGAAAAATTATAGCCAGATTCAGGTTGGTGGAAACGAGACCAAAGCGAAAGAACATTGGAAAGAGGAGGAATAAAGAAGGTGCAGATTATGTGGAAGAGAAGAAGAGGACCTGAGACATGTAGTAAAAGAATGTGAAATAACAAGAGGAGCAAAGGAAAAGGAAAAAATATTGAATGGGACTGGGGAAGGACTAATGGACCCAAGAGAGATAATAGAGAAAAGAAGGGTAAAGGCAATACAAGAAGGGGTGGAATGACAGGAAGGTAGCAAAAAGACCAAAGTGGCAATAGTGTGTAGGCTTAAGTTGCAATAATTTGTAGGCATAAGTTGAAATAGATCGTAAGCATTAGTTTTAGATTAGAGGTAAGAATGTGATAAGTGCAATAAGGGGTTTTAAAAAGTGAAAGTTCGTCCAAAGCCGAGAGGCACGGACTAAATAAATAATAAATAAATAAATAAAATGGGATTTCGGCTACGAGAGATCACCATCCATTGATCGTGCAATGATCAGAGAACTCGTTAAGGAATCGTCGAGTTCCATTATTCTGTCGACGACGATCGAGCAACGGACAAATCAAAGTCAAACGGAACGGATACCGGGAGGATAGCTTTGGAAGAAGCTCGTTAGAAGGGGCCACGTTGGCAGACAGCGTCGTCACCGGTATCGAAACGAGTCACGATTCACCTGCTCGTCTCGTGGACTCGCCCCTGCGCAATTCGCGTTACGGCCGCGTCGGTGAGATTTATCGCATACGGAATATCGAATGGCGAGGGTACCGGCAGTCCTTATTACAGCTTATTAAGCGGCAGTAAACTGCATATCCATGATCCAGGAACCGGTCACGAGCGAGAACCAAGATCTCATCACCTGCTTCTCGTTCCGTCCTTCTTCCCTTCGTGCTATTCTTTCGTACCATCCTTTTTTCACTTCTTTACACTCAGTTTCTTTTTTTCACGGCGATTCGTGGTGGCGTAACTTCTCCACAGACTACGAGACACTGAGCTAAGTTGCGCGCTATGCTGACACGTCAGAGGGATGAAAACCCAGTCGCCAAGGTTCTTATAATTCAGAATTACGTTTCTTTCGTGAAAGGAAAGACATATCGAAAGCATTCAAAAGATGAACAGATATTATGCGAAGAAGCTAAGATGATACAAGATCGTAACTGTAAGATAACCTTGTTAACCACGAAGCGATTCAACTCCCCGAACAAACAAATTAATTAATTTTGATAAAACCACGATTCTGAACGACAAAAATTCCATTCCCGGTAAACCAACCCGGTATCTTTGAAAGTATCAGGCTCCTCTCTTATGGAAACAATTTCGCTGATCCACGGATGATCGGATTTTCGCGAATATCGCTCCAACTTTGCCGTATAATCCGCCTTCATGTATATTATATCTTCGATTATGTTCAGCTACCTTTCTCATCCCGTCGGATCCCGAACACCTACCCTCTTTTCTTCCATGCCTCGTGCTGAACCACTTGCTTTCTTCGTCCAACAAACTACGTTTCCTCTTTGTCGTAAAAGATCTCTCGTTCCTGTTGGTCGACCGTGCCACGTTCAAATCTCGGCCTTCGTCGAGGGGGAGGCGATTGCTTAACGACGCCAACCACCTGCCCCGGTGAAGAAGAACACGTGCTGCAGCTACGAGGCAGCTGCAACCGAAAGGACGAGACCCGTACACATACGCGACGGGCCAGGCTTCCCCTGTTCCGGAGGTGTCGAGGTTGAGAGTGTTGAGCCTCGGCAATACGGTACAGACATCGAGCCACGAGGATGAGCGCACTTAAAACCGCGCGTCATTCCTCGTTTCTCGAACCTTCGATCCGTCTCGAGAGTCCTCTCCCCTCCTCAGACAGTCCCACGAATTCGTTGCTTGTTTCGTCATTAGTAGCACTTCTTTGACGAGAGATCGTATTGTAGATGGAAAAGTAGAGAAAATGCAACGGGGATTTAGTTGGGTTTACGATGTTCTACAGAGTACTCCAATTAAAGCGATTACTGAAAATAGCTCCGACGTTTCCTAATCCTTGATTGCTATTATAGTGAATTACAGAGGTGGTCGACGGGTTACGAATTTTTATGAAAATTTATTGAATTAAAAAAAAAGAAAGAAAGAAATAGAACCTAACCAGAGATCTAGTTTATGTCCTCAATTTTATAAGCAGTATGCTTTGAACGTTTTATGTATGTATCTTAGTAATTGACCCATAAATAGATATTACGGACCAAACACGGAGACGTCAAATGAAAATGACAAACTTAGCATTTAAATGCTAGAATGTCCAGCTATAATGGATAACACGTTGGTCCTAATCTTGAATCTTCAACAGAATCTTCAATGTAAAATGATCGCGTAATGGAAAAGCTTCGTGAATTTTAAGCAGAGCTAAAGAGATGCTCGAGAGTTGTGCAGTGGTAGTAGTATTTCCAGTTTGTTGCACAGATCTCGAAAAAGATTAGGAGAGGACAGCAACAGATGGCAGACGGGTCGCGTGTCTGATGCGAGATAGGAGTTTTCTATTCCTTCGATTTTCTCTGCTACCTACCCTCGTCATGAAAATGGAAGTTCGTTTGTGTTGATACTCGAGAGAAGAGTTTGGTGGTCGGAAAACTCGGACAATTACCATCGATCTTCTCCATTCCGCCACTTACCCTAACTTACGGTAAACTGAATTTTACAGGAAATGGGAAAATCTAGGTATACCCGGATCGTCTTTTGGCGATAGTAAGATTTTTATTATCAGCAGTTGCAAACATTCGCGTAAAGGGTGACTTCGTTTCTCTGGGTTACAAACTGAATCAAACCAAGGATCGCGGTATCGGTTTCGCGTGATGCGGTCACCTGCAACGAGGCGCAGTGATAACGGTTCGCCTGACCCCGAGGCTGACGAAAACAGAAGCCTCATCGAGACGCGGAAGAGAGGATCGCCTTACGAGGATACGAGGGAGTTTAAAGCAGAGGAGGAAGACCTGTCAAATTGCAGCTGCCTCTGGGCACGTGGGTCGAGCCGCTACCTGGACTATTCTATACACGCTCGGTCTTCCTTTCCACGCTTTTCTCTCTGTGTTTCTTTCTTTTCACGCACAACACTGTTGCCGTGGCCGAAAACCAACAAAGAGGTCTAGCTTTCGAAACCAGATGCTCCATCTCTGCCGATGACAGACTAAATTGTTCTTTTGAAACTTCTATTCGACAATGACACTCTAAGCTTCCTTCTGGTGCTCTCTGGACTGAAAGTAGTAGGTAGCGTAAATTAAAGTTCTTAATTTAAGATGAAAATTTGGGGTCATTTTAGAAAAACTTTCGAGCACTTTCCTTCTCTTTGAAGATCCCTATGCGGATGCTAACATCTGCCAAGCATCCTGGTCCAACTTTTAGCGACACGCTAAAGCAAATTTTACCTTCATTTAGCCTGATGTTCCATCGGTACGATTCAATTCGATCAATTTCTTCGTAGAGGGATCGCCGGAGAGCGCATATTGGTTCTAAGAAATTTTTTCGTTCTATCAATGAAATCACAGGGAATTAGAACCGGACATAGCAATATCGAGGTACAGAAGCTCTGGTCGCTTAACAATGCTAAGAAGAGTCGCACGGATGCGGATACAACGAAGCCCGCATACTAATAGCCGCCGGAAGTTCTCAGACATTTGTCTATTTTATGGTGGATGTACCTAATCATTTGGTATAACACGATTCTACCTTTATTATGTCAAGGACTAAGCGATGCTGTGAATACGCTGGCAGCTATCTTAACTAATGATCCATTACGAGCAGTACAATTTTATTCAAATACGATTACGGGAAATAATTGCGTATGTTAATAGAAGAACGGCGAAGACAGTACGAAGTTTAGGAAATATGATAATTTCGATCGACGATTTAATTTTAGTTTGCCAGGAATTAATCGTTTTAAGTGAGAATTACAGGGTGTATAATACAAAATTTAATCAGATCGCAAGAGAAATTGTAAATTGGTGACTCGTAAAAACGAACCATTTAGATTTCATAGGAAAATATTATTTTAAGAATAATTTAATTCTTATATTTTTAATATAAATGTTCGAAGCTGCATTCGCGCCACACGTATTTGAATTCCGAAAGTTTCGAGCGCGCTGAGACGGCGCTCGTGGAAACTTTACCGGCGATGGATAAAACAGAGAACTGCATCGAGCCGGTAACATACTGGAGGAAGATAACGCGGTATACGCGAACCAGGAAAATTCGAGTTTGAAATATCAGATCGCGCTACAGCGAGCTAACGAAAGATAGATATGCAATAAAATAATTAACCTCGTACAAAATAATGAACTGTCGTAGTTTAACAATTAATCGATCAAAATAAATACGTCGTTTTATCGTGATATATTCGAGCGAACGTAAGATGCTCGCAGTATTTTAATTTGTAAAGTTCGTTTAATAAAGTGACACGATAAAAATGAGTAATAACGACAGAAGATTAGTCGTCTCTCGACAAGAGAAGTAACAACAATGATATGTGGCACATTACAATTAAGCATTGTGTTCACTATGGAGAGGACAAATTAACATCGTTGTAGTTTCATCTGCATTCTCGGAATCCAATTGTGCAATTCGCCGCTCTAGAGGGAAATCTTATACGTGACGTGCAACAGAATCATAAAACGAGAGATACAACGTACACGCACGCGTGCATCGGCGATTGTCTACTGTATACTCGGTTTAACAATCTTTGCTGTTCCAATTTACCGAGCAAAAATACGTACGTGGTCTCGAGATACGTGATACTTCCAGAGATATTTCTCCACAAAAATTTCCAAATAAATTAAAGAGAAACTAGAAAGATCGTTATCTATTTGAAAGACTAACGATATATCAAATACGTGATAATTTATTCAAAACAGTCGAGAAAGATTAATTAACCAAAAAGAGGATCCCCATAGAGTTAACAGTTTTGTATGATAATGGTAAAGATTGCTTTTAAGATAACAATTAAAAAAATGTATAATTATCTGAAAAAAGAAAAAAAAGAAAAAAAACTACATATAGAAATGGATTGCGACGAAAGTGGCAAACAAGTGGCAAACGAATCGAAACACGATATCGAGTTACTCGATTCATTAATCAATGAAACCGGTATCCGGGCAATTTGAAAAAATATCGGACAAAAGGTCTTGCCTGCCTGGTTTTCAATGATCGAACCGGCAAACGTACTCGAATATTGGCGAGTAGCTTGTGCCGGGGTCACCGACCACGCTGCAAACGTTATCCATTCCGCGTTGCCAGGTTATCGATCTGTGCAGAGGCGCCTTGACCGACCTCCGATGCACCGCCAAGTGCAAGTGCAAAAGCTCTCTCACCTTTCCGCTCTCGGACAGGAAGGATCCGGCGCGCGCATCGCGCTAGACAGATAATCGAACACCTTCCCGTACTCGTACAAGCACGCGAACCATTGTTGCACACGCAACGCTATACTTTTGTCATGGTTGAAGCTACAGCTTATGAAAAACTTATCGAAACGAAAGATTCCGAACGTTATCCTTTGCCATCAAATTTGTTATTTCGTAGGATCTGATGTCTGAAATATTCTAGAAATAAACAACATTCTTCGTCGATGTCGAGCCAGAAAGTTTAAAATATTTCTACGGACACAGGATACGATTCTGGGACAAAGGTTGAAGTGGTAGTCTCAATCATGTTGACCATCGAAGCGTAGAAATAACATGAAATCGAACTAACAGTATTGTGAATGGTGCGCGAAACATGGACAAAATTGATTAAATTGACGTTTTGACATACTTTCCTATGCTTTCGATTTGATTATTTGTTTTGTTACCACGTCTTTCAATAACGTTGCTTCCATTGTCTAAACTTTCACCGATATTGGTTCGTCGCTCGCGATTAACCATAATACTATTGCTGTCTATCGTCTCATAATTATACGGATATGAATTATGCCTTCTAGAATAGCGTTCTAATAAGCGTAGGAGTAAAAGCAAAACGATTAACGCTTCGATTATTCGTAGAAAATGACGATTCTACGAGAATAGAATTCTAATCTTGCTAATATCCTAGCGATAGCCTGAGAGGTCTAACACACAGATTGATGTAATTAGGAAAGCATCGAACCTGCTAATATCGAATCTAAACGGTTAATGGTACCTGTATGTATGCCACGTTATATCGTTCTATTACGTTTGATTGCCGTTTTATCCATCGAGCTAATCCCATTCTATCAGAAGCTACTCGAAACGACTGTTCGTTTACTGCTACGTACAAACACCTGAACCATTCCAGCGTCCGGTTTCGATAAACAGCAACGAGACTCATGAAACCACTCGATAATGGCGCTAAAACTTACGACAATAGAAATAATAAAGGGAATCGAATAACCTGTTTGAAAATAAAGAAAATTCCAATTAGCTGACGCCAGGCGATAGACCGATAAACCTCCATTCCGATATGATCGAGTAGGAAGTGCGGATAAGCGATACCTAACACGTAGCTATCGATTTTCCGTGGCGCGGTTCGAAACAGCGGCACCAAGTGCAAGTGCAAGTGCAAGTGTAAGAACTCTTTCGGTCGTTGGCCGCGACTTCAACGCGTTTAATCTATCCTCTGCTGCACGAGTGAACTGCTCTTCGTGCTCTCGTATCTATCGCTCGTCGTCGCTGAGATACGCTCGAGCAACCTTACTCGAAAACCGTTGCTATCCTAACGAGCAACGCAATTTTCACGCGTCGTTTATGAACCGACAACCTCGATCTCCACTTGCCGAGCTTTCCATTACTATTTTCCAGCTAATCGCCTGTCTCGTATCCATTCGTACAGATATTACGCTATTTCATTATCGAAGTGTAAAAATTCGAAGATAACAAGAGGAACGAGAAGCGAACTTTTCAACGGATTAATTGTCCTCTCGGTGAAACGGAGGACAACCTCTCCGGATTTGATCAAAAAGCGATACGGAAAGTTCATCGAGGTTTCGTAGAAAATAATGTTCAACAAACTGCAGACCACTCCTGTCCAATTAACGGTGCAAACGATTGTCGCGGGACCGGAACCTGGAGACGGAAAGCCGCTGGAAATTCCGTGGTCGAACGGACAAAGTTCGAATCGCAATCGTTCAGCCGCGTCAATTGTCGACAATTTGTCGCTTTGCGGCTGCTATTGTACGCTCGCGATGCCCGGCCATTCTATCGAGCAACGCGATGAAAATCGATTCGTTACGCTGAACGAGCAGATTGAAATCTCGTTTTCATTGTACGTAAGATTTATACGCACACAGACAATCCGACCCGTAAACTTCGATTCGAATCGACGAAAATTCGTGCGATTCAACGGCGAAACCGGACGAATGAAAGGACCGGCGAAATTGCATCGCGATCGCTCGAAAACCGAGCCTTTCGTACAACTCGAAACAACGATATGTTGTTTTTCGTGCGGACAAGCGCCTACCGACGAATTATTTGGAATTCAGACTACGCGTGAATCGACGCCGATCGAGCGACGTGGTACCACAACTGGAACCGTTCCAGCTGAACGTAAACCATCTTACGAATAAATCAATTACGAACAAATAAATAGCTTGTTATTCTTGCTACAAATTAATTATGAGATAAGAACTACTTTTTAGAGGAAGTTTCTTCGTTAGTCGCAAACAATTAAAACCGAATATCGTTACTCGCCCGATAAATGCAATTTAATAATTGAGTGGCGATTAACATAGTCGATTATGATAAAACGAATTGATAAAACGCAAAGTTCGCTTAAAAACTTACCGCAGTCAGGCTGTCCAACTCGCCGAGCCATTCGTTCAAGAGTTGTTCCGGGTCTGTCTCGTTGTCGCTGTCCTCGCCTTCCTCCTCGTAACGCTCCATGATGTACGCCGTCCTTAATCCAGCTTACAACCGTAGTCTATGCGATTCTCCTTATCCTCTGTAAATACACGAACGCGACACGTTGATTCACCTCATTAAATACGCAACATCCATTGGGATAATTATACGAAAGATACGTTGGCAAACGTACAACCTTCGATGCGCTAACAAATTTTAAATCTCATAATAGTAAATAGTATGATAGCTGCATTAAAGACCTTGAGGGGTTTATTACCGCTGTTATAAACGTTCGTCTTACAATAGCAGATAATTTCATCGTCGTGTAATATTTAATCAAAATAGAATTTTTCATCGCGAATAATCGTATCGTAAAGACACGTTTGCAAAGCCTAAAGCTTTAGAAAATATATCACACGTTTTAGCCGATTTCTATCTAACTTGGCTGTATGCGAGAGCCCTCTCTAACCCTCTCTAGCAAACCAACTCTTTGCCAACTTCGGTCTCTTAAAAAACAGCCTACACTTGCGCAATAAACTTGAAATGGCGTGGACAATAGACGAAACGAATTTGTGGTGGCGTCGGGGCGACGCGACGCGACACTCGAAATGGAATTCGAACCCCTGATTCGCACACCCCTTGGAAATCCCTGCTAATGGGCACCGGTAAACGTTTCAGAAGCCTTCCCTTCTCGGACTCGCAGTCTCATCGACACAAATTGCGCCGATGAGTGACAGCCGTCCGACGAGTTCGCGTGCGACTCGCGTCGAAATAGCGTCGCGCCTTTCTACGACGCACGTCGACCCGCTGGATGCATTATGAAACGCACGAAAGAAACCAACAGGCTTGACACTGACATCTCACAGGCGGAGTTCACGTCTTCCACGCACGATTTACCCGCGACGTTGTTGCGACAGCCAGCTCGACCTGTTCGAGGGCACGATTAATCGGTGATAATTATGCCTGCCAGCTGGCCCGACTGCTTCCGACTTTTGCGAGCCTCGTAATCGCGTTAGAAACGATCGGCAGGAGACTGAGCTCGAGTTTATGCCGGCTATGGAATTTATAGATGCGATTGAACGCGTGGTTTCGTACAGATAGCGAAGTAATTTCGAAATTGAAATAATTTTCCGGAAAATGTACTTCAGCGACTGACAAAGCGATTCTTTAGCGATTTGCAGAAGCGAGATTTCTACGATCGACATCTCGATTCGACTATTTTGCGAATAATTAACCAACGTTCTGCGAGTAAATCGCGATATGTCGATACTGTGCCAAAGTTTGCCTCAAATATTTTCTCGTTCGTAAACGGCGAGGGAAACGGATAGACGCGAAACGTGGAGCAAAGGTCTGAGGAAAGAGCGTCGGAGACGTCGTCGGCGTGAAACGCGCTCAGTCACGAGAACTCGTGTCCCACTTTAGGACGAGCCGGGTATGAAAAATGAAATACGAACGACTGACCAGAAAAGCCGGTAGTGAAGGCATGAACGCGTGACGCCGACATACGCCTACCAAGGCGAGCGCAAACATTGAAAAAACAGGTTGTGGCGCCCAGAAGAGGAGTGTGACGCACTCGTTGCTCGTTAGTCACCGTCTTCCTGGGGCACGATCGTCCAAAGAACTTCACTAAAAAGTTTTTGAACTCCGGCCAAGTGGTTCATTGCCAAACTTAGCTCGTTGTGAACGAACGTTGTTGAACGAACCAGCCACCGTGGTTCGTGCTTCTCCATTCTGCTTGCTTTCACTGGCAAAATCACGAGCCAGAATGTTGTTGAAAATGTGAACTTCGTAGCTGCGGAGATCGACCTACTTGATCGAGAATGGGAAAATTTTAGCCGTGAAAAGAGCCCTCTTTGTGGGAAACAGTTGCAACTTCGAAAGAAGAGTAGGAAATCCAGCAGTCTTTTGGACGAGAGAGAGAAAAGAAATAGGTCGATATTAAAATTGTCTTTCGTAAGAAATATTGTTAGACACCGTCGAAAAGAAACTGTTCAGTAAAAAATCGTCGTAAGTTATAAATGGAACGGTTAAACTTCTGACGACCGTGATGTTATAACGAGGCTTTTTATTATGGAACGGGCAACGATGGATCACTGTGACACACGTGAAAAACGACTGACGTCAAAAATATGTAAATCAGCTTCTGCAGAGAAAATATACGTGTATCATTGCGTCATGGCATATGAAGCCATAAGTGATCACAATCTATGTAGAATAATCTCATACTGTATCGCGTTTAAGAGGCTGCAACTGGCGACGTGTTTTCAAAAGTACGATACACAATGGTTTTTCGGTGTGTAATCTTCTCTGCAACGTTCTCTACAATCTTCTCTACAAAACTACCAAACCACGATATAATATCGCGTTAGTTTCCACAATGGTTTGTTCTCGCGTAGGCTGCGCCTCCCATTTTGCTCCTTAAACTGAGCTTCGATCTTCTAGAAACGCAATATCTCTCGATCAAAAATTGCTTATTCAAGGAATACGAGAAACTCAAGGAATACGAAGAGTTCAAGGAATACAGCTTCACGTTTTTATTTCTCTATGTTGCAGAACATAACGCTGAAAAATACATAATTCAAAGAGAGGGATAAGCTTTTATCCGTATATTTTACGAAAAAAAGCATGCGAATCACGCATAGAGTTTGTACAAAAAATAGAAAAATTACAGAGGCGACTCACGATCTATGAATTCAGGACCAAGAAAACGGGAACTTGTATAGGAAAATTCAAAGAGTCCGTCTGCGATTTTTCTAAACAATATCAAACTGTTCTTAAAGGGAAAAGAAAAAAGAAAGATAGAAAGAGGCAAGAGAAATTGAAACGACGGTGGTTGCTAGCCAGAAACACACGCGAAAGGGTTGAACGCTTTCGTCGGACGGGTTTTCAACGAATTTCCCGGCAACGTTGCAAATAACGCGTTTTACGGGGACGAACGAAAGGCAACACGAGCCGGTGTTGGTGTCTCGTGACTTCGCGGTTCGCGCGTGATAATAAACACCGGAAGCGGCGAGGAAAAATGCCAGCAGCGAAAAAAACTTTCTTCTGTGGAGGATCAAAGTGCAGCTCGTTGCGAACGAACGTGCAATCTCGGGGGGAAAACTCAAAGCGGCAGTCGCCGACGTGTTTGTACGTACGGGAAACTGCATACTGACGTTACCCATTTCCCCGAAAAATATACACACAAAAAGATATATATACAAAATGCAGACTGTTTTGTTCCTCGTTTCGACCGTCATATCCTCAACTGCGTATAAGTGGCAGAGTTATTTTGAAAACATGTTTTTCACGCGAAAACGTGAAACGAGATTCGCCGGAATTGAAAAAGAAACGAAAATACATGTCAGATATAATAGGATGTCTCATAAAAATAGATTCTTGGACGACTTTTTCTCGGTCGGATAGTCGTTTTAAGACGATGTGCGTCATTCGAACTGTTGAAAGACGCTGTCGACAAAATGCAATGATATTATCTTTGACCATTGTTGTAAATTGGAGTGACGATCGCAAACCAGCGACAGCAATCACCTTTTCGTTGCACGTGTTGCGTGGAAAGCGACGAGGCGAGGGTTTGTTTTTCGCCGTTCTTGCGCCTCTAAACGACCACTTCAGACATCGATCGAAACGCCGGCACACGTCGTTAGCCACAAAGTGACACACCGTGTGACGAGCAACTCGCTACTCGAAACTGCCGCAACCCTGTTTAATCCTTAATTGGTGACGCGTGTTATATTCCGAATGGACGTACGTGTTCGATGGATTCCCGTGCTTCTGAATAATTTTAGCCATTTTTATCGTTAAAAAGAGTCAATTTGCCATCCAATTGACAGACTACGCAACGTTATTGCGACAGGTTCGTCAATAATTTTTTATCCACGTCGAATATCGATCATCGTTATCCCACAATTCCAAATTTACAATAAATATATAGCCAAGTAACGACACGAAGTTCCAACGGAAACTTCACCATCTCTTCGCATAAATTTCAACAATCAACATTCACCCACCATCGGTGAGGTCAGAGCTGACCATCGATATTTTTCGTTCGACGAGGCATAAATCTCGACCAAACCAACCGACGCGACAGTGAAAAGGAACAACGCGGTTCCCGTGTGCGTGTAGCGGAGAGTATGCAAAGTTTGCGCGGAATAGCGGCGAATTAACCGCAGAAATCGATTTACTTCGGGCGGAGTTAAGTAACATTTTATGTAGCCGTGTACGAGGATCGAAGCGGGCTGCGTATACCTCGGCTGTAAATCAAGCCGAAGAAAGCCTACGCCGGCTTCCCAGCGGCCACACGAACGCTCGACCTATAACTAATGAGCGATTAACAGTGTCGCGATATAAATTCTTATTTTTGCGGAGGACGCGCCTCGGCGCTCTATCCATTGACGCATACATCGAACTGTCTTTTAATTCAGATCTGCACAGCTCCTTTCGTAATCGACGCGAGGCCGTTATTACGCGTTTGCTCGCTCGTTTGCATACGTTCAGGCGTACACATACGCCGGTAGTCTACATCGTCGTGTGAAAGTTATACACGATGTGGTTTTACATCGAAATGACAATGTTGCTACGTAGGCAGAGAAAGATTTGTGGATGGAAAGATCGAGTTTGAAATAAGAACGTTCTCTTTGGCAAATGGTTTGATCTTCTGTTTGCACGACGATCCGCTTAATTCTTCGTTTCGCGAATCGCTCGGTTCCATTGCGTTTTCAATTTCGTCGAAATTTCACGAACACCGAACGCACAGAAGAGAAAGCAGCGAGAGACAGTTTACGGACATTAAATTCCCTTTTGCCTGACTAAAATCCAAGCCGTCTCGTTACTGAATATTCTATTCGCTATACACCTCAACGGCAGAAACAATTTTGCACGCGCCAATTCCTTTTCGTCGGGCCGAAAACTCGGCTGGAGCTGTGACGCAAACGTTTCAATGGGTCAGATTCACGAAAAACTGTTCGACCGAGCCGGAATTTATTGGATTTCACTGCGCCGTTCCGCAATTACTTCGAATACCACGGACGATCCACGTCTATGGAATTCGCTTGCGACGCGAATGATAAATGGATCTGACGTAATTCACGAAGACGATTCGCGGTCATTGGGATTCCGGCCTCGTTGCCTTCTCCACTGCCAGCAAGCGGTCGCTTTTGTCTCTGAAATTTTCCGCGTTACGTAAACAAAACTGTTAAGAGGACAATCGTCTGCGAATTTCAATTGGTCGTCGATATTCAGCATAATTGTTGTTTGTTATACGCCTGTTATACGTTTTCATTTATCGAGCTCTTTAACTCGGATATCGATCATCTGCTCTCTCGTATACGACAGTTACTGGGTGGGTATCCGACGATATTAGCAAGTCGATAACTTTCGAGTTGCAAATAAACCTTTGTCGCGTAAACAGCTTTTACGATTTTACGAGTTACGAGATAAAAACATCGATATATTACGGTAACACTCGGTTTATATAAAATTTGTCGCGAGACAAATCGAATCGAATTTAACGCCGCTAGAAAGATATAAATTCGTGATCGCATTTCTCTTTTGTGTTTCTGTTGAATCTGTTGAATGAATCATGCGATTGAGCAACGTAAGCAGTCTACGTATGTCTACATACGGTATAATGAACGGTCGAAGTGACGGTAACGTTAAATCATCGAGAAGTCAACGAGGCCTTGCAGCGAACAGTTTTATGTAATATCGCTTAGAAAGAAAACCAGAGATGACTCGTTTTCTTACGCATATCTGCGAGTATGTCATCGGTAAATATACGTGCATCGACGCTTTTAAAGCGAAACTATCCTCGCAGTGTTTTTTGTCTTTTGTACCGGCAGAAGCGTTGATTAGCGAATAAACGATGAATCTGAAGTCTCTTTCGACACGTTTGGACGACAGCCACGATATCAGTTACAGATGTGCTTCGTCAGATTGTGCTTGATCAATTGCGATTGAAAATTGCGATTGAAAATATCTGGTCAGAATTTTCTATAAATCGTTTGATTAAGAAAATAGCTATTACCAGTAAATCCATGTTAATCCGTCAAATTCCATTTTAACATTTTGTTACGATCATTCCCTATGAATGTTTCTCTTTTCCGTGTTATCACGTTACGAAGAATATCGACGACAAAGTGTAATAACAGCTCGATCAGAGCGAGACAATTTATAAACCGACGGAAAATTTAATTTAGCGCGTCAATGGTCGTTCATAGTGATCGACATCAACCGACAATGTTCACCAGGCATGAAAGCCTTCGTGCGGCCGACTTTTCCCTTTCGATCTGTTCACTGAATATTTTATTGCGCAACGTTTAAACATAGCGATGATAACGATGCATAATAAAAAGTATAATCCAGGCGTAAAATGTTAGTCGGATGAAATAAAAAAGAAAAAAAAAAAGAAAAAATGATCGAAACGCTCGTTATTGCCAAAACGAATCTATTCGATCGATAAAATTCGTATCAAAGTGGACGAAAAAAAAAGTCCTCGTGACTTTATGCTATCAAATATTCTGTGCAACGTTGCGTCGTTGAATATTCGATGGTATCCGTGATAACATCGTCGTATTTCAAGCGAGTCTACATGAGAGCCATAAATAACCGAAGTACGACCGTCCCGAAGCAAATTGCAAGTTGTAGCAAAATTTAATTTACAGGTTATATATCACCAACGAGCTACAGATACAAGCTTGTTAGCTTTCTTTTCTTTATCAAAAAGAACAAAATGGAAAAATTACACGACGATTACACGATAAATTGCCAAGGAACATCTAATTCGATTAATAATTTAAACACAACGAATACGCGTGCAACGTACAACTATGTTACATCGTTTAAGCTTTTAATAAATTTCGTCCGCGATCGTTGATTAAAGGACGAGCTTCATCGTTGATGGAAATGCGGAGGATAAAAATTCTCTTTATATTTCATTTATTTTTTATATCGGTATTTTGATGGTTCGAGCGAATTCGCACGATATCCGTAACATTGAACGACTGGAACGCTACAATTGCACGACGTTTGCCACGGAAACCAGCGGAATCGGCGGAATATCAAATTTACTCGGCACGTTTCAATTAATAGAAACGCGTAATCGGCACAATTAGGCACGAGTTCCGCACACGCCAAGTAACACCGCGTCTCAGCGTCTCGAGAAAAACGAACTTCTTACTGATTCCACGGACGGCGCTCTCTCGACGAAGGCAACTCTATTTCGCGCACGTACGCGGTCAGAAACCGGCCGTTTAGATTCTGCACGATCGCCGACTGCAGCTGGATCCTGTCGGTCCCATTAATTCGACTCGCGTCACACAGTTCGACAAACGCCACGCACGCGTGTACGCCAATTACCATCTCGATACCATCATGGGAAAACAATGAAGCGGTCCCTTTCGTTCGAGTCTACCATCATTGTGATACGTTGCAACAGTACAGGCTCGGTTCAGTAGTTGAAGCAGAAACTGGTTCAGGGTTGTCGATCGATGAGTTAACTGTCTCTGCCAGTGTATGAATTTTTTACGCTCTTCGAGTATTTGTCATCGATCCTGTCGAGAATGTGATAGGTAAGGCCGGTGTAAAATGGTATCATTCTCGTTTTAAGACGATTATTCTTACGCTAGAAATATCGACGACTAAGCGACTATGTTTGTAGCGAAAGTAGGTGGAGAAACACGCGATACGCAATTTCTAAACAAATCTAAACGAATTATCAATATATCGAAAAAGGAAAGAAACAAGCGAAATCTACTGATCATCTCATTTCTCGATGAACTTGATACGTGTATGTATACGAAGAAAATTTATTTTCTAGTTATGACAGAATAGATGATATCCCATTCGAAGGTATAGAAAAGTGGCAAAAGTTCCACGGGAGTAGAACTGCATCGCAGGACGATGATAATTACCATCGGCGACTAGCGGAGTGAGAGGAACGAGTTTATTTCAAGTTGCCGTAGCTGTCCTTGCAAGGGTTTATCGCGACCCGATGTCATAGAACGGATGCGCGAGGTCATCGTTAATTTCATCGACGCGACGGAATAATTAACGCGTGCACCAACCAAACATGCAAACTTTACGACACTGAATAGGTAATGCTTGTCGAATCGTCTCTTCTTTACCGGTGGCTGTTTTCTCTTTTTTTTTTTTTTTTTCTACCTTTTAGTTTGTGGTCACAGAATATATAGAGACAGTTGCCTCGAGTCTTGAATAATAAAACCAAAGCAGAATAATTCAGGTAGCTTACTTTTTGTACGTTAAAATTGACGATACGTGCGCTTAGAATCCTGCATACTCTTTTTATCATTGATTTGGACGGAGTTTAAAAAATGTACTTTCTGTCGCGTTAGCTCCAAGGTAGATTTCAATTTTGTGATAAAATAGTTTGGCTTCGATAGATCTATGTCATTTAATTATATGCTCGTGTTCAGATGGAATCGATTCCGCAATGACGGCATACCTGTTCTAGAATTAATTAAACGACGAGTGCTATATCAGAGTCGCTGCCCTTGTTCTGGAATTAACCCAGTTATGCGCAAAGAATTTTCACAAAAAGTCGTTTCGATGGATGGCATTGAGTCGGTTGTACCGCTCGTCATGAAAACAGGAAGCGATCGGAGAGCAGAGAGAGGAAAGAATGCGCTCACGGTACAGCCGGTTTGCGCGTCCTTGCAAGGTTTTGTCGTGGAACCATTCGATGAAGCGTGCGAAACATAGATGCACGGAACATAGACCGAGATATCGATTGCTCGATTAATAATGTAACGACCTAGCAGGGGTGGTTTGCTTCTCGCGCCGACTATGTACGCAGCACACGTTTCATTACGTAACGCACACCCGTCTTTCGAACTAACGGCAATAAATAGAATTCTTTGAAACTGTCGAAGCATATCGATATCTAAAAAAATTCTGAAGATCAGAAAATTGCTGTATTCGAGAGTCAAACGTGCTATCTTACAAAAATTACCTATAACAATTCGGATTACAACGTTTTTAGAAATATTTTTCGATATTTTTCAAATATTGCAGATAAACATTGTGAATGATTTGCTAGAATTTGTCAACGTGTAAAACCATTGAAAACGCGAGCCTCGTGAATGTATTTATTTTTGAAGAATATCGCGTAAAACGTGTAAAGCAGTAAAAATGAAACATATACCGACAAACAGGATAGAGATGATGCTTTTTGATAGCTTATCGAAGTTATACGTAACGTTGTCCGTCAAACAAAGTAGTGAGGCTTCAAAGAAGAAAAATATCACACGCGAGGGATTAATTTAATGCGAGGGGTAGATGCGTTTTGTGGTCGATGTGCCTTTCAGGTACACGTTATGAACAGCTTTCTGGTTGAAACATGCCTCCTAGGCATAACAGTGTTGAAATACAGTTTGATGGTTCCCTCTGTTGTTCTATGTAACGCTATAGTCTATGGTTTCGGTAATGGAAATGAAATACATCTTTCGATTACAATAATTTTCCAAGAACTAAATTTCGCATAATTTATCGTTTATTCATTGTGGTAATAACGAGGATGGTAAGAAACATAAACTAACAATGACGACTAAACTTTACCGATCGATCAAAGTAATTTATTTCGTGTTTTAAAAAAGTAGGTCTATGGATTCGAACGATGCTTCCAAGATTTCATACGATCATTTTTTTAGCCAGCTGAACGAAGATATCTTTACGATGAAATAAAACAGCATGTAGCTTGTTTATACGAAAAACAAAACTACGCATCGTTTCATTTTACGTAGCATAAAAACACAGACACGTTATCGAGTTTTCTGTCCCATCCTCCCCGCGTATTTCGAATATATTTCAACGTAATGAATGGTATCTGCGCCAAAATGAGATTTTCCAGAGATATTTCTGCCACGGTTCATGCCGAAATAAAACGCTTCAAGTGGTTCTTCAAATGTTCAAACACGCGTTTTATTACAAAAGCGATCCGCAGGAAAATTCTACCTGGTCGTTCCCTTTTTTTTAATAAAACATACGTCCTTGCGACGTAAAATTGCAAATAAAACACGCGAAACTTTTGCTCTTGTTCAACGCGACAATATCGAGTAAAGTTCCATTTTAATTTAGTTTAGCGTTTTTTCTCCAAAACGTATGCTATACAACGACGCACAATGTTTTCTCTTCCGTTCCCAGTTCGAAAACATTAATTCCATGGTTTTAAATGAATACGCCGTTTAAAATATATACAATGTATTTAATGTTTCTTCCATTCCATGAGAAACAAAAGATAGATTTTATTTGAAAATTGAATATGAACCACGCTCGATTCTAAATCACTTCAGCAATATTATCTTCGCCATTACTCCGAATATTAATATACATATTGATTTACCATTCGAAGCAACAGAGCTCAGATTGGATCATTTAAGATTCACTCGATAGATCGACGCATCTCCATCGCGGAAAATTAACTTTCTAAACAACACCGGTATTGTAACGAACAATTACACCGGCAACCGTAATTTGTACATTAACGAACCCCAGTAGCGCGGGATCGTTTGTTAAACATGTGTTTTATCGCTGTTCGCGAAACCTGATCGTGCGTGAAGCCGCCAATTTGCAGGTATTCAGTGGCACGTGTCCCGTTTCAGCGAAGAGTTGCTCGCGAGAAATCGATCTGTCGAGGGAAAAACGCTCGAGACACCACGATCGTGGTCGAGTCGAGATTATCAGGTAAAATTCCACGGGATTCCGTCATTTTCGACGCTTTCGTCGAGAAAATGGCCATCATAACGCCTCGCGATATCGAACGTGTGGCCGCGAAGAAAGAAAAAGAAACTTCTAACCGCCACTTTAATAAACTGGAAAAGCGATTGCACAGAATAGAAAAGGAGAACGATTCGCGCGGATGAATCGAGGATACGGTTAATCTAATAAATACCATAGAAAATCAAAGACCAATGATTTCTCCGGTGACCGAGTCTCTGAGCAGAGAGTAGCAAACCGATCGGTTTCGATCTTCCGGCCGCGTTTCTAACGTGTAGTGCAGACCGCAAACTCGAAATCCATCGATGCCGGATCAACGAGACCGACAGCATGGATTGCTATTAACGTCGAGCTCGCTTTGACGAGTATTTGCCTGTGATGGACACAAGATCGAGAGATACTTAAGCGGAGCTGCAATCCGAAGATTAGACCGGACAACGTCCTTCAAGTTTGCCGTGGTAAACCGGGTGCAGTTGGTGGTGTTCCAAGAAGACAAGTATCTTGCATTAAAGATTAGCCGAAAATGTGCAAACTGTAAATTTCAAATCGCTAAATTTAAAATTGGAAACTGAAGATAGAATCTCGGAAGAGTTCGAAACTAGAAAAAAGGATACTGTATAATTCCTTGAATGTCTGATGCAGAATTGAACCTAGCCGAAGCGATCCTCGTCGACAACGATGTTTACAACAACTCCACTTCCTTAAATCGCCATATTTGCGATACGTTCCGCAATCCTAGCGAGGTAATCCGACTCTGATGCCAACGAATTGACGCGAGATCGATCGAAGAATGCATTGGTCGGCGCGTGTACGTACACTGACGCTCGCGTTCGCCCAACAAATACAGTCAGCTGGTATCGATTCCTATCGATCTTAGCATTCGCGTATGTACACGCGTGCATTTACGAACCACGTAGATTGAATTGCACGCACGTTGCGCTGGCGTCGATATTCTCGGATACCGAATTCTTTTAAACGTACGTAAGAAACGCGGTAATATTTTTTAACATTTTATCTTATCGAAAGATTTTGAAATTTTAGTAGAAACAGCATCTATTGGAAAAGAAAATGAAGAATCCACACAGTCTAATTTTCACATACGACATTCAAATTATTTTCGTGAATTTACAAAAATGTCCTTTCACTAAATACTTGATATTTTATTTTGATTACGAGATATATTTTTCAGAAAATCTAGCTTACCACATAATTATAGCATTCTTCTCATACCGGAGATCAAGATCTGTGAATCTTCGACCAAACCCACTTTACGAAGGATACCGTTTTATCGAGCGATCGTTGCTGCATTAAATCAATCTGGGTTACAACGATAACCTGGCTATTCAGAGCTTCGCCACACTTGGACAACGTTATCGAGGAGCATCGAACGAGATACCGTGCAAACAAGCTGTCTGAATCGCGTCCAATAGGAGGATTTCGAGGCTGTTTGTCCTCGGTTTAACGGTATCCTACCTTGGAAAGGGAATGGTTGAATTACGAGAGGCGTCCCTCCACGAGAACGTTCAAGGCGAGGGATGAAAGTGATACAAGAGCTTAGACTTCTTCGAGGATTACAGACTCGTGAAATATGAACGGCGGAAGATGAAAAGTTTAATAATTATGGCATAATGCGATATAGATCGTAACATAGAATTATCATACGGTGATCGAGGGAATGAAATTATTGTACGTTGTAGGAGCGTTGTATAAATATTATAAATATGCGATACATTTGCCACAGCGCTTTGACGATTGTAAAATTACAAAGAATAGAAAATTTGCACGAATAAATTCGAATATTTCAATGAAGCTACTTTTGTTTTTTCTTTCGGAAACAAACGATCTATCTCAAATATAATTTCATTAAATCTTGATTGCGCGAATTAAAAGGTATTTATTTCGAACGCGCTTTGATTCAATTGAAATCACGGAGTTTAAAAACGACAGACTAGATTTACAGCTCGATTACGATCAGGTTATCGCCGCTTTTAACTCTCCGATGGTGTTGCTGCATTATCCCTTAACCCTCTTAACCCTGTGCACAGTTATCGAGCCACCCCCGGGCATCCCTCTTTCACGGTATTCAATTTCGTTTTAAGGATGAGTATCAAGTAAAAATTTCTGCAAGCTCCTCTTAAAGAACGGATATATTTCACCACATCAAAGAATCTCCAATTAATTCCTGTACCAACTCAATTTATCGTCGTAAGAGAATAAAATTCAGTAAAATGAAATACTCGTTCAAGATCCTTTTAATTTCGTCTTATTCTAATTTCAATTCACCGATGCCATTTATGTTGAATTCGCAATTATTAAAAAATACAACTAGCAAGATGTCAGTATAAAATAACAAGTATTTGACAATTTTATGACGAAGAAGATAAGCTAGAAAAATACAAGAACAAGACGGAAAATAGGGAATAAGGAAAAACAGAATCCAGAGCAGAAATCTGAGGAAAAATCCTTAGAAGAAGTGGAGAAAGAACTGCAGGGTTCTGAACTAATCTCGATACGTACTCGAGGGGATGCAACAACCCCGACGAGCTGTTTCCTCGTCTCACGTAGTTTCTTCGCCCCGTGCAACGCCCTGAATCGATCGATCCTCACCTTAGTACGGTGCAATTTACTTTACCTCCCCTGGTGGAAGACCACCAAGGTGAGTTTCAAAGGAAAGACAGAAACATACCGAAGAAAGAGGCGAAAAATGCATCGAACTCGATTCCACGATCTTTCTCTGTTGGAGGGTGTTCGATGAGTCACGCGTGCGACAACTTTCTCGGGGAGAGAAGACTAACCCGCGGTCCACGACTTATCGTAAAGGTTCCGGGTGAAAGTTCTGCCCCGTGTAACACGACGAGAACGAGAACCGATGTTCTTGGTAGGTGGTTATAACGGTACGTTGTTCGGTAAGCTTCGATTTTACGAGACTCCGCCTCGAATTAATTTATTTTTCGTAATCTCTTCGGACGCGCGGCGAGCATCACCACGGCGCTGTAAGAGAATTTCCAACGAAACAAAAGTTCAAAGTAAAGTCAGGAAGAACGGGAAAGGATTATGTGAAGGATTTTGTGAAGTTGGAGCGAACGCGTAAGAATCTTTCAATTTATAGTTTACGCGTGGGTGAAAGATTACGCGATATTTTGAATGCGAGAATTAAAATATGAATTTATATTATTCCAGAATGGATACTATCGTGCAATAACGAAGAAGGATTATGACTATCCCATAGGATTCGAATACAAAAACAGAATCCATTTAATAAACTGTGGCGCAGTTATTCAACTCGAACGGCTCTTCAAACAGATCATTGCCATTTCGTATTCCGAATAAAATATTCCGTTATTTCAATTTCATACGTTACAACCATTCCTATTCATCCTCTGCCCGATATCACATAATTTCTCCATATCGACACGCGCGGTAGATCCCACTACCTCGCCATAAATAAGAACGCGTTAATAAAAACGATTCCGGTCTTTGATATCTCTACAGCTTGAAATACCATCTCTCTGTATCATGATTTCGGATCTGCCCACGTGGCGAATGTCAACGTCTCGACAAGTAGCAACGACGACTTGATTCGTAGCTCGTCGAACGAGTCTCGCTAAAAGTAAACGATGAAAAGCAACCGGGGCCATTTCATAGAGCCATTTCTGACCGAGATGCGACGATGCGGCGCGCAAGAACGGTACTCGGACGAGTTGGCCGCTCAATAAACCGCGTACACTGTCGTTGCCCGTGGCAATACTAAATAATAATACGCCTGCGACTTGGCACCACCTTCGAGCAGCTACCGTACGACCGATCGAACGATTACCAACGAATTTACTCGAGACGACGTTGCCCTTTTACACGCGCCAATATTTGAATACTCGAGGAGAGCGCTATAACCGAATTTTCAAGAATTGAAAATCCCACTCGAAGGGAGCAGGTTTTGTAACGAGATCATAAACGATCTGGGTAATTTTGTCTATATTATTTCATTGTTGTATAAGCAGGTACTTCGATTTTTATTTAATAATTTAATAAATAATTTAATAATAAATAATTTAATGGACTATTCTACTGATTGCCAATCCTTCGATTTTTATAATGGATTCTTCAATAAAATAAGTATGGATCGGAGTAAATTGGTGTGGAGAGTTATAATTGTTTCAACCGATGGTATAATTAATTAATTTAATGGTTTTCAGAAAATCCAAGCACCAACTCGTGCACATGCTATCACATGGTTGGCAATCCGTACCACATGAGCTGGTGTTGTTACGTGAAATTCTTTGCCATCGACTCGCTAAAATATTTATGCACACGAGCCACGGTGTCGAGTTTTTACCAACGACCAACATACGGTATCGACTTTCTTCCACTCATCCGTTAGTGTCCATTCGGAATCTTCTAGCATCCATAATATCCGCGTTAGCGTCGTACGATTGTCGCACGATACACGAGCATCTGTCAACACGTCGCAAAAGCCAAGTCGCTACAAACACGACCGACCATCGATCTAAGAGGCGGCGTAGCCCTTTTACACGGTCATTTCGCAACGATTGAATGGGCCCTTTGACAAGAAGACAGATCGACAGACGGTAAAGGGGGGAATTCATGAGAAAAGATCGTCGTCTCGCAAGAAGAGAGACGTAATGGAAAAATTGTTATTTTTTTTAGATATTTTCAGTGAGATTAAGCGTCAACGTTCTGCAGCTCTTCTCGTTACTTGTTTTCAACAGAAATAGTCCCGTCGATCCGTCAATTACGAACCGGATGCTCGTGTGTCCTGTTTCGTCTTCGTTTTTTACGAGAACCGAGTATACAACTTCAGTGTCGCTCCATGCGGATCCTCCCTTACGCACGCCGGTCGCTGACTTTTACGTAGAAAAAAGAGCGAAGAGCAGCCGGGTTATGAATGGAAATATGTTAACGGTTCCAAACTTGGCATCGCCGCTCCGTCTGCTCTTTCAAGCAAGAGAGAACCTCCATCTCGTTCGCTCTTTATCTGGCTCACAGTGGCCGCTCTTACCGAGTTAGTCATTACAAAGGGAAACGAGTAATTTGAATAAATCAAACACGTTTAATCGTGTCGAGTTTATCCGATGATACGTATTACCTTTTGCGAACGAATTTGCGTGAAACATATTATTCAATTATCACACCTTAATTCCTATACCGACGTACAATCCAAAATGCAAATCGATTACGACAAAAGGACAACGTCGATTTTTCTTTTCCAAGTAAACATTTCCGAGCCTCAAATAAATTGATACTCCACGAACTTGCCATTTGTAATAATTACCAAACTACTTAATTACACAGCGATTGAACTTACCGAAGAATCATTCGATTCAACGATTATTTAAACTTTGCGAATTCTTTAAACAAATAGCTCGATGCTACGTTTTCCAATCTCTACGATCCTTTCCCTTCTCGCTTGCACGAGTCCCGTTATCTTTCATCCTTGTTTCAACCGCGTGTACCTTATCGTTCTTTTTATTCTCGTATATTTTGCATTCCCGTGTTCCCCTCCCGTTCGTTTCCATGTTTCTCCCCCGTCGATCTCGGTTATCGTGTATCGCCGCCTATTCGTTCGCCTGCTTTCTCTCTCGAGATCATCCTCCGTAGAGCGAGAACGTGGCGCGCATCTCGAAAGTGCGTAATATGGCGTTTCGAGGCGCCACAAAAGGAAGAACAGGCAGCTGGTGGCTGCGGTGAAACGAGACGAGCGCGACGACTCGCAGCAGGAGAAAACGAACGAACGAACGAACGAAAGGAAACGGATAGGGGAGCTTTCAGCTTACGCGATCCAACTACCTCGGTTTCAACCGCGTTCATACGCCGCTCCAATCGTCGCTGCTCTCTCGCCGAATCGAATTGATCGGAGAAATTGTTTTCCACGGAAACGAGTTTCCCGGATCGTCAGCTATTCTCAAAGACTAATTGCGACAATTAGTATCTGCTCGAGGATGTACACAGGCTCGAAAACGTATTGGTACACGTGTAGACGATCTTTATCGGTGTACGATGCGTGTCGTATAAAGTTTCGAAATTGTATCGGCATTTAGAATTAGCATTTTAGAATTTACCTTGTAATCTATGCGATACTGTATAGGATAGTAAAAAAGACAGTACATAGAATATCTTTATACGAACAGAATTTAGTGCGTAGTGAAATGAACTGTCGTCGATCGAATACACCTGTCTGATCATGAATAGCCGAATCCACTTGTTTGAGCCGAATAAATTCCTATTACAATATAAATTCCAATAATGCGAACCAATTGTTCTCTGACACAGGTTCGCATAAACAGAAAAAATTCTATAAACAATATTATATACAAATAATGTAATATTACGTATATTTATTCTCTAATATTAAAATCAATAACCATACACGCTACATACCTATCAGTTACTTTCATTTTTCAAATAATATTATTTACCATATGTACTAACGATTCGTAGCTAACGAACAAAAGACAAAAGGAAGATAAGGAAGAGAAGCACGGAGATCGTTCTCTTCAAAAGCTGTTTGGAACAGCGTGGAAAAATCGTCGGTAAACTCGATGAAAATTTTCATTCATCGCGCCTCATTATTTTGACGCATCGTTGAACCCTTTCAAGTTCTCGTTTCGGTCACGCGTTCGTGAAATTCGTTCACTGCTCGACAAGATCAGCCAGTCAATGGTCCACGTGTTTTTCGGCTGCAAGAACCATCGACAGTTTCGTGTACAATCCCATTCAGCTTCGCTTTATTGATAAGCTGGCGGATCTAGTACGAATTCTTCGATGAATGCCTTGACTGTTCCATATAACGCGTACCAACTCGAGATGACGTCAAATATCGTTGGGTACGTCGTTGTGTCGCATTCTTGTCGCGAGTGCACTTGAAAAGCTCCACGCAATCCTCGTATTCTGCTTTACCTATCGATCTCGCCATTAAACACGCAATTCTTGTCATTTCGAAAGAACGATTTGGCAAAGTTACGTAATAGCATGGACAATATGCGTACGATACGATAAAGCGTATTATGCAAATGTATTTATCAGGGTTAATTAAGAAACGTCACGGAAGCATGACCGACTCACGGCCACTGTAAGAGCTCAGGGAAGATCGGAAATGCTTCGCGGAGAAGACGCGTGGGTGTCGGCTGATTTCCACGTGAGTCATACAACATTGATTTGTGTGTCTGGCTGAAACGATTCTCAGGAGATTCGAAGATAGCGACAACCGCGAAACGCGATCAATCGAGAACGCGTTCCGAGTAATTCGCGGCGTTCTTGACGCGCGATATTTTCTTCACGGTCGTGCAATAACACAATGGATTCGCAGGCAAATCAATCAACGTAGCTTGCCACGAAGGGGAGATGGTCGGTGTCTACCATGTTGCTACATGAACTTAATTAAACTTAATAAAGATTACGGTAGCTCAGAATTGTTAATAAATGTCAGTTGTTAAGAGTAATGAGACTTATGACGGCGTATCTTTTTGGTTCAAATGAATTGATATTTCCACCATTTTTCTTCGGGATAACGGTGTTTGACGTAAAATCAACGTATGAAAAAAAAAAAAAGAAAGATACCGAGGGACCGCGGACTAGAGGATTAAGGAGAGAAAAGGACATTATTACGGAAATTAAAACGAAAACGTATTGTATTCGAGAATTTATTCTAGTGGTAAATCTTTTTTATTGACGAGATATTGTTCCGAAATAATTGCAAATTGTACTGACAGATGGTATAACGAAACTTCGTTTATTTCGCCATATCGCTCGGAAGCTGTTAACGTTCGATAATGAAAAACGAGCGTCACTGGCGCGTATCGGCGTGATGTTTTAAAGTAATACTTACAGATAATGGTCGTTCACAAACATTTCCAGTTAACTGCTTCGTGGAAAAAATTTTGAAATGTAAAAGCATATTCGAGCACCACTCCGTAAAAACGAAATTCATATTGCGAATTCACCACTTTACTAACGTAAAATATACGATACCTTTCATAGTCTTTTTATCTCGATGATCGGCTCGCGACATACTTTATTTGAATACTAAATGTAGTCGGTTAAAATAGAACACAGTTACAAATAGCGACGCGTTCGCGAATTTAAACAAACGTACGCAACCCGAGCAGCTTGTGAATGAACGATTACGATGGTACGTGGTCTAACCTTGCACACAATCGAGGTGGCCCATCGGTATCGTCTAGCTGAATGACTGAATTCTTTGTTCATGTGTTCGTTCTGGTTAATGAAGAATTTCTTAGAGAAGTTGCGATGGAATAGCTCGAACGGATAAAACTCCACGCCTTTATAATCTCGCCGACGATAAATTACACCGTGAAACGAGCGAGTATTGATTGTCTTGTACTCACCCACCCACCCGCAAACACACACACAGATAAACACACACACACACCCACAGGACATTATCGGCAAGAAATTAAAAGTTGCGACAGAAAATATTTTACGACGAGGAACGATCTCGATTTCATGAGAAAAGAAGCTTAACGCGATAAAGATAATTTGCTTCGTATTTCGCTCAATCTTCGCGGGCAGAGTTCTGCGTTTCCGTTTCTCCGAACGGACTTGCGTAGAAGGAGGAACGAGAATTCGTCAATGAGGCGAGGACAGAACGCCAGACGAAAAACGAAAGAGCCGAGCAAGCGAGAAGACCGGAACACGGGAATAGATGCGTCGTACGTGGACTATCGTACTCGAGTACCGACAGTTTCCACTTCTAAATATAGGATTTCGATCGACTTACCACCGACTTGACGCCGTGCGTCCGTTCGATATCCGGTCGTTCTTTCCATAGCTCTAACATCCATTACGACCATTGTTATACGATTTATATCCAATTTCAGAAAATTATCCAACTACTTGTACAACGCATATCGTCCCGATTAATCCTATCGTTTGTATGGCGTGATTAGAGATTCGTACCGGTGTTTCTTAAGACGTAGAAACACGCATCGAACATGGTAACGCCGCAAGGTGCATCGACCCTGAAATCAATATTTCTATTAGGCACTGTATCAACGTCTGCTTGCGGACGCGCGTTCGAAGTCCTTGTTCCTGCCGCCTCTCCACTCGCCGATACACATCCCGATCGGCGGTGTTTCACACCTTGGTTTTCGCTTTGGACCGCGTTGTGTTCGCACGAATGCTCGTTGCGTGACGAGAGTTACCGTCGGACTCTGAACGCGGCCACAAAGTCATGGTTGCGAGAGAAAATTCTTCGTCAGGCTAGACCGTTGACCCTTTCCCCGAGCACGCACGCAAACGGAACGATATTACGTATATCGAACGTTTAACGAACCGATCTTGATAGTCATACCTTTGGCTTGTACAGAACTTCGTTAATTATAAAACTTTCGGTCTAACAGGTTATTTCGCTTCTAACTACTAATAATTATTTTCCAATTCGTTCACTTTGAATTCTTGGCCATTTTATTACGCCTTATATCGAAGGATTAAACGAAACAGCCTAACTTTTCCGTCAGACAGCAAAGCGTTAGTCGACCGAACTATCGTTGAATATCGATTTACACAGGAAACGTCTAAGAGTTGTTACAGAACGAAATACATACTTCGATTTACGGAGAATTAGAAATTCTTTCTTGATCGGCGTAAGACTTCCTCTCGGTTAAACGTGAAAGTTTAGAGGCTGAAGTTTCTCGGTAGGATTAATAGAACCGAAGTTTATTCCAGTTACCGAAGCAAGAACTTCCTAGTCTGAATCGTTGGTCGAAGAACAAGCAATTGCGTTGACTCTACGGTTTTCTATGGTTTCGTTGAAGTTGAACGAATCGCGAGCAGTCCTTTTGCAGAAAAAAAAGGGAGAAAATATTTAAAGCGTATAGAATTTACAAGATCGCGAAACGCCGGTATAAATTTAGAAACTTGTTCTATCCGCTAAATCGTAAAGCCTTGTGTTGTCGAGACGAGAAAATAGAACGATGTAAACGTAATAAAGTGGAAAGGGTAGAGATCAAGCGATACGATAGCCAAGAAATTTCATGGGGGATTATTGCCTTGAGTCCTCTGGCTGGCAATTGATTCGAGATAATCTACAATTACACGTAATAGTTCCAAGCAAACGCGTTGCAATTGAAGGTCTATTCATCGAATGTAGGTCGCACATCGCCGTTCCCTACGATCATCAGGTTACTCCGTTTCTACGTCTTTTCAGCCCCAAATAACGTAACAGTTAGAAAATCAACAAAAATAGGCTCGTCGCATTTATCGCGCATGATATTCGATTACTATCTAGTCTCGAAATTTTCAGCGAAACCTACCATAAATAAAGCACCATACGAAACAAACCGACCTGTCCGCTTTCACTATCGACGTATCTCTAGAAATTGAGCAACGAGAATAAAAATCAGCCAATTCGAGGCATCGCGCCTCCGCAGTTTCTCAACGAGGAGACACGCGAAGTTCGATTCAATTCGCGTAATCTTCCCAATCGAAGATTGAAAAAATACGCGTATGCTTTACGCGTCTACAAGCCGATCGATTTCTCGATCGCGTTATTCAAACACGGCGACTGTGAGCGTAGCCCTGTGATCGGCCGTGAAACAGACTCGACTCGCCTCGATGATCCTTCTCGCTTCGTCGAGAACGCAACAACGCGCCGTGTGCTCGAAACTGTGTACCATTGCCGTGCTGTGCACGTGTACACACAGATACGCGAAGTGCAGGAGAGATATCGGTGCCCCGGGGTAATCCCATCGACTACGTCACACTATTTCCGCGATATGCATACCTATATATATCCAGATTTCCCGTATACCTGTACACTGCACCGACACATACAACGCGAGATGTATCCTGCACACACTCCGTGTATTACGCGTGTATATAAGTCAGTCTGTGTGCATTGCCGGTCTGCTTGTAACTTCGACCCGATATGGACGGGTTGAAACAGGATTCACCGCGTTCTACCATGCACGTAATCATGAATCTTGCCCCTGGCTTCTCACTCGCTTTACTAGGCACCGCGCCGCTTCCGTGTCCCGCAACCATCAAATTCGAACGCGATCTTTAAGGCCGGGTTATAAAACGAGTTTCTTGAAATTGTAATACGGCAACTTTGTAATTTGTAATTCACGACTTCCTGCGAGTTTGTACTTGCACGTTGTGCGTTAGAGCCTTCGGTATCTGAACTCGAACATCCTGATGTTCAAACGTTAGGAAACACGTTAATCGCAAGGGACGAAAGCTTTATCGTCGATCGTAAAAGTTGGATGAAGAATCGTCCCCTTGGATCAGATATACATCGATAAGAGAAAATCAAATTCAACGAGTCAAAGATAGCTGATTAATCGATTCTGTTAACAACAAGCATTAATGACACGATACACGATATAGCGTGAAGGTAATGATGGATCGGCAAGACGAAGCGGAAAGACGGCACACGTGCTTTCTGCGAGCGGAAGTCGATTCGAACGTGCGACGCGAACTCTCCCCCGTTGGCATCGCGAGCTGGCTGCCTGCTTACAAAGCGCAGAAAACGGACCCGAAGAGACTCGATGTATGGATGTGAAAGGAATCGAGAAGCGCGAGTGAAACGGAAGAGTGAACTTTGCTTCCGGTTCGATCTACGAGACGACGCGACCATTTTATTCGATAAGTATCCCTTTCAAGTGTTGCGACACCTAACGAACCATGTCGGTGCGTATACAAGGCTGTTTCAGTCAACAAAATAATCTGAAATCTAATCTTCCCGGATTTAGCCATTCAGAATAACGACGATAACCTAATTCGAGGACCGTTTCTCGAACGTCGTACGAAACTCGCTTCAACCAAGATTTTACGACTTTGTTCAAAGACGTTTCTCAGGTGTGTTATCTTCTTTGCAACATTTAATGGCTCAATAGTATCTCTTGTGAAAGAGAACGACGACGATTATTCGAATTTATAGAAAATTTATTAAAGTTATAGGCCACACGTATTCGCTGTAGTTTCACGTTATATACACACGTAAGTATCATGATTATAAGATTCGGTTTCTAATGACAGTCCAGTCACGACACGCTCAGGAAACAATCACGATACTTTCAAGCATTATTGAGTGCTCTGAAACGTGACAGAACGATGATGTAGTCCATTTAGGCAACACTAAACGGAGCACCGTTTGTAACGTGCTCGAGTCGTTATCGCTATAGCATTATCGTTAGAGTAAATCCAAGAAAAATCATATTACGTCGAAGCAAACGTGCAATTAACTTTATCTTAATCTTTCGATTTAAATTCCTAAATTCCTAAAAAATACAGATCATTCTACAGATATGCAGTATCGTTGTATGGTATAGCAATTTTTCATACGTAAATTGTTTCTATTACGATAAAAAAGAAAAAAAAAAAAACGAAAGAAAAGCGACAAACAATGTAACAGACAAAATATTAAATTTTTACGTCTGCGTTATCTTAAACAGCACTGCCTATTCGTATGAAACACGAGCGATGCAAGAGAAGTTATTCGAGCTGTAACTTATCGCATAATTTAACCCATTAACGCGTAGCTTTACGATGTATGCAGACACGAATTATGTACTTACAGTATCGTACAACTTCGTAAGTGCGAACTGTTAATTCTAATTCTAATTGTAAATACTTCATAATTTATGCTATCCTCCAACGGTATTACATCTTGTATTATTATGAACTTAAATATATAGATTTCTTTAGCTAAATGTGTAGAAAATGTAGAAGACGCTACGTTAATAACGATGCCTATAAATCCGCAAAATTCTTACGAGAAGTTACGAATTAACCGTTTTGACTAATCGGATCGTAAAGTTGATACTAAACGGTTAAAAACGCAAGACACGAGATATAAATGGAGGGAAGAGGCGCGTTCGCAGAATCGAATCGTCGAGTCATTCTTCGAATCTTTGTGTTCCAACTTGGAAACGCGAGATGCCTTCTTTTAATCTCAATCAATGTTTGGTAACATTCCTGACCATATTTGGCTACCACCGTGGCCCGTTTATGGGGTCCCATGGCGCAAGAAACCCGCACCTCCGAGCGTATTCTCGTAGACGACCCCGTGACCAGCTTTTTTCCCAAAGATATATCGCGTCAGATTATTCCCATACGCGACGAGGAATCTCGAAGCGTACACCGGACGGCCAACAATATCGATTCAATGAATTACAATGGCGAAACGGCCCTCCTGATAAGACTCGGCATCCACTGGACTCTCTTTCTTGTCTCAATCAACGTTTCGAACGGTTCCACTCGCAAAGGAAATTCAGTGATTTCGTCGATCGCCTCCGTTGAATTTATAACCTTGTCTTCGCGATAAAATTCATGTTTGGATGAAATTTGTATATTTTATGGTTTTATGGAACCACATGCACTTTGAAAAGACCAAGAGCAGAGGTCGTGTGTGCATTTTCATTTTTTTTCAGAAAGATATTCCAACGGCTAAATAAATCACGAATGTTTTTGAAATGCATTGCGAATGTTCATGTATGCAAATTCATAAATATTTCGATGAATACGATTAAGGGACCAAAATAAGTAGATGGTATTCTCCTGTCCAATTCTTTATTTCGTTCGTATATAGGTACAACGTGTATGCGAGAAATGTATACTTTTCTTCCTTTATACCACGTTCGCGACCCAGGTTTCACACCTTTTTATCACACCTCGCATTCTCCAGCGAAATTCCCCTAATATTGCCAGAGAAGCTAAACACTAAACAAGGTTTCAAGGTGGGAAATACCTTGTCACGAGTCGGCGAAGGTTTTCCCCGGTAGAAACTCTCACAGAAACACGAACAAGCACGAAGTGGGTCATTGTTGTGGCGTGCAAGGGGCTAAGAAATACACAACGAGAGGAGTCAGGGTCGTACAGAAGATTGAAAAGGATCGACGATATCTCTGGGCGTTCACGTATGTACAGGCGAGTCTATATAACAGTGGAGGACGATCTCGGACAACCTGCGACCAGGCAACAGAATGAAGGAAGGAAATAGAAGGCGAATAAGAAGGAACAGAGAAGGAGGAAGATGGACCGTTATGTCGTATGTAACTGCACTCGAAGCGCATCGATCGTACGTTGAGTGTGTACGGCAATCGTATATTCACGTAGATCGCACTTACTTCGCATATTACGACTCTAACACAGTCGGAATTTTGATCTTGAGTCTTTTAATTAAGTCGAAACGAGCAACTTGCTGTTCCTTGTCGGAGATATCTGACAAACGTCTGTGGCTCGTCTAGTCTTCACGAATGTGGACAATTTCACATTTTCCAGAATTATTTGATACGATCTAATAAATTCTATATTTTCCATCTCGTAACATAGCGTGATATAAGATGTTACCGAACTGAACTAATAATTTCCAGCACGTTGCATCGTATACATTTTAAGATTAATCTCAAAGTTTGTAACGCAATGTCTAATGGGATCTCATTGGGCGAGAGTATAGGCACGTTTTCAATTTCCGTGTCCATTATCTCGTTAAAATCAATTCTTTCGAAGGGTTTCGAGTATGCTCGCCGTCAAAACCTTACGAGAATGTAAGCACGAGCTAACGAGAAGGAATTCTCGGGCGGGAACGTAGTTTCTTCTCGGGCACTCGAGATGATACCGCGCGCGGGCAAAATTGCGCGCCACGCTGGATCACGAAAATGGAAATCGCTTTCGAAACACCGTGAACGTGGTAATTAGAGCTCGTTCTCGTACTTTACGACGCCACGTGAGAGATAAGAAACGAAGGAGAGAAAAGTTTCTGGCGCGCAGTACCGGGTCAATACGTTGCCTCGCTCTGGATCGTTTAACTCCACGGATGAGAGCGCGCCATCGAAAAATTCGACTTGCAAATGGTCCATTCGCGTTGCATTTAGCTTGAATTTAACCCCTGCTCCGCTTCCGCGCGTTATTTTTCCTGCGTCCTCGTGTTCAGCGTATGAAATGAATAAAAATGAATTAAATACAGCGGAAAATTCAACTCTCAAACTTGTACATTTCAATGTCAATTTTGTTTCCACGAGCTTTTTAACGTTTCAGAAATTACTTTATTTTACATAAATTTTAATTACGACTGTGAAATGTTTCAACTCATGTTATTAATCATTGATCACTTAGAGGTTATCGTTTACAAAAGAGTCTCTCGTATAATTTTTTTATTAAGAAGAAATTCATCGTATATTCAAATCTCTTCCCATTAACCTAATTAATTAATCTTACTTTCTTTCATTAACTACAGAAGATAGTTTATCGTTCGAACGCCTACCGTCCGAAGAAATTCCATGTAAACAGTGTCCAGACTCTGACGAAGAACGTCCCAGAGTGATCGACGTTTCTGCAGCGAGTAGTTCAATACCAATTCAAGAACAAGTATTCTCGCGTGCCTGAGGACTGTTTGCCGTTGACGTCAAATCGCTGCAAACAAATCGGGAACAATGCGGCGCTATCGCGAGACAAGCGCATAATCCTCGGTAACCGCGGTCGTCCGGCGAGAAACGCGATCACAGCTCTGTAAACTGCAAGCGTAGTACAGATAACATAGTTTACAAACGCAACTCTGGCCAAATAATCGTCGGATTTTATCAACTGCCGGTTCATACGTCGGAAATAGACGAGCACGATTTACCAGGTGCGAATAAAACCGGTACTTAACCGACTTACAGCTAGAAATACTACATTAGGCACGCTACCGACCAACAGTTTGAACAGTATCTGCACTATAGATTCTATGAATTTTAATAGAAGATAAGATAGAATTTTGTTATTTTAGAAATTTTTCTAGACGAGCATCTATATGGAAATAGAGGAAATTATTTTTGGTACCTATAGCATTAACTTTATTAGGATTGGTTAAAATTAAGTTAATTAATTAGAAGTAATATTGTTACTTTAGTATACGTACAAATAGCAAAAATAATTTCAAATTTTCAATCGATACAGTACGATATCTAATGAATTTACCTACAACGAAATCAAGTGGTAACTTGGTTCGTGTCTGACTGTTCCAACTAATTCTACTTCGAATCGTTGATTCTGCCCGGATCGTGTCCGAGGACGAAATTAGTGAAAAATTTTTGTCTAAATAGTGTTTTGCTACTCTGATGCTTAGATATACTGAAACAGATACGAAAGCCTGTTCTAGAAAATAAATAAGTTATACCGTATAGCGCATCAGGGGAAACAGGATATTTATACACGCGCGCGCGTATTAAGTTGATACGGAAACACAGTATCTTGGAAGTAATGAAAAACGAGCTGTTTTGTAGCGATATTTTAGAAGCATAAAACAGTAATTCTGAATACTTTCTTAATCCCAGCCACCGGGGAATTAATGAAACATTTCGGAGACTATTCGAGAAACGCATTTATCATGCAAAAAAAGAAAAAAGAAAAGGCAAGAGCGACAGTGAACGTGCAAGAAACATTTCAAGAATTTATGCACTTGACGTCGTAAACGAACGGCTGTTCAGCCGCAGAACTTAAGAACTTGAAAAATGGACACTTTGACCCGAGAAGGGAAAAACCGGCAGAGAGAACATAAAGTGAACCATCAAACTCTACATTCGAATTTAAACCAAGTGGCAAAAAACTTGCAATAATAATACATTATTTATCGGAATAAGTTTCAACGCTCACGCATAACACCGATATTTCATTGAGTATCAAGGATCTAACATATAAATCGTAAAAATTACCATTATCTACCGATATATTTATTATCGCCATTGATCCACCATGAAATACGAACGAATAAAAAGATTGGTTCGCTTTTTACGAAACTTCGTCACGAATCTACAAATCAGAGAACACGCGAGACATATTCGTGGTACAAGCAACCTGGTCACTGTGAGAAAGAATCCACGGAACAGGACCACCCCGTGCTCGAAAATTCGAAACGAGTTTCTAGCTTCTCCGCAGGTATCATAAATAACCGCGCTGTGGTCACACC
This sequence comes from Bombus pyrosoma, assembly GCF_014825855.1. Lineage (NCBI taxonomy): Eukaryota > Metazoa > Arthropoda > Insecta > Hymenoptera > Apidae > Bombus > Bombus pyrosoma. The sequence continues at coordinate 9,803,104 of NC_057781.1, read as the reverse complement.
CACGCGAAAAGATTCAAGACCGCCGGTGTTTCTAGAGACCTAAAATGGCCGGGACCAATTTCGGCTCCAAATTATATTCTACCGAATAAATTACGTTTGAAAATTCAGTTCTTTCGATTCTTTAATCAAATTCGTCCCATTCTTCAAAATCAAAATCCAAGGGCCTGAGAACTCTTTATTCGACATTTGTATCACTGTATGTTTTAGACAATTTAATGTTTACCGATGTTTCAGTCCAAAAAAAATCACTCGTTTTCTATCGCGAGGAAACGGAAGAAAAATAGGAAAGCGAGAGACGAGTTTCGTTATTCGGTTTATTTATACGGTTTGTCCGATCCAATTGCTAGTTTAAGAGGATTATGGATCTGCGTTGTACGGCAAAATCATCGTCGCAGAACGAATGCATCGCGATACAAAGAGGAATACAGAGTCTCATTAAGCCAAAGCATCGAGACGGGGTCGTTGTGCCGAAGAGGCATTGCAACCTGTGCACCTAATCGTCGTACACTAACCGAGCCGCAACTGCAAACGTGACTTTCACTAATAATTAGGCAGCCAGCCTATTCAAAATATCTCTCAACTTGCGCTCTCCACGATGCAAACACGAATCTGTAAAACACTCGAAAAGAAAAACACGTCAGTCGAACGCCTGTGTCCACGTAGTCCTTTCACCAACGCCTATGCCTCGGCAGAATCGTTCGGCGAATATATCTGGCACGAGCCAATCGGCGAATTACCAGGTTTTGCGCCGATGAAACACGAGCTCGGCTAATGGCGGAATAAACGGAAGCCCCGGGCGACCGGATGGCTTGTTAACCGGGCACAATGCACGTCTAATGCACACCTACGATTTACCGTGGAGAAGCGTGCGTGCACACATCGGGAGGACCTGCATCCGCGTATCTGAGATTCGATCAACGAAAGAGCTGCCGGCCAACTCGCGCGCATTATGCATACGAATGCACGAACCGGGGATCCAAGCGAATTACCATCGGACGAAGGACAAAGTAGAGGTGTTAACTGTGATCGACAACGGGATCGTGTGGAAAAGTCACATCCGCTGGCAACGAATTTCGATTTTACGAGCGGCGGTTCGATTTATGGGGCCTGGTGTCACTTTGGACGCGTCGTACAGGTTCGAAAAGGCACGATACGTCGTAGTATCACGTACATTTGGTGTGTAGGTTTTACGACGAAGAGGTCGTCGTTTTTCGAGAGGTATAGATGAAACAGGTGGATTTATGGCGAAAGAAGCACGGGTTTCCGAACTGCTGAGAGATCATATTGCTGGATAATTGGAAGAAATAACGCGAGTTTCGACGAAATAAAACGTATCGGAGGATGAAGCAGGCCTACTTTTACGTGTTCCACTTTTGGAACTTTATGTCCTCCATTCTAGATAAGCAAAACTATCTTTGTACATTAAAAGGAGGTTGATACAATGTTCGGTTCAAATTTATTGATGCGAATAATTAACGCGTTACGAAGCATGCTCCGCGCACGTGACCTACTCCTAGCTTCCTATCAATCTCCGCACGCAACGCTATTTAATTCCACGCGTATTTGAATTTTGTGAAATATTACGGAGATGATGTGCTAATAAACACCCTTGGTGTATCAGTTCTGGAAATTTCCAACACTTATTTTACATTTAACACTGTACCAGCCGCGAATCGACGAAATTAACATGTTCAACGCAATAAACATGGATTTAGATCAGTGCACAGTATTTTTATCGCATACAATTTATTTCTGTTCCGTGAAGGCTTTACAAATAAGGAACGTTCCCAAGTTCGCCAGTTTTGATTGCTAACATTTCTAACATACGTTAAAGGCACTTTATTAGCATCGTATTGTGACACACGTATCAGTACCGAATCAAAATGGCAGGCAATTCAAGGAGGGTCGCGTGAGATTGTTCGACTCGTAGGGGTCACCCGAACGTAGAAATCACGTGTTAGGGTGTCGTTACATCACGTTTTTCCCGAATCCGCAAATTAAGTCGTTGACATGGTAGCATCGCTCGTTACGATCGTGTTCTTATCAACACGAACCAGCTACAAAGACGAATCCAAAATCGACCACTGGTCGATTTCACTTGACGCAACGAATGGTTTTGCGTAAATAGAAAAGACAAAACGCGCTACGACGAGACAGAAGAAAGAGAAGCAGGTTTGTCAGCGATAATTAAAAGCAATCAGGCCTGAATCGCGAATCCGTGGTATCCGTGTGTTATGCAATTATAATTAGTCAATTTGTTTTGAATAGACAGCGGGTGAACGCGAGTCGAGTGACGCAACGTAGATGGTAATGAGGGGCAAATACCTGGCATACGTTTGCTAGCCAAAGGGAGCCATTAGAGGCGTGGGTATACGTAATGTTCAATAACGCGCTTATGGTGTACATTATTTCGTACGCAATTTACATTTACGATGGTGCCGCATCGATCTCTCCACCCAACTTTCGCGCTACATTCTGCGTCTATTTCTTTGAAACACTATCGCGTAAAAATCCATCGCGTCGACTGTGGTAGGAAAATTTAGCCAAGGTACGTTTAATCCGGTCTCGACGCGATCCTTAGAATAGTCAATTTTGACAAAACGAGATATCCTGCGAACGTGCGGCAAGTTTTCGACACGAAGGCAATCCGGTTTCCTCTATCGACAATGCAGTTTTGTTGCATCGCGAAAACATAAATAGGGATGTACGCTGGAGCGAAGAGTCCAGGAAAATGAGGTACTTTGCCGAGGCGTACGAAACCAATTTCGTATACCGGTTGAAACGAGCACGCCACTCGAAAACCGGAAAACGTTCTCGTCAGATGCATCCGCGCGTGTATTACGGGTACAAGGAAGAGGATGGTAGAAAATAACGGCAGTAGGGTAAGCGGGAACGCGAAAATTAAAGTCATTGAGAAAGTTATGTTTCGGCTCGCTTCCACGCCAAGTATCCGATAAACGCCGATTAACCCTAAGCTAACATCAATTATTTCGTTCAAGCGAATTATCGAGAACATTGTTAAGAAGATTGTTAGGAATTAAGTATACGAACCTAGCTTAATTTTATTTTTCATCAGGCCCCTGGCTTCGTAAAATTCGTATTTCGACTGAGAAAAAAGTATCGTTCATGTTTTTGATTCTACAATACTTCTTTTTCATTGAAAAAAGAGATTAAGGGAGATGCGTTGGGTGGCCGAAACTAAAAGAATATTTTTGATTTCACACTTTAACGTGAAGCGAAAGATGGCAGAATGTTAGCAAAATTAGACCCTCCTCCTAATTGCCTCGGAAGGCAAAGTGGCCAAATATCATGAGATAAAGTATATTTTTTTATTTAGCGTTTCAGCGTACTTTATAAGATCATACGGTCAGATTACATAACGTCGGTTTACAAGTAGGCATGAAAAGGAAATATTTAAAGCAGACGATTTGTGCAAACAACGAAAAGATTTAATTCAGTTTACGCTACAAATTAGCGGTACGATCCGAATCAACATTCGGTTCCAACTATTTATCGCCAACCTTACCAATGAATTATATCGATTAAACTGAACTTTATTTCGCGATACACGCATATTGAAGTAACCGAAATAATTCTTTAAAAATCCCATTGATCCAACTATATTTCAAGAAACGATCAAACTATCAGAAAAATATGAAATATTCCTATTTTCATCAAACATCAAGCATCGGCGTATTACAGATGAGAATACTTGGGTTGCATGATCGCAAAAGACAATCTCCCAGGCGAATTGGACGCATATCTGAAAATCAATAGCCTCGCTTCGGCGTGACAAGCGGCCGTGCAACAATGTGCATGAGGCGTTGTACCATTGACCTTTCGCGAATCGAAACGGAATGAAACGGCATGGTTCGAGGACGGTGAAGCGTACGAAACGAGCAGGCGAATCGTCGTCAGTCAGCCAGCAATTCAGCCGATAACGAACCGCTGATTATCGTGGGACGGTATGCGAACTACCAATTGTAAAACTAGCTCGTAGAGAGAGTGTATCGCGTCCCTTGTACGTTCGAAAGATCAATCATTCGTCGTGAATCGGCTAGCAGAAAGTGTAATAGAAGACAATGGCTAGGCCAGATGAGGCTAATCTGGCAAGAAATCGTTCGGCCGTTGCTATTAACCTTTCAGCTACGATCAAAATCAACGAGTGATTGATAAATTGATTTTTGCTTGCACGCGCTGTCAGCTGGACGAGTTACGTTATCCCTTCGCTCGAAAACTCTTTGGTGGGTTTGATCAAAAATCTTACGAAACGTGCAAGTTAACATAAAATTAACGTTAACTTAAAATTAATAAAAAAATAAGCAAAAGAACGTTAATTAAGGAGTTAATTCCATCTAAAAGTCTATTAATCTCTTCGATAATCAAAGTAATACGGATCGGTGTTAATCGGCTTACGATTTCGTTCGCTTATTAAGACGAGAACGTCTGTTTAACAGTGGCGACGACTACGATCACGGGAACAGGATTATTAACTGTGGTTGACTCGGTTAGCCGCACCTCCTACCGTATCTCTCGGTGTCTACGTGCATACAGAAAAAAGCAAACAAACCGCGAGGAAGCTGCCATCGGGGCAGTCGAGGTGCAGCCCGTGTTATCTTATGGAAAGTCAGAGGTTCGTCGTTCGAGCATGTTCCATAACTCGTTCCAAGCCGTTTGCTCGACGAATAAATTCGCGCAAATGCTTTATTGCTCCATTATTCGCAGCGCTTCCGCGTGATTGACGGAACAGAGTCGCAGAGATGAAACGATCAGCGCTGTACGAATCGATTATTCGAACGTGAAATCTTTTCCGCGTTGCAAATCGTTCATTAGAAGGTAAAATTTCCCCGATTTCGATAAAATCGAACAAAATCTCATTCGATCCTATCGAATATCTACTTATTTGAATAACTCCATCACTGGCGATTAACGCGAATAAACGGATAGAATTCGATCGCCTGCAAACCTCTTTATACGCATTCTGCCTCTCATTACGCAGAACGCTCGGTAACGGCAATGTTACTCGACGATATCAAACGTTACGAGTTTAAACACATACATGAATCTCTGAAACAGAGCGTGTACGGCGTCTATACGACGTTTGTTAAGCGCGTTGCAGCAAGAGTAGTCGCGGCCAGGAATATTTCGCTCGCCACGGGCTTAATTGGATTAATTAAGCGAGAGTAGCTACGTAATGTTTCTTTGAGCGTTCAACGTTTCCAACGGCACTATACCGGTACGATGGCGAGCCTGACCGTAAAATGTAAATGCTTTTCGTCAAACGTGCCACGGGGATCACGATTCGAATTCTCCGACCACGAGCTCGACGCGATCTGAACGTTTATTCGATCCGCCGAAACAGCCGCTTTCCCACGAGCGGCGGTCTATCGTTTGGCACGAGCTATCGTCAAAGCGAGAACATCGTTGTAACCCAAAAGTGTCTACGTGTCTGACCTGCAGTATTTTAATTTAACGCCATGCTCTGCATGAGGAAAGTCGTCCGTGCCGACTCGTCCGCTTTATAGATGTGACGTCATCCGGGTGTCTCAATTGTTTAACTTTATATCGGGCTGTAACATATGCAATATGCTCGTACTTCGTTGAATATCAGTTTTAGAAAATTAAATAACTGCACCAAGCTTGAAAGAATAACTACGAATTGGAAACAGGAAACTTTCCCTTTACAACAACTCCTTAAAAGTTCTTCGAAGTACAAGAGTAGCCATTCTTCTTCGCGACACGAAACACAAAAGTTTGTAAGAATCGATCACCGTGACAATACAACTTTTCAATTTGATCTTCAAACTTCAACGACCACGAACTTCGTATACACATTGCGAAACACGAAGATGCTTCGCTATCGAGGCAAGCCAACTCGATGAAACGCGCTTTTCGCGTCTCCATCCAAAAGGAACGGACGCACTGACGAGGCAGATACGCTTGTTTCCACGCTCGTCACCGCAGCATCCTTGCAAATATAAAACCAGCCTGGCTACGCGTTAATGACGACCCTTTGAATTCCCTGGGATGACAATCGCCTCCGACGAACCGGCATTAACGACAGGAATCACCGAGCAAGAGGATGGGGATAGTGTACGGCGACGCTACATTATTGCATTAGCGTAACTTCATTAATTACACGAGGCTAAGGGGCAACGGTCGAGGGGTGAAAGGGGTTATTTCAGCAGTGCATCGGCTCGTTCAACGCTGACACCGCGAGAAACAAACCAACGTTTGCTTCCGTTTCACAGGAAACGCGCTCCATTTCCGATACTCTCGGAATTCCATCGTGCAAGGTGCGCCGTCCTGGCTATCAATCGAATTCATCGGCTCCCTCGAGAGACCGCCATTTAAACCTGTTTCCCTTTTCTAAACCTAACCCAAATCTTTCTTACGGTATCCAAAGGATTCTCCAAAGGTTGATAAACTGAAATCTAAGAGTCCCGTAGTTGGCGGAGAACGCGTTTCAACAGAGAAGATCGAATAGACTTATGATCGGAATAAGTTGACGACGAAGGAATATTTGAATTTAAGTTGCCAAGAACAAGCACGGTGTCGACAAAAGAAAGTATCCTAATTCGTCAAAAAATAAATCTATGTTCTCCAATTATCTTCTCGAAGCCCAAAACGACTTCGATCCGACCGCTTAAACTTCATACAAGATCCAACAACACTCGAAAAATGTGCATAGTCAGCGTTCAAACAATATTGCGGTGAAAGAGAGAGAGAAAGAGAGAGAGAGAGACTCGAGCAACGTTAGCAAATTAATCCATCCACGAAACTCGAATTTCCGCGTGGCTGATCCGCGAAGAGGTCGCGAAGGCCCTTGGAGAACGATAATCGTCCCCCAGGCACACATTCTCTGGCCTATCAGAACCGCTCGAATTTGAATGGTGAAACTGCTTTCCCTTAAACACGATTTCTAAGCGTTTCGGGAAGTACTTGAGGACTGCAAAGCTGCTTGTGGCCCCGTCCATCCCCGTTCCATGACGATACCAACCCCCACGGCCTTTCCGTCAACGAGCGCTCCTCTCGACTCCGAAAGCTTCGTTCTCTCTGCTCTCTCCGTACTCGATCCTCTTCGGATCCGTGAAGGGGAAAATGGACGACGCTGAACGGACAGACGGAGAAACACGCGCGCGGTCTCAAAAGCAGGAGAGTCACTTTGTAATGTAGACGCGCAAATCACGTGCGTACAGTCAACAAACTCTTTAAAGCCCAAGTCCGCGCTACTACGCTCTCTTTCCAATCCCTTTGACATGTAGATACACACGCGTATAACGTGTATGCAACGACCACGAATATTTAACGGGGCACGTCCCGTGGATGATGCTTCGGTGTCGTCGTCGCCGTCGTGTTATTGGAAATTTAATGTTTCAATAAGGTATCCCGCGAGGGAGCATACGATGGATCGTCTGATGGAATTTTGTGACGATATTGATGGTAAATCAATGAACAGAATATGGATAGTACCTATACATACGTACACCTATACAGGTACTACCTACGATACGAAAGAGTAAAATATAGTATGGGCTTCATACTTGATAGTTGGCATTAAAAAGTTGAATATAGTTAGAAAATATATCAGAGAAGGTTTGTCCTTAATATGTCTTGTCCTCTGACTTGTTCGGATAAACGAGACTCTACCACGGTAGCTAAATACTTGAACGATATCGATTGCAAATTAAGACCGACTGTACGAGTTGTTTCAATTTCCTGCTATTTTTAGAAATATCCAGCGTTTTAGAAATGCGTGTGTGTGTGTGTGTGTGTACAAATTTTATGTGTACGATCTTCTCGTTCGCACGGTTACTGCATTATGTAATAGCGCGCTTACGTACGTTGTCGGAATAACTATTCGAGAGAAATTTAACTTTTACTTGGTCGATAAAAATTTTGAGGTTCATGAGATCTAAGCAACATGTTACACATATAAAGCGTTCAAGCTTCGCGGAAAGTTGTAAAACGTGGTAGAAATTTCCGACAAGTGCGATTCTCTTCGTTGCTCTTTTCGCTCATCCTGTAAATAGTATTCTATGATAGAAAGGCAACGATGTTCTATGTATTGTTATTATTATTATTATGTACCAAATATAATGTAATATATAATAATATTAATTAAATAATCTCCTTCGGAAGAACAAACCTTTACAAACGGAGAAATGGAGATTTTTAGCTTATTTTATACAGATCTTTTCTCAAGCTCGATAGCAGAACAGCTGAATCCTACTTTCTGCAATTACAAACATGTTCAAGAGGTAGGTTGGTCGTATTAAACTAACAGACATACGTGGGCAAACATGAAATCGTTATGTTATAACCGTGGGACGTATCGAGCGATAAACAGTAAACGGGCAAACAGAATTTCGCAGTCGGCTGCGATTAAATCAACCTTTTTCTAATGACGCAACCATTTTTGCATACCATGGCAAGGTATTAACAGCGTAATAGGGTCTTAGTCATCTGTAATAAATAACAACTTGTCGTAAATGTATATTTTGCCAGTCTATTTGTTCGACAACTATTGTAACTTGTTTCGCTGCTTAATCTTCACTTTTATAATCGCGCCAAAAAATTTTATGCGTTGCTTTACCAATTGACGAGTCCGTATCTTCTCCAAAACACATTTGTGCGAATTATTTTCCAAAAGACATTACGCAATCAAACTGAGCAGACAATTTATCAACAACGAACAAGTTAAAGCAACTCTCTTCGAAATTTCGAGACTGTGTCTCAAGACTATTCCACCAAAGTGAAATAATCACCGAACAACGCCACTTTGAGCAAAATAACAACGTTGCTCTTCCGCAATCGTGCAAATTAAAACAGACTCGGTTACCAAACTACCACCGTAGGGACGTCTTCCGTGAATATGCTCCACCATAATCACTTCGTATTCTAATCGCCCTTCTGTGAAAGTAATAACAAGGAAGCAGACGGATGTGAGGGATCGTAAAATTCAGGTCGTTTTTCGCAGCAGGTTCTCTACGGCTGCGAACAAAAATCGCCGCAAATTCAAAGACGATGGAGCCGAAACTTCGTATCGAGGTGAAACCATTGAAAATGATTACGTACTACACAGTTTCCCGCTGTGCATAGCGAAAGTCTTTTTAACAATCCGACAACCGTACACAAGAGAAACGTAATGGAGACATTCGAGATAAGTTAACGAGCACGATCCACCCTGCGGTAATTTACCGTCCACCGCATTTTCCCCGGCAGTTCGGTCGTTGCTGGCAACCTGACTTGGCGTTTATACGCCCCAACTTCAACTTACAACTTTGCACGAACGAAAATCGTTACACGGAGTGGCACTTTTCACCGGAGAGAAATTTTATTCGTGGAAAGTATTTCTGCCCGCGTGCAGACTGGAAATCGTTATTGACGTTGAACTCTGAAACATGCGATAAAATGGCGATCCACGTACCAAGTATTTTCTATCCTTCGTTAAATTGAAGTAATACTCTAATGATGGAGCAATCTTTTCAGCAAGAGATCGAGCTATATACCATAAGTGTCTCTTTCGAAGCAAAAGAAAAGCAAACGAAAGAAGCTCGTCCCTCTAAAAAAATCCCCATCTGATTAGCATCCGCAGCTATTCAAAGTCACACTTTAGAGACCTCGTCATTCATATGGACGAAATTAAAAAGGATGAAACGGATCTAACAAGAATATCGAAAAAGAAACACGCGTAAGAGAGTTAATCGCTCTTTCAACGACTTATTAGCACTGATTCGCGTAACAGCAACGCGGTTCTAAACGGTTCGTCGAGTCGTCCGCTTTAAGAGAGACCTGCTAGTGTCTTAGGGCTCATCCTCAGGGTGTATCGTTTCAAAAGGTAACGTGCTTACATCGCGGGGCTCTTTGATAACGATGGAAAAAGGCGTGAACGAAAAAAACTCGAGCATAATGCTCTCGTCGCCCCGAGACAGAGGGAACATCCCCGACACCTTTTTCGTTGATAAAATGTCGACCTGGTAACTACGGTTTCCACAGCCTCCGGCGTGTCCCTATGAACCAACGAAATCCCTTTGACTCGCGCTAATTCCGTTAATTGCCGACCTGGCGAAACTCCGGCGCTGTTTCGCCGCTAACCATCAACGCGGCCACGATTTTTTCACCGCGGAAAAATTGTCGTTTCCAATTTTTCCTCTTCGCCTTTGGAAACGCTCGAACACCCGGTCGGAAAATCATGTCGCCACGTAACCCGGCTATTTACATCTGTCGCGGATGCTTTCGCGCTTACGTGGCATCGTATTAAGATTATGAACGGGATCGTTCCGGACGAGATCATCGCACGAAGAATGGCGTGCGAGAGTAACGAACGGAATAAGAAAGCAAGCAGCGATGTACAGGGTGAACTGCGACAGGTGGTACATTAGGACAGGAAGTCGTTTCAGATACGAAATACACTGACTCGCGAAAGTATTCCAACACCTGTAGCAATATTTTTCATCACTTCTTCTTTTGCTCCTCTATATTACAAGCGTGCTTGTATTCAACGAACCTTCGAACTCAATTTTCCAAAAAAAAAAAATAAAAGAAACGGCACCTGCAACGAGGAATCTTCATTTTTCCTTCTCGATTTACCTTTGCAGAACGTCTTGCTGCACGAGCGTATCCACCCATGCGGGTTCACTCTATATACACCTGTTCGGAACGAACCGGAAAACAGCAAACGAAAGAGAAAGTAATACTTGGAAGGAAAAAACGACGAAAGACGCGAGATTAAAGTCTTTCTACGGACAACATTCCGGATCACTTTGGGTCGTAAGTAATTCACGGCGAAGCATCTGAAAGCACTCCGTTAAAACGTACCCTTCGAAGAGAATGAAACTTCAATCGCGTATACCGGGGCTTCTGTATTACTCTTTCATTCTCTCTTTCTTTTCCTCGACGGTGCTCCCTTCGATTTGAAAGCTCGCTGAAGGTAATTGGTTGAAAGGGAAGAAAGCGCTCGAAAGCCCGCATTCTCGTTGCCGCTCGATTTGCGGATATAATCGTTTTAATTAAGCTTGATTATCTGCTTCTTCGTGCGCGACGGGCCAAAGGATATCAAAAGGCTTCCTTTGTTGCCCGAAATATTCCTGATCCCTCTGCTCCCGAACCAGTCCAATGCTACTCCGTACTCCTCATCGCGCGACACAGACACGGACGGAATATGATTTTTGGACCGGAAACCGAGACACCGATAATAACGATTATCAAACTATTAATGGCTCTTCAACGGCCTGTTACGGAAATAACGCCTTAACTTTCCGACCTTTGATATCCGAACATCGAAGCTACCAAGATTTTGCTATTCAGTTTGCTTTAACGAGATATTATTTTATTCGTTCGCTTTACTTTTCTTAATTTCATGTTTCTTTCAGCAACGTCAAGTAATCGCTCGCTTTGGAAACATATTCGATCGTTAAGTTACATCATCATCGATGTTGCAAAGATACGTTACTTAATTGCAGTTAACTCGCATAGTTGTTACAAAACTTGGCGTTCTACTTTACGAACATTCCTAACGTATGTTATGTAGCATTCCTAAACCACGCCTGAATTTCGATCAACTACGTACATCTGCATACCAAACATAATAGCCTTGCTATTTATAAAATTCATTAGAAACTTGCCAATCCGTTCGAACAAATAACCATGAAACGCCATTAATCCGAGCCTAGTTCTCAAGAAAAATCAACTTCTACGTACATGCACATGATCTTTCATCTTCAGACCGAGATAAAAAAAAAGCAAGAACTTTATATCACGCAGCCTGCGAAACAAGCAGTCCTGGAACCTTGAACCCCGCACACACGATCGTTTCTAAAGCGCATTAGCGTAACATTGCGGCACGTTACGAATGTAGCTGCAGGTTGCACCTACGCAAAGTGTAGGCACACGAGCTCCGCGCCTGCGGAACGTCCAGGTTCCCGATAAGGGAACGGCGTGGGGCAAATGGTGCCAAATCTACCTGGGTAATTCGTATTTCCAAGGCGCGCAGCCATAGATAAGAATAGCGACCGCGCGAAACGAACGAATTTGCCAACTTTTTCTAGCGACTTGCTGGTTCTTTAAAAAGATTTTCTTTTATTATCCATATACTTTTCTGAAATTTGTCCGACGAGACATTTGACAGATTATTGCGTTATGATGATGCGCGATGACAATAATTCTTCGTTGGAAAAAAGTGAAAAGCAGAACGGAAATGAGGAAGGCGTCCACCAATACGACGAAGACGTTCGGGAACAAATAACTGAACACGCCTCTGACCACCCACCATTGCGAATCTTTAATAAGTCACGCGTAATAACCTCTTCTGCCGAGTGAGCTAACGTATACGTGGGTGTCTTGGAGGTGTTGGACGCTTCCGGCCAACCAAAACGCTTGTAAACGGAAGACACGTGGCCAAACAAACTGATGGAAATATTTATTCGCGGTGGGATCTTTTGTTGAAGCGTTGAACACAGTGTGTGCGACAAGTTTGCACGTGTTTGCAGATGTATGATCTGGTTAAAACGCATAGTTTATTGCTTGCGTCTAATTTAATCCCGCTGTAACTTAATGTAATATGTACTTAATGTAATATTCAAGAGTAACAATTTTAAATACTTAGCAATTGAAGAAAATATAAGATACGCGTTCCGCTTAGCAGTAAATTCATAATAACATATTTTTAGAAAATGAAACGCGTTCTACAAATTCTGAAATTTCTATTGTTACAAACGGGATTCGAGGACTATGATTTCCAGCACGATTCCGCAGTAAAGCAAAGTAAGCAACCTGTCACTATCCGTGAACGTGTGCACATTTCCTACCATCTTCTTTATCTTTCCAACGGATACAACTGTATCAATTTAAGTAAACTGGTGCTTCGTAAACGCCCACCTAACCAGCCTGAAGTCATTCGAAGCAGGAAGAGAATGTTCACTGTAGGAAATGTACGATATTGGTTACAAAGCTATATAATAATCTTCGTGTACGAGCATCTATTACATTGTAAAGATCAGACTGAAAGCAAACATTCGACCACGAACCTATCGATAGAACGACGCTATTCCGGTTGAAATTATAATGCTTCGTATATTCGCTATGAAACAATTTTCCAGTAATTTTTCACGAATTTCGTGATAACATAGCGAAACATTGTTCTCCTTGAATACGACCTACTTGATTCGATCTAATTATCCAGTATGTAACTACTACGATAAGTAGAACGGTGTACCGACACGTTTTACAGCCACCGAAAAGACGTCAATAAAAGGTGAAAGAAGGAAGAAAGAATGCAAAGGAAAGAGGAAAAAATTTCGGATACTAAATCGTTCTCGCGTACGAGAAGATTCACGAAAACACGCTGGGTAATTTCCTTAGGTCTCATTGTTCTGGTGGTGGAAGCACCGCATCCGTCTCTGTCTTCTCCGTTTCCGCAACGGTGGTGGAAACGCGGCAGCATTTCCACGCCGTTGGACGTACAGCGTGCAACCGGCAAACGGCGCCGGGACAAAAACGCCGGTGCGGCAATCACAGGCAAACGAACAGGCTGCGCAGCTTTGTTTCGAGTGCACCTTGCTCCGTTTCAAAAGATGGAACACGGCGTGCGCTCGAGAATCGGCTCAGACAGCAATTACGCGCGTTCGATGTAATCGGTCAGAAACGGTGGACCGACGATACCACGGATGTTTAAACGTTTTCCTCGGCGAACGCGGAGAGAAGAGATCGGTCGTTGAACGAACCGAACACGAGATTTTCGATCGTGCTCCGACAATTGGTTTAATCTGACCGATTACTCCAATCGATGAATTGCTCCATTATGAGCCTCGCGTTGTGTGTATGATGGGACGTAAATTGGTTAACGTAAATTGGTAGGTGCAAACGCGTGCTTAACGATGTGAGCGAGTGATAGAAGCTTCAGAAATTAAAGGTAATTAACGCTGAATTTAAGCCTGTCGATTATGTTCTTCTCTTGAAACACGTCTCTAATTTACCATCGATCGACGATACCAAAGAGTCGGTAAAAGAAAAAAGAGAATAGAAACTCGTCCAACTGTTTCATATCTCATTTCATTCCCACGCATCGTCAATAAGAATAGACCGCCAATAGAGGATTATTTCTTCTTTTGTCATCTTATCGACGAGTCTGGCCGACTTCTCCAACTCGCTAGTATATACTTCGAAAAGGTTAAAGGAGCTTCTTGGCCGCGCATTCTCCCGTTTGAAAAGAACGGCCAAAGGGGGAGAAAGAGAGAAAGGGAGGGCCGGCTGTCCTTCTTCCTTTCTCCTCTCGACAATGGGGGCGTTCCACTGAGTTATCGATCGTTTTCACGTTCCTGAGGCACAGGAACAGGCCTCGAGAGAGCCCCGACATTGCCGAGTACGAAGCCACGACTCGAATTCGTGACTCCTTCCAACCATCGAAATCGATCTTTTCGAGAGGCGATACATCGATCTGACTCGCCGAAGGAAGCTTTCTAGAACGGTCAGGACCGCGATAGACCGCCACGAACGTTATATACGCGTACGCGCGTTCCTCTAATAATAGATCGGAGTTTGTACATTAACGAACTTCCGTGAACTCGCCGTTAAAGGAAACGAGGAAACCGGAAAGCCGAAAGTGTGGAGTAAATATAGACGGCTGCCTTCTGGCCGGGACAGCTGTGAAAACTCTGCGGACTTCGACGCGAAGTATCCGAGCTACGCAGTTCGACAAAGATTCCCATTGATAAATTTTCAATCGATCGTCTAACTCGGCTGCAGCGCAGAGAAATTGAACGTCGAGCACAACGTAGTTTTCAATGCGATGTTTTAGCAGAAATTTTGATACATCTTTTATCGGTCTCGCAAGTGGATATTTCAATTTATCATTCCAAGATCAGTGAAAAGATACATACGATACACGTGATAAATACATTTTTATCGATTCAGTAGGATTGTGATTATTCGTGTAAAGATATTCTATCTAAATTATCATGCCATCCTGAAGAGTTCTATGGTATCCACTTATATAGAAGATACATATATGTATAGATAAAATTATGTAACAACTGTAGAGAAAGGAAGTGAATTACGAGTACTTTGTAATGCGTAGAATAACACGGTATTTTCAGTTGAAACCACTTACCTCGAGAACGTGCAAGTACCCACGAACAGCCG
Source organism: Bombus pyrosoma (assembly GCF_014825855.1). NCBI lineage: Eukaryota > Metazoa > Arthropoda > Insecta > Hymenoptera > Apidae > Bombus > Bombus pyrosoma. Next base: position 9,787,963 of record NC_057781.1, on the reverse strand, counting down.
AGATACGTCTATTTAAGGAACATTAAATAAAACACGAGCAATGAGCTCGCAAACGGAATAACCGGAGTCGTTTCTCACGGCAGATAATCGAGCGCAGCCGATACGTAATTTCACGCGGTATCACGCGTCAATTTGAAGCTTCAATTCCAAGCAATCATGTTCTAACAGTAATTTTGCCTAATGTTCGTCATTACCAGCGTCCAGACAGGAACAAGCTCGGCTACAACTTCGTGTAAACCATCAAACGCTAATATTGTCCTTTAAGCCTGCGAGTTATACGCGAGACAAAGACAGCGAGACAAAGTGAGGGAAGTGGCACGCGAGAGAACATTTGAAACACGTGCTGAGGATTGTAATTTAGGCGCGACTGCGACTCACGCCATCGCGAAAAGCATACAGAGTGCAGAAGGAACAACGAGTTGCTGTACGATGAACAGAATCGAACGAGCAATTTCGTCTACGTATCTCGTTTTTCTCTATTTCCACGGCATTGCGCGACAAAGAGGTTTCCAGATGAAGTTTACACGAGGAACAGATACACCGTTTACCCTTAAGCCGCGCACTCGCTGCTGAATATGTTCGCCAACAGTGACTGAGACAAACATTTTACGACTGCGATTTCCTTAGGAATAAATTCACGACTAGTTCTTGAAGGATGCAAATAATATTTATAAAAGTATATTTACGATATTAATATATGCCTGTCTGCCAAAGCTCGGTTCGTACAGTTAACAAAATCATTTGTTATACACTCGTTACTCGATTTTCTGTCGCTTATTTCTGTTTGTGAAATTTATGAAAAGACAGAAATACACAAGATTAATCGAATCATGGAAACCGTGCTAATTCAATTGTGTTTCTTCTTATCGCGATAGAAAAGTCAGACTGTGGGAAGCTTTTCGAGCTACGTGAAATATTCAGTGGCGAGAGGTGGCGCGTAAAAGGCAAAGCAACGCGCGGCGAGATTCAGACGAAACAATCTGATCGTATCTCGACAAAGCCAGCACCTCGACGATCTTACGAATTCTCCACGGTCATTCGTGACGAACCATTAAGAATTCCAGCGAGCGAGCTCGATTCGCGTTCACGTGCTTCGAAATCAGTTATCGGAGCGTGAAATTTTCACACCCCTCGCGCGGAAGCGTACTATATTTGTAAGAGGCTATTGATTATCGTTGAACTGTTGCCCGATCGATCCACGAGGCACGATACGGTGAATTTAAAAAGGCATTGTACGGGAAAGAGAGATGACGAACGAAATCAAGCGAAAGAAAGAACGATAGGCGGAAGGTATAAGCGATAAAACAAAAAGGAAAGGAACGGAACACGATGGACAAAACTTTCGGGAAAATGGGGCATCGCGTAATAAAACGAACGCCAAAACCGCGATATAAAACGAAGATGTCAAGTGCAAAACACATAAAAAACTATCCAATGCAAAATGAAACGAAGGAGATCTCTATGGATGAAACGAGACGAGAGGGAAGCGCGTTGGGAGAAAGCAGGACACGATGAACAAAAACCAGAGGAAAATAGTACGTTAAACGCAAACCGATATACAAAGAAACAAGACTAGGTGCGAAGCATATATAAAGAAGAGGTATGGACGACAAAACGAAAGAAAGAAACAAAGCGCGAGGAAAAAAGACGAGATAAAAGCGCAACGCGATGAACGAAATGGCGTAGAAAGTAGGGCATCGAATACAAAAGGATGTACCAAACGTAGCAAATAGAAAACCATATAAAGAAGGGCAGTAAATGGAAAACGATTTGGAAAAAGAAGCATAGGAAGCGTAGAACGAAACGGAAAGAGACGCGACGATGGGCGAAACTCACGACAGAAATTCACGACAGAAACTCACGACAGAAGCGCTCGACGAAAAGGGAAGCGGCTATATATCGTGAGCAAAGTGCGTGCGTGCGTGCGTGCGTGCATACGTGCGTGCGTGCAACGTTCGTACAATTAATGACGGAATCGCGTGTGTGACTTCTCGAACGTCGGAAGGGTGCAGCTCGAGTGCACCACCTTTGGAAAACAGTGAAGGCACGCGTCGTCTACCTGCAGCACGCCTGCGTGCACCGACTGCATAGGTGCACGCATGTTCCTGCAGGGGGTTGCCTGCCGTCGGTGCGTGATTTACAAAGTGTTTACCGGATCCATACAGCCCTAACGAAAACTGGTGACGTTTCTAATTAGTCCGAGCTGCCCGAGCCACGAATAAACGTCGTGTCGCTCGGAATCGTGTTCGTTAACTCGCGGTGTTTAGGGATATGCGATTTGCATCTTCTTAAATGACTGTGCAGATTTTCTCGGGGTAACGTTACGGTACGACGATGTATTTACCAGCAGCGATTTAATATGACGCGACGCGAAGACTCAGATATCATTTAGAGAATCTGTTACATGAATCGATAGTACGATGAAGAGTTGATGCATCGTTCGAAGTCCAGAAGCTTGTTCCAACATATAACTATGCAGGATTCGTATTTGGTTTTGTTCTGCGAGAAAACAAGACCGTGTTCAAGGATAATTTTACTTTAACGGGGTGCGAGAGAAATAATTGCGACTAAAAATTGATAAGTATCGTAGCAGAGAATTTTCGAATGATCTTTCAAGTCACTACATATCTCTAGGAAGAAGATTATCCTCTGAGTAGGAAATTATTAACTAAATAATGAAATTGTATTACACAGGAAATAATAGTACTGAAAATTAAGAAAATATTAATTACAAGAATATATGGATACTTGCTTGCATCGAAAGTTAAAACGCGCATCGTTAAAATAATTAGGTATAACCAGCGTCGTAGATGCTTTGCGAGATTTACGATCCCGTTACGAATAACCACGCGAACAAAATTCTCCACGTTTTAATTTACGTTAAACGTTTTGCTTTAATGGGAGTCTGATTAACGGCGAAGGAGGCTGCAGTATGCAGACTTCGCTCAATGCTAAATAAGGTACTAAATAAGAACAGAGCGTACAAATTCCTTCCTTTCAAATACAAATGCAAATCCCATCCTTACACTTGTTTCACCATATTTGCGAATTCTCAAAAAACCATTTGCTACCGTTTCTCCGAAAATACTCTTCCACGAGCAGAGGTACTATCCCGTGCAGAGGAATTTTTCATACGGTACGACGTACAAACGTCCAATTACAATCTCAAACAAACGATCTTCCAAACTCATCAGCTTTTCGCCAGCTCCGCTCAATAACGTTCAAACGACACAGACAGAGCGCGCTTCCGAACGCCGCACAATACGCGGAAGAAAATTCATAAGCAAAGCCGCAAGGCCGTCGCTTCGGGGAACGAACAAATCTTCTAGCCTCCATGAAACTGTGTAATTCCGTTATTTATTTACGCGAGGCCAGAAAGAGGAGAGAAAGAAAGGAAACAATTGGTAACACGCGACTGGCGCATACACGCGAGGACACGAATGCTGGCGTCTTGCGATCCTCGCAACCCCTTCAGGGAATCCCTAGCCACGTAGTGTGAGGTCGCGAGCGGTGTATAAGCGGGGACACGGACGTAAGTGACTACAGACCACTCCGGAGGGTGCGAAGATAAACCCTGTAAACATTCGGGATAAAGCCGGTCCCCGGGGAGACGAGAGAAGAGATTCGAGAAAAGACGAGCACGCGCCGTCCCGTGCAGCCACTGTTCGACGATTAAAGGCCCTGAAAAGAAGAAAATGCAAAGGAGAAATTGAATTGCGGCGCACAATGTGTTGAAACGACCGCCCAACGCGAAGAAACTTGTAATTCTTTTTTATTTCTCTTGTATTCCATTACGTACAACTATATTTTAACTTTGAAAATCCTTAAGGATTTTTAATTCGGACTGTTTTATCTTCTCGAGAAAATGAAACAGTCAAGATGCCCTAAATATTGTTCATAGCCGAGTTCGACGAATTACAAGGCGAGTTATACTTAGCTTCGTTCTAATATCCTTTCGACGCGAGCGATCCTCCCTCTTAAACCCAGATAATCCTACCAGATAATAAATTTTTATACGTTTAAATCACTATCGAAATTGTATTTTGTCTTGTTAGATCGTCGGAACGTCCCACTGTGCGGCAAAATGAAAATTTCTTCGCGATGTACTGGCGGTGAAAAAGGGGAGGTGGAGAGTCGCGGCTAAACAAAGTCGAGAAGAGGACAATGTGCGAAGAGAATATACGGAACGGAGCACATCAGCCACGGTTGGGGTGCGTTTGATTAAACCCGGATTCATGGAAGAACTTCATTTCCACGGAATTGATTTCCGTGCGCGAAGACAAGATAGCGGGAACGCGACAGAGATACGATCGTTGCTAGGAAAGCAAAGTTTACGGAGACCAGCGTAGATAATGGGCCGTATTCTCTGGTACTATAAATGAGATCAGCAAATCGGAGAACGCGATCGCTATCGGAGATAATGCATCAGCTGTTCGCGCCTTTATCGCGATAAAAAGCCACGCTTTGACGTGGCTAAATATTTGCGCATCGCTCTCTTCTTCGCAACGATAAGTCTGCGTTTACGCGAGATAAGAACAGCAGATAGCAGGTGCCTTGGGTGCTGTTAAGTATTCAAATATTCGGGCTACTCCTGCCCTCCATTAAATTTAAAAGAGATCAAAAAGGGTATCTCTGGAATTATTATCATCCAAAAATCACAGCGATCCCCATCTCATTCAAAATTCAAAGGATCCGTCGTAACATGAATTCGTGACAGAGATAGCATACGAGATACACGTTAAACACACGCACACATCTCCGCAACAATGTACTAACATAACCCGTTACTCCAAATAGCACACATTGCGGTATCATTTTTTCTAAAAAAAAAAAACAAAAATACAAAAAGACATACCGCTTCGAGCAAGAAAACCCCATAGACTTCCAAAAAGACAGTGGAAACCGGATTTTTATCCGGCCACAATGTTTGGACGTGGACAGTGTACGCTGGAGATCGTACACGAGCGAAAGGGAAACAGGCGAAAGTGATATAGACAGGCAGATAGACAGACAGGAGGGCACCGCGTAACCGTACGAATTCCGAGCAAGAAGCGCGGTAGAATAACGCAACACGCACGCAGGAACCGTTTCAGGACTTTATCTTTATTGGACATTTCTATCTTTTTTCTGTCTGGCCGCTTGGCTCGTCGAGTAGCGCGGAAAATGGGTGTACGCATCCCACACGCGCGAGGCACACGGGTCTGCGTACGGCAAAAAGGCTGCACGTCTCCTACCACCCTCTTCTTCGCCTTCCCGTCCCAAGTATTCCCTTTCTGGAGAATACCGGTGTGCACAGAGAGAAAAAAAGAAAGAAATAGAGAAAAAGAGAGACAGAGAGCTCTATTAATAGACGACGCACTTATACTTCGAAAGCGGTGCGGCTTCATCGAAGCTTGGCGAATATCAGAGTTCCGTTCCATTCCATGAGCAAGGAGGGGAGAGAGGACGAAGAAAAGCGGAGCAACAGGGATCGAAAAAAAGAAGGCGAAGAAAAAGAAGGGAAAGGAAAGAATGAAAAAAGAAGAGGGAAGACAGGGAAAAAGCGGACCCCGGTTGAAGACCTCATCGATCGACTCGCCGCCGGCTCAATATCCTTGAAAAGCGCAACGCGCCAGCGTAATTGCGATGGAGGTCATGAACAAGGTCAATAACCACGTACAATCCCCGCTGAAATACTTTCTATCGAATGTGGAAGCTGCGAGAGTCATGGGCTGACGGCTGAATTTCAACGGGGCGTCGCGCCGCCGCTGTCCATCGATCGATTATCGAAGAGTTGCGAACGTTCTGCAGAATTGCACTGGAGAACGATGACATTGAAAATTCCGCTGTCGGAAAATTTCGACTGTCCGGAACGGCTAATATTTTTCATTTCGTCGAAATTATAAATCGTCTTGCGGAATATGAAAAGTTCGAATGAAAAAGAAATTTTAAACAGGTTCGATAAAAGCTCGATCGAAGTTATCGTAGATAATAGATAATTCTTTGAATTGAATGACCCTAAACCGATATAAGACGGAACAATCATATTCGCGGTATAACAACAAAAAAAATACCTACTTCTTGCTATCTTATTGAAATAACGTTAGCGAATGCGCGATAATCGCGATCAGACAGCAAAAAGGATCAAAAAGGACGGAAAGAAACTGCGTCGCTAATTCCACTAATTCGCTACTCGAGTGACCATTCTCGGGACAAGAGTGTTCTCAGTTGGTGTACCTACATAAATATGCCTCTGTTCGCTCTCTGTTCCAGAGAATAGCTCTTAGCTCGTGCGAAAGAAAAGCGGAGTAACCGAACGAAAAAAAACGAACAGGCAGATGAATTCGTTCTCCTTCTCGTCTAACCGGTCACCACTAACCTATTGTACTCGCCTTCGACGCGTTCCCCGCCATGTAAAATTTAACGAGCGCTTGTAATTCCAACGTATCTCCTCGTTTCCCTTTCTATCGCCTTGTTTCGGAGCAAAAATATCGACGATGTACAGTTGCGAGGATACGATCGTAAAAATTTACGACGAATCTCGTACGAGACAGGATTAAAAGCGCAAAGAAAGAAAAACTTCGGAGAAACTTCGTTTGAAGCTCGCGCTTATCTATAATCATTACGGCGATCGTTTTTATCGTCGCAATTAAGCGCAAATGCGCGAGACCCGGTGTCACACGCGATATTGCTTCCGCTTCCGGTAAACGCGGAGACGATTCAAACTTAACATCGCACGCTGGCAACCTCTGTTTTCAACCGTGAATTGATAAGCAATGTTAGCCTGAATGTTCCCTTCGACCGATAAGACTAGATTACGACTTGGACGCACGAGCATCTGGCGTCGTCTACGTTAACCTTGTTCTTCCGCGTTAACCTCGTTCGTTTCACGGAGGCCGCGTGGCTCTGCGATACTGTACATCCTCGAATTGACCGTCGTCGTATCGGGCGAATCTTATTACGGGGAAATTGCGCGTACCAATGTAACGATTACGAGCGACGTTGATTTCGACGATTTTACGTCGAATACCGTTAAGTATACGAGATTGGAACGTATAAAAATGCAAATTACCGATAACCTTACGAATGTGAGAGATAAGAATTTAGGAAATAGTTACAGCAGCGTGTGAATATTACGTGACTGGAGTTGCTATCGAGTTTTAGCAATGAAATTGTAATAGCTATTTTTTAGAAAATGCTCTCAAAGGTAGACGATCATTTTCTTTCTTCTTTTTCTTCTGAAAAAGAGCTAGGACATTTAGTCAGACTCAGAAGACTGTGCAGGTATCTAATTTACCATGAACGATTGAGCTAACGAAAAATTAAAACATCCATTATTTTTCAAAAGAATCGTAACGAGATTAGAATTATCTACCGTACAGTGTAAATACCTTCGAAACAATACGGGTTTCAAATACTTATCGCCGCTATATAATATTTCAGATACCGAGACTTCAACAATTTTCTATTTTTCCCAAGAATCATAACGAAAAAACAACGGATGTGACATTGACAGAAATATGGGTTTGAAACTGCTCGCGATAATCTTGAGATACCTTACGGTACTCCGAAACATAAATGCCGAACGAATTAACGTTAACCTTGTCCGTCTGTGTTAACCTTGTTCAGTTTACTCGAATCGAGCGTGCCCGCTCGCCCACGTAGCCGCCAGGAATCGTGAAAGTGATGTTACAGGTAGGCATAAGCGACGCTCGCGCCCGTGAGCAAAATTCCGCTTCCATCGAAAAAAAAAAAAAAAAAAAGGAAACAAAAATTCCGAAGTAGCGCACGCGATACTTTCCATAGTCGATAAATAACAACAAATCTTTCGATCAAAGTCAATGACCACACCTGTAGCGTTTGGCAACGCTGCGGGTGTGGACTTCACACGGACATCGGTACGCGAAGACGAGAAAAAGGAAGGAAAATGGAAGAGACTGGAGAGTTACACGCAGATTCAAGGTACGAGAAATAAAGATATCAAGGAGAAATCCGTGCCAATGACACCGAATCTCTGCGTCTGTCCCTTCGATATTTTCCAGATCATTGAACACCGTTGCCGGATACGTCATCCTATGATGGTATATATGTATACTACTTTGTTCGCGTCCAGCGAACACGCAGCCCTCGTGTTGCGAGGATATCCGCGCTAATACGGCAACGAGAGGGATATACGATTGTCCTTCCATTCAGACAACGTATATATATTATACGGTATATGTTATACCATGACATTAACGAAAAAGTGATACGTGGATTTGAAACGGTGAAATGTCATTTTAAAGAATCAGAGTATCCTGTCACTCCAATTGGCAGTTATACAGTTATGGTAGAAAGGGCGAAACGTGTAACGCATAGCCTCTGGACCGATTGGAGACGCGGTTTAAAATATTATTCCATGTGAATACTCACCGGAACGATGGCCCGTGTGCTCTAGCTGTCGCCTAACGATTCCGGCTACTCCACGAGATCCCGCGAGGACGAAAAATCCTGTCGCACAAGCGTCACGCACTGTGTCAACCACGACGGTACTCCTACGACCGATCGGTCGAAAGACGAGAGACGTTTCCCGGTGCACCACGGACGCACTCGTGTATTCGAACGCGTATCTCGAGTGCTACGCGATACGATATCGATGGGCCTCGGGCCGCCATGCACTGACTGTCGAGACTGCGGCCGCTTGTCTCGCGCATGTCTTCATCGAACGCGCGCGCATCTCCCGTTTCGAACGACCCGTGGAATGCCGGGAGCTCGCCGCCAGCGCTATCTTTCGGTGGATCTCGCAAGTTACATCGAATCTCCTGTTGCATAGGTAGGTAACCTACAATCCGACATTCCATCGCAGATGCAGCACAGAATGGACGTGACATTACTGTACGATACTAATTAAATGATTCGTTTAATTATTTCCAAATAAAATTGAAATTTAATATATCTGAACATAAAAATATAAATTTTTGAATCTTCTGAATCTATTTTTACTCTTGTATTCTCAAATCGATTATTATATACACGAGTACAGGGCGTTCGGCTACAGGCATCAGGAAATTTAAGGGATGATTCTTGAAACCGAAATAGGACGAAGATCAAAGATAAAAAATTGCATTTTCGATTTTGTTTTTCAGTTACTGACAATTAAAAATCGGTCACAATATCCCTGCACGCGAGCAGACCCTTTTATACGAGTGAAAGGAGGTCTGCCTATATAGCGGGGCACACAGTGACCCTTAAATTAAACCGAACGACACACGAGGGACAACTTATCTCGGCAAGTCGTATAGAAGAAGACTATGATATTCAGAGACGTAAACGAACCCACGCGACGTTTTGCAAAAAAAGAAGAGAATGGTAGATTGAACATTAAACCTGCTTACTCTTGGAAATCCATAAGAAGTTTGGATAGAGTTATTTAATTCTAAAATACTCCATTCTTATTTACACTATACTCAATACGAAAAGTACTTGTTATTAGTTACACTTCTAAATTATATCTGAATTATATTTCACTAATGTAATATAACATAGATGCATTGATACGAACACCTAGTCAGGATTGCAGCCAATTAGCTCATATTACTTGCCATATAATTAATAATTATACTAGTTATACGGTTAATTACTTTGCTGTATAGTGATATAATTAGTAATTATGTATCAAATAATATGATTGCCCAGATCTCACCACGAGGAGGTGCTGCGAATGGAGACCCACCCTATCCGCGACCCATCCACCCTCCTTTTACACAAAAAGATCTTAATAATTCATCGTCAAATAAATACTCCTTTTGATGTCCGTGTACATAATGTTCAAAACAAACAGCAAAAGGAGCTACTATTATATCAATCTATTTACTACCTGCACCTTACCTACTTAGTTACTTAGATTACAACCTCAAAGTAGCCTACCTAACCATAAATCACACTTACGTAAAAATCTAAATATCTACTTACACTATGTACGTAATAATCTAAATATAATAAAGGGAAAGGAAAGGGAAATTCAATCGAAGGAACAAATTCAACCGAAGAAACAAATTTAACCGGAGAAAAAATTCAACCGAAGAAGCAAATTCAACCGAAGAAACAAATTCTATCGAGGAAAGCTTAGTAAAATTCTATAATATATGTATAATTACTCCCTGATGGGTAAGGTTCAAATGTTATTTCGTAGTATTAGCTTCTTTCTTTTGTTCACTTCCCTTATTCCTCTCATTCTTTTGAATCTTAAGCATACATATTTAAGATGCTAACTCATTTATTGGATTTGGTATATCGAAGAAACAGGCATCTCTAAAACGAGAACATTTTATACATGAAAAATAAACTACTAATAATGGTCAATTATAGATCAAATTACTATTGATTAAATTTTAGCAAAAATAGGGAATCATCTGTATCCTTTTGATCGAAATTAGGGTTACGTTGAAAACAAGAACTTTAAGTAATTCAATTTAAACTGAATCAAAAATTGAAAACTTGTTTTGTCGTTTAACTTTTAACAGTACCTGTTATTTCCTACAACACATAAATCGTTTTGTGCAGAATTTTTGTTACAAACGAACGATGATCGCAAAGATTGAAAATATCGCGGTCGAAAAGTTATGGTTCTAAGAACGAACAATCGCCAGCATTAATTCCAATAGCAATGAATTAAATTTTCAAAAATATTTCAAGCCTTCATAGTAACATTAAAATATTTCATTATAATACTTTGTTACGCATGAAATCGCTCACAATTTCATACATGTATATATATATATATATTATACATTCGTAACAAAGTCACGAATAAAAGTATATTTTAGCAGTCATGGTAACGTTAATACTGACAAAAAAATACGTCTTATAGCAGTAATTTCAGTAATAACCGTAGTAATAAGGGACGCATTAAAAAGGGGCGTTGGAAAAGAAACAAAACAGTGGCCAGAAGGACTATTAAAATTCGATCGTGTTCCACTCTATATAAACCCGATCAAACCGTGAGTGGAACGGAATATTATTGTTTCGCAACGCTAATTTGCTACTATTATTTATGAAGCAGGAAATTCTCAAAACAAAACGCGATGAGTGCTTCGTTATGTCTGCAATATCAATTAATCTACCATTAAAAAAAAAAAAAATTCTGAAAATTCCCGAAATTTGATACGCAACGCTAATAAATATAAATCTATGCACTCATATTTAAAAAAATACGCAACACTAATAGCGAGGGATCGCAGTGCAACCATTTAGGAGGTTGCCGATGAACGATCACACTTGTACAGCTCTTGAAGCTGTACGTGTGATCCAGGAACAGTGTCCGACAAATGCAGTCGGAGGGCATTTGAGCATTTTGTAAACACAACTCTACTTAACAAAACGCGATCATTCATTATCGCAACGCTAAAGGGAAAAATTAATAGAACTCGCGATGGAACAATATCGCAACGCTACCTCTTAGAATAAATTTAATGAAACGAAATGCGACTTACGAATCCATAGAGTTGTCCAGTGCACGTTGACCCGCACATACCCGGAATACGCGCGAGCGAGTACGTCACGCTACAGTTTGAAAGAACTGAGCGACCGCGAACCGATAAATCGCGGGAACAATTCTTCCAATGTGGTAAGCAATGGGATCAAGGGAGACGAGATTTCTATTTTTCGCTCCAAGATGGATAAGTATCTTTGTACAGAATGAGCTTACAATACACATAACATAGGTATCTATCTTACGATTAATTAAGGCTAAAACGCACGCATCCCACGGTGTCCCACGGCGTGCCACGGTGTCCCACGGCGTCCCACGGTGTCCATCGGTGTCCCACGGTGTCCCGCGGTGTCCCGCGATGTCCCACGGTGTCCCACGGTGTCCCACGGTGCCCCCGCAGGGGGGTATTAGTCCAGTTTAGATCATCCAAAATTCTTTTGACGGCTTTTGGTGACCCAAACTGGACTGGTGCGTAGTTCTTAGCTTGGTATCGTTTTCCAAAAATTAATCGACTGATTAACTTTTGGAAAACGATACCAATTACCGGGTCTCACCACGAGGAGGTGACTACGCACGAGACCCGCCCATGAATTATTTAACATTACACATCGATCTCGACATTCAACCTATTGGCAAGAATGTCGAGTTCTGACTCTATTTGATCATGGGCCTGCGTAAAGAGATAGTTATTTCGTAGCCTAACCGCGAAACATCTATCTCGTACGCAGCAGTTACACGAGTCTTTACAAACGTAAAACAAAGCTTACACAACGCAATATCTATCTCCCACACAACGATATATGCATCTCACACACAACGATTACATCGATCAGTACAAACATCGTACAATAATTCGCAACCCTATCGGCAGCATTCCGTATCAAAAACACATTTGTCTAACTTGGAACGAAAGAAAAAAAATGAGGCTACTATGGAAAAGGAGCCCCAACAATCAGACGATAAAAGAAACATCGCGGCGCGCCCGGAACTAGCGAAATCGCGATCTCTCGAAGGAACTAACAAACCTACGTGACGTACCCCCGTGCACCAGATAACCCTAAGGTTCAGCGGAAAGCCCAAGCATTNGTATCACGGTCGATGGCACCAACCGATGATACCAGCGATCTAGCAAATGGGCCTGCAATTTAACACACTCCAACTGAACAAGTGACGGCCCGGGGAGGGACCGCTGATCAGGATTACAAAGGCAAGGCCCCAACTGAACAGTGGGGTCCACCCCCGCGGGTTTGCCACTTGAACAGGATTACGGAGGACGTTAAATGCAGGCCCCTGCCCAAGTACCGAAGTACCAATCGGACAGGATTGCAGATCTACGACTCAGGTATCACCAGCGCGATGACAACTTCCGCGATTCGCGACAACCGAGGAGCAGTTTTCGAGTAGTCACCAAGACAGAGGTGTCCTTGGGGCGACTTACGAATCCAAAGAGTTGTCCAGTGCACGTTGACCCGCACGTACCCGGAATACGCGCGAGCGAGTACGTCACGCTACAGTTTGAAAGAACTGAGCGACCGTGAGCAGATAAATCGCGGGAATAATTCTTCCAATGTGATAAGCGGGAGGATCAAGGAAGACGCGATTTCTATTTTTCGTTCCAAGATAGATAAGTATCTTTGTACAGAATGAGCTTACAATGCACATAACATAGGTATCTATCTTACGATTAATTAAGGCTAAGACGCACGCATCCCACGGTGTCCCGCGGTGTCCCGCGATGTCCCACGGTGTCCCACGGTGCCCCTGCAGGGGGGTATTAGTCCAGTCTAGATCACCAAAATTATTTTGGATGATCGAGACCAGACTATATTCAAGTAGTTTTTAGCTTGATATCGTTTTTCAAATAATAATACTAATATTAAAAATAGTACTTAGTGTATTATTATTTAGAAAACGATACCAATTACCGGGACCCACCACGAGGAGGTAACTACGCTCGGGTCCCATTTACATAAAGAGTTTTTAAGCATTGGAAGCAGAGATGTAAAATTATTTTATAACAAAGATGTAGCGTGTACTGAAATTTATTAATTAGAATAGCTGTAGTACGTGGATCCGCATAATCATACTTGAATATTGAACTTATCATCGAAGAAACGAAACCATCCAATTGTAGCGCGTATGGATGAATGATGAAATGTCGTTGTCTTCGATTAAATTACACTTGCTTCCTTGATTCCATGAATACGGCGTTGTTTCCTTGATTTTGTGCAGACATGGAAAATTACATCCCATCCAGACACTCAATAGGTACACTCTGCGTTACCACTGGTTTTATACGAAATAGTGAAATGAGAAATTAAATACTGTATTCAAAATTTAAAAATAATGCTATATAAAAATAAAATAGCACTTCAGGAACTTGAAAGATTTCGTTAATATTAAATAAACCAAAATAAATCATTAATTTACTCACTACGAATTGGTGGTATTGATTTAAATCAATGAATGTAGAATTGCTTCCGATTAATGGTACAACTGCTATGAATTAAGAGCATAATTACTTTTAATTAATGGGAGGATATGGTTATAAAGTAGCTGTTTTAGATTAATGGCTTAAATCTATAAAATAACGGTTTAAATGTTATAAATTAATAGTTTAAATGTTATAAATTAATGTCTTAAATATTATAAATTAATGGCTTAAGTGATATAAATTCATAGTTTAAATGTTATAAATTAATGTCTTGAATATTATAAATTAATGACTTAAGTGATATAAATTCATAGCTTAAATGTTATAAATTAATGTCTTAAATATTATAAATTAATGGCTTAAGTGATATAAATTCATAGTTTAAATGTTATAAATTAATGGCTTAAATAATATAAATTAGTAGTTTAAATGTTAGAAATTAATGGCTCAAATGTTATAAATTAATGGCTTAAATATTATAAATTAATAGTTGAAATGTTATAAATTAATGGCTTAAGTGATATAAATTCATAGTTTAAATGTTATAAATCAATGTCTCAAATATTATAAATTAATGGCTTAAGTGACATAAATTCATAGTTTAAATGTTATAAATTAATGGCTTAAATATTATAAATTAATAGTTTAAATGTTAGAAATTAATGGCTTAAATGTTATAAATTACTAGTTGATATGTTGGAAATTAATGGCTTAAATGTTATAAATTAATAGCTTAGACGTTATATATTACTAGTTTCAATGTTATTATTTGATATTTTGTTTACTTACCTTATATTTAAGATCCTTTTCCATGTTCACTCTCCGGGAGTTCAAGCACGAAAGAGCTCCCGCGTGACTTCTGTGTTCCTTATATAACTTGACAAGGTGATGTGATGTCAATCAAACGGTAACGACTTTCTGACATAGTAAAGGACAGGTTTTCCATTATAAGAAAATCAAATTGAACAATTTCTTAATTTTTATCGTAAATTGGACATAAATGTTATAAATAATAAATAGTTTAAATGTTATACATTAATGGCTTAAATGTTATAAATTAATGGCTTAAATATTATAAATTAATAGTTTAAATGTTATAAATTAATGGCTTAAATGTTATAAATTAATGGCTTAAATATTATAAATTAATAGTTTAAATGTTAGAAATTAATGGCTTAAATGTTATAAATTAATGGCACAAATGTTAGAAATTAATGGCTTAAGTGTATAAATTAACAGTTTAAATGTAGTAAATTAATGGCTCAAATGTTATAAATTAATAGCTTAAGTGTTATAAATTAATTACTTAAATGTTGTAAATTAACAGTTTGAATGTAATAAATTAATAGTTTAAATGTAATAAATTAATAGTTTAAATGTTATGAATTAATGGTTTAAATGTTGTAAATTAATGGTTTAAATATTGTGAATTAATGGTTTAAATCTTGTGAATTAATAGTTTAAATGTTATGAATTCGTAGTTTAAATGTAATAAATTAATAGTTAATGTAATAAATTAATAGTTTAAATGTTGTTAATTATTAGTTTATATGTTATAAATTAATGGTTTAGATGTTGTAAAGTAATAATTTAGATGTTATAAATAGATAATTTAATTCGTCGAAATTGTTTTTTCGATCTTCACGGTACGGGAGTTGAAACACAAATGAGCCGCGCGCGAGTTGCATGTTCCTTATATACTTTTCCACAAACCGTTGTCAAGGTGCCTTAAATTCAATCGAACGGTAATGGTTTGTTGACATCAACGATGTTTTTCCAATATAATAGAATCAAACTTATTAATCTTTTTATTTTTATTGTAAATTGGCACCTCCATTAATCTATTACAATAATCATTTTTATAATTTTGATATTTTTTACAAGATAAAATTAAACTTACACTTCTGTGGACCTAGTTTTTCACTTAGAACTATGTTAATTTATATCAAATGTCAGTTTATGATGAAAATAACCGTAGTATCATAGTCAAAAGGTGTAACTGTTATAAACTAAGAGCATAATTATTTTTAATTAATGGGAGACTATAGTTATAAATTAATAGCATAATTATTGAAAATTAACGGAGTAATATTATCGAGTATAGGAAGACTGACTCAAAAACGCACAATACAATTTATTGATAATTCAAACATACAAATTACGCCTTATGGAAAAAGTTAAAGAACAACGGAAGAAATAAAAAGATCGATGCAAAGATCGCTAAAGATAAATATATCAATCGAGTTTATCGATTTTTACAATTATACTAAAACTAAGGCTTAAAACTAACTTCGAAACTTTATTTAAAATTTAGAAGCGAAGTTAAAAAGTAACAATTAAAACAAAGATTTTGTTGTTCGTGTCCTTTCATAATGAATTAACTTCAATTTCATCTAGATCTTAAAACTGAAATTTACTTAAAAATGAAGCTGAAGATAGATATTAAAAATAGATACTAAATAGATACTACTGACAATCTTTCTCATCAAAAACTTTAACTTAAAACGAAATAAAAGGAAATGTAACTACAAACTATTTGTTAAATCCATTATCCTATTTAATAATTAAATTTTTATAAAGATTAGATGAAGGAGTTTTAAACTTTTCGCTCTATGTTAGACAATGTATTTTTCTACAAAAAGCACGCAAAATGGATTTTGCCTGAACATATCTATCTTAAAATTAATTAAAACGATCCACGCCAGGTACTAATAATTTACCAAGGTATATCTATTAATTAAAGTTAAGACGAACGCATACCATGTTAGTTGTCTAAGTTGAGAGTTAAAATGAATACTTAAACCTAAACCTTGAAAATAAGCGTGCACACGTCATCTATCTTCCATAGAACGATTACACGGATATTTACCAGCTTAAAATTAATCGTGCAACATCCACTTCCCACACACCGATTACATCTACTCTTACGAACATCGTACAATAATTCGCAACTCTGCTGGCATCATTCAGTACCAAATACACTCAGTACATTCGCCTAACTTGCAACGGAGGGAAAAAAACGAAGCTACTGACCCTTTACTTATATTTTCGTGTCTGGCAACAAGGAAATTCGGGACGTTTTGTTAAAATCTAACGCTCTACTTTCGAGACACTAATATCTTTTAAAATATCAAACGCTTATCTAATCGCCCTAACATTTCTTAACAGAACATCCTTTGAAAATGCCAAGACAAAAAGAACCGCGATCAGTTAGAAAATAAAATATGGCCGCTCGAAATGAACGAACTCGCGATCTCTCGGAAGAAACATCAACATAAGCGTCGCACTGCCGTGTACAAGATAACTCTAAGTTGCAGCGGGAGGTCTAGCGATTGACCATCGCTCGATTCCTGTCTCGCCGTTCGAAACTTACACGAGCTACGCTCGAAGCCACCGACCGACGATGCCGCGGTGGTCCAGGGAAGTATCGAGCATACAGGCCTGTAATCTGGCACGCTCCAACTGAACAAATGGGGCACCCGGTGGGAGGGACCATTGAACAGGATTACCAAGGTATGCCCCAGCTGAACTAGTGGGGTCCACTGTCGGTGGGAGGAACCCACTGGACAGAATTATGAAGGACATCAAATTACAGGTCTAAACTCCGTCCGAATACCGCAGTACTAATCGGCCAGGGCCGCATATCCTCGACTGAACCCGCAACCACCATCGCGATGACAACTTTCGCGATAAACACCGAGTTCGTTTCAAATCAGATAAACATCATCGTATATAAAGGACTCGCAATAGTTTTAACATAAGTATCTATCTTTTCTGCGGGGAGATAGTTTAACCCAGTCTGGGTGACTCAATATTCTTCTCGGTGTCTATCTGATCTAGACTGGACTGTACTAAAATAATTTTTAGCCCGATATTGTTTTTCAAATATACTCGGAATGTTAACATGTGTATCGCTTTACAAATAGTAATAGATTTCCAATATTACAACTGATATTACACTGGCTCTCTTTTTTATGATTTTAATATGATTCTATGTACAATAATTTATATGCGCTCGAGAATTAAAAAGTCGAGAATAAAAATGTTATAAATTGTAAAGGGCGTGAGAAACATTCTACTTTCTTCGAAGTCGGTATTTCAGAACGTGAGATAAGGATTCCCATGGAGGTTCCATTTAATGTCATGCCTATCCTTCATCAATGATTCAGTTATGAGTGAATGACATTGTATGACTGCAATCTAAGAGTACAAATAGTTTCTAATCTCAAATAGAGAAAATTTAATTATAAATGGGCATAAAAAGATAGAAATCAATGGAGTCAATGACTCCATGTCATGTAATAAATTGTAGAGGGCGTACTAAAACCTCTGAATGGTCGGTATTACAGAACATTTGACGCCACAAACATAGTGGTCGGTGGTGGCGCGATATAAAATTCCAACATTGACCAGTGATGTCAGGTTCATTCTTTTCGCGTTTGTCGACCGAGTTAAATATACGTACTTCCTATATTCGCCGTAACAAATCGCAGAGGGCGTAAGGAAGACTGATCTTTTTCGAGGTCGGTAATTTCGAAACGGGAGACTCGAAGTCCCATATAATGTCAGATCTATCCTGTATTTAGTCAATGAAAATTTAACGGAAAAAAGTAACGAACGTTAGTGTCTATCTGAAAAAACACGTTCGTCTTATTGATCACGCTATTATTAATGCTATACTTCAACGAAGATCAGTTATAAAACGAATTCGAAAATGCATCTTAGGTGAGTACACATTTAAAATTCATATTTATTCTTCACTTTTCTACACCGAAATGGCATCGAAGATGAAAGTAGTCACGATAACTGGCAGATAAAAGTACCAGTACTTTCGTTATGACCTTGTTTCGAGCACACGTAGTTCGCGAAACGCAGCACAAGCATTCTTTGTACCCAAGGAATTAAAGTTGTACAAAGCTATTTATCGTTCGACCGACGAGCAATGAGTTAGTCAATGAATAGGGCCATATATGCAACACGCTCGATGCTCTCCCCTTTTTGCGCGCAGAGCATAGTACTTCTGCGAAATCAGACAAGGTGCGTCTGCGGGTAAAATTTCGACGTAAAAAAAGTTAGCCTTCTGTTTTGTTATTTTTTTGGGGGCAGTTCAGTATCGTTTACGCAGCTGTATGTAAAGGCTCGTTGTAACGAACGGCTAAAAACAATCGTACCGATATCGAGTTGCACGAAATCGAATGTACAAGGTGTCCCAAAATGAAGTGCGTAAGTTACCAACTAAGTTATAATATCAATTAGAATTACAGATACATTTTATCATTCGCGATTCTAGGACGTCGTGCGTACGTAAAAAGGTATACATATATTTTTATTTAGAAAATAAAGAAAAAATAAGAAAAAACGTGATCATAGGAATGGTTTAACGGTCTTAGCCTTTTTTCTTTTCTATTTTTGCTATTTTAACCTCCTGAATACTAAAACACTTTGCAGCAAAATTTAATTCCTTCATTCTCGCGATCATTAAAAGTTTGAAAAGTCCTTCCTTTATTCAGAACGATCGTAGAAGAAGCAGTCATTCGCGATACACGATTCCATCGAAGCACATCATTACGCTGGCTCCACGTTCCATTACCAGAAAATATTCAACCGGAATGATCGATCTGAATATCCCCTCGTAAGTTCGCGAAGCTACCGGTAATACCGACGGTATACTTCCGCCTCGCTGGTAAGATAATCTGCTTCCCGTGTCAGTGTTCTTCAACCTCGTTTTCAATTCGAAAATCACCGAAAACTATCGCGATCTATATTCTATTTTCCACGGCTCATCGATAAATCACGAGAAACCCAATGAATCGTTTTTCCTTTTAAAACTCACGGAAATTTTCGATAAACGTCGATGTAGTTTCCTATTTCCGTCGATTAAAAATTGAAGAACACTGTCGTACGAGAAAGGTCCTCGTGTAGTATCTCGTCGCGGCAGACGTCGCGTTTCGAATATTAAGCTTATCTCGAACGACGATATCGTTAGGCCTCAGAAATGATGTTTAGCCCCGTTCGAGATTCCCCTGCCTCTCGGCCCTCGATTCTTTCTTCTTCCGCGATATCGGCGAAACGAGACTGTCTAACGAGAGACGCAGTCTGGAGAGATGAAAGCTTCGACGCGCATCTAATCGGCTTCATTATGCGCGCAGTAAAGAGCGCATGTTAACGCTGATTAATTGCTCGTTGGCAGCTTGTTTAAACGAGCTCGCGCGCTGCTTTTTCGTCCTCCGTATCGGAGAAGGTTTCTCGCTTCTTTCCTCGTTGCCTCTGCCGAATGGCGCCCCTTTTCTTTCATCGTTTTTACCTTTTCTTCCGCTTCTCTTCGGCCACCGTCGGCAACTTTGCCCCGCTACGACGTGTCGTTAAACCGCGAATGAATTAAAATCACAATGGAACAATTTCCCCGTAAGACTTCGCTGGCCCGGAGTGTATTTGCCAGGCGAGCGATTCACCGGCTACCACCGGTTTCTAAATGAAGCGATCGTTCTACAACCGAGCAGAGAGAAAAAGTGTTCAACAG
This sequence comes from Bombus pyrosoma, assembly GCF_014825855.1. Lineage (NCBI taxonomy): Eukaryota > Metazoa > Arthropoda > Insecta > Hymenoptera > Apidae > Bombus > Bombus pyrosoma. Next base: position 9,767,560 of record NC_057781.1, on the reverse strand, counting down.
CGGTATATTTATTTTTGTAATTTCTTCCCTTCTGAAATTTCTTACGCTTTATGTATATGTGTGATTTTCATATGTCATAGTATGATATCATTCATGAATATTTGAAGACCAGCGAAAAAGTGGAACAAGTGCACAGTCTTTCTAATAACGAGATAAGTACAGGAAACGATACGTACAGTTCGTAAGTAGGTTTCATAGGTAGGCTTTATGACTACGCGTAGCCAAGTATTTTAACGTTCGAAGGCATATAGGTTTCTCTATCGATATTTCCAACTTTATCCATAATCTTTTCAAATCAGAAATCTTGTCGCTCTTTTTCCTCTGTGTCTCGTTTAATTCGCCGACTAAAGTTCTATCATCGCTAACGAACACTGATAATCGTTAGTTCAGTGAATCGGAAAGCCTATTACCAAAATCTAATCCCGTTTAACTAGGATCAATTCAAGCACCATCTAAAACTGAAACTATTGCAAACAAAAACATGCTCCCATCAAAGATAAATAATTTTGTCAAGGTAACAGAAGCAATTACGTATTCTCGCTGAATTAACGATTCAATTATCAATTCTCCGGCTCCTAACCAAACTATCAGCCAAACAGCCATTAAACGACCAACTTCCACGTAAGAACCAATCGACCGGATGCGCTTATGGCTAATTTACTGCGGGAATTACACCGAAAACGCGTCGCTCGAGCAGCGATGCTCGGATCCCTATCTTCGAAGGTGTAGAGAAAAAACCTTCTCGGGTTCCATTTCCACGAATTTCCCTGTTCGCGCGTGAAAAATTCTTGCACGGTTCTCGGTAACCGAACCAGGCGACAGAGAACGACACACGAGTGGAGGAAGCGGGTCTAAGCGGGTTGGGCTTAAACTCTACGATTTTAATTAATGTCGCTTGCTCGGCGACGATCCACTTTAGAGCGGCGCCCCTCTATCGTAAACGCGAGATCTTTCAATCGCGTGGAAAGTTTCCACGTTAATTATTTCGCCATCGAACACGGTGGCGCAGCGGCATACCGTACTGGTGGAGATGGTGGACTTTCGAGTTTTCCATGTTATGCAACGAAGCGCAGGAATATTAGACAGCGAACGCGAAACGAAACGAAACGAAGCGAAGCGAAGAAAAGCACGCGCGAGCGGAAAAGTTTCGGATCTGGTTCGCAAGGGGATATCATGCTTCCGGCTGCTCGAATTTTCGGAAAGTCTGCAACCACCGACAAAAAGGCCGTCGTTTCGTTCGACCGAAACGTCCTGCAGGAATAAATTTAAACGGTTCCGGTTTAATTGCACCGCCGTTTCCGTTTCTCCTTTCGTTTCTTCGCGAACGGGCTGGGAATCTAACGAAACCGAGCGAACAGAAGAACAAGGGTGTTTAACGTATTTCACGCTAATCGTAGCAAACTTTCCACTCGTACAGAGTATCGTTACGTAAGAGATATTCCGTTGTGGATTCCCATCGCTTTTTCGTTCGTTTAATCACTGCGATTCAATGTGATTCGCAAATTTGATATTTCGAGATTCTGCGTGGGATAATTTACGAGCGATTAATCGTTGTAACGTGTGCGTTTTCGTCTTTGATGGATACATCGACGCATCGTACACGATGGATAACATAATTGAAGGAAAAACTGTTGTTGCGCGAAGAATTTCAACGGTAGGAAGTCGAGCGTGCGATATGAAGCGATGAAATTTTTATCGAGCATCGCCGAAGCTTCTACAAAGGCTTCCACGATTACTGTACCGCTGAATATATTATTACCTTTATATGTAACGTTTCACGTGCAGCTGTGGCCACGAACACCTAACTTATTGCTCCTAATATTCCTTCCCCTAATGATTTTAATTAAACGCGACTCGTGAATCTAACGGTCCGTTTAAATCGCACGAGTCAACCGTTTCCCGCCGATTCTCAATCACAATGATATCATACGCGAAGAAAAGAGTTCTATCGTAATATCGAATATAAGAATTTTTGATTTACCTCGATATCTCGTATTTTTTTCTATACCCACCTTGGCGATATTCTTAAAGATTTGAATAATTTCCTAATCTTTCTCGACGTCGATCTCGCTTTCTGCAAGTGTCGTGATACCTACGAACGGATTTGTACGAAACTAAAGCTAGACCTACGGGTTAGGTTCACGTTCAAAGTATCGGAATGATCGCAGGACTTTGACTAGTATCTCAGGCTGATCTCTGATTCGTCGCCGTACTGTCGTCAGTCCTGTTTCGTTCGTTCGTGCGTGATGTTAACAGAGAATTCGGTTTTTCCCTCGTACCTTCAGAGATTATTCTCGTGGAGGGTTTCTGTGCAGCGTCGACATGCACTTACCCTCGGATAGACAGGCAGGGTTCCTAAAGGGTGATCCCATGACAGTAATCCGATACTTGACCGATACAGGTCGTTGCGTGGGATATGAAACACGTGTTTCCGTGGGCGACAAGCCCCGCCACTTTTGGAATATTTATCAATATGTGTGGCCGAAAGCGACGCTTCAGCACCGCCACCGTTCTTCTAGAAATAGCGCCTTTTAAGTAGCCTCGCGCCACTGCTATACGCAAGCGGTACCGTTAATTTTTAAATGCAACGGGCGATAGTTTGCCAGGGACACGTTCCACCGTGTAATTCGGCGGTTGTCCGATCTTTTAGCGAACGAAAGCGCGTCGAAAATCGCCGCGGTGACGGTGTATGTAAATTCGTGACAAGGATCGTCATGGACGTTCGATGAATTATAGATGGGATTCGCTATGCTACGAATATTCCAGGTATTTGATTCGTATTTGTTTGGATTAATGCTGATTGGCCAACCAACGAAAAATATACGTTTCGAGATTCCCTTGGATTCTTCTGTTATTTTTATTGTCGCAAAAACATCGACACGTTCAGTGAGAAATCGCTGCACGTATCGAGCACGAGGAGGAAACCGAATGACAACGTCGATACGTGCATCGATACATTTTTTTATTTTTTATCTTTCAATAATCTCACGCGTATTCTGATCATTTTTTGAGAATCGACGAGCGAAAGAGTTTGTTTTCAATCTTTCTCGATATAGAATCGAAGGGATCGAACACGTGACGCGTTCGCGATCGTTTTGAAGATTTTCACGCGTTAAAGTGTACCAGATCTATTCGTTTTTCGAAAGCGCAGAATAAATGCTGACATTTTTTTCAGGGATACGTTTGTTAAATCCGGAAACAGATAATTGTTTCTTTATTTTTCTTAATTATGCGTATCTAAAATATATCTGGAATTAGTAAGATAAATATGGTTACGAGATATTTGCTCGTGCGTTGTCGTCGTATCTTTATCGAACGACGGACGATCAAACGCGACGAGAATCGACGGGAATCTATGTACGAGCGAGCGGTACAAGTGTTTTTCGGAGGGCCGAGGATTCTTTAGGGTTCGCTGGTGGCCGAACGACGGAAGCTCGGTCAGTGTCTCGGCCACCCTCGTGCCGTGCAGGTTTGCGAGGGAGGAGACTGCTTGTTCCCGGCATCCCCTCTAGATATACATACATATCCCCCTCCTCCTCTATCCCTCTCTCGACTTAATGCCAGTACGAGCGCGCGCTTTCGAACGACGCGTCGTGTCGGCCGCGAGGGACGATCAGTCTGTTCTCCACGTTCTCCACGCAAGGACGATCGCCGCCGGCAATCCGTCCCTCTAATCTGTGACACGAACTTTGACCCGCGCTCCCGCTCGCCTTCCTCGCGATCGTCTCTTATCGCTTCGTTTGCCCGATGACGTACGCTCGTCATGTTCCTCGATCGACGTCCGACCGAACTCTTCAGTAGCGATTACGTTTTCATCGCGTGAAGGCGCGTATCACTCGTTTGCTTCATCTCCCTTCTACCTTCTGTGACCGCGCGTATCTACGCCGATTTTACCGTTTTTCATCGCGTCTCGTCTCACGTGTCTTCTCCGGTTTGCTCGTGCTTCGTTGTGCATCTGCGACAAAGGGTAGTTCTTCCTTCGCTTTTGGTCTTCACGTTATTTCCATAGATCCTTTTTGTTTTGTTTTTTTTTTTCTCCTCCTTTTTTGGTCGGCTGAACGAGGCGAGGGCAAGGACGACGTATCGATCGCATCCATCGAGCGTGACTGAGTTCGGACATGTGATCGGTGGCATCCCACTCGAGAAAATTTCTCCCGCGTTTCGAGTGGTGGTCTCGAGTCGTCGGCGGAGGACGAGGACGTCGAAAGGTGGAAACGAGAAGAGGGTGAAAGAGAAGTAGTGGCAAATGCGTTGGTGTAGGCGGTAGTACGACTGGTCTTTTATGGCCTAGCTGGGTACATAGAGGGAAGAAGGCACTCGTGTCGTTTGGACCCCGATATCGACGATATCGAGATGAGATTGCTGCCGTTGCTTTCCATCCTCTGTTTGGCGAGTCGATGCGCCGATTGCCGGGCGGTCGACGCCGATCCCGGGGAGAACGAGAACACCGTCGGAAGGCACAGGCATAAATTCACCGTGGAAGAGCTGTTGAATACCAAGTTCCCTCGTGGCATCAGCGACGACGTCGATGTGGACATCTGTAAGGCGGGTAAGCGAAGAAAAGATATCTCGCGGATAGCTGCGAACATCAGGAACATGGCGTGCCGCGATGTTTCTTTCTATACGTAGAAATCATTGTCATAAAACGAAATAGAGATTAGGAACGAAAGATTTCGCGGAGCGGAAAATATTTAGAACGATTCCGATCGCTGCAACGAGATTCTCTTCCTACCAAAGGGAAACTGAAAATATTTCGCGTATAAATGTCTATTATTTACAATTAATGAAATATATAAATCGTAAATAAAAAATTTAATGGAAACGTCACTACGTCGAATATGGAATCCCTCCCTCCCCCCCCCCCGGCAATTGACCGAGAGAAATTGTGCAATTAATGTACTTCTAATTACATGCTCGATAAATGTTTAGATTCAATTAAGCGCGAGTGTTTCGATGCTATGTAAATGCAATTATATAAAACATATATCTTCGATTCGCTATGAAAGTGATAAAAATGTGTACGTTATCGGCACGGTGGTATAGATAGGAAAGAAATTTTCCTCTTTTTCCGCTAATTTCGTAATACACGTTGCGAAATAGTTAACTGTAGGAGATATAATTACGAAGAAGCATCGTTACGCTCGATATGGAATCCGTATGGTATTGCAACATATCGGCGATCACAAGCAAGCGCATTGCTCGAGTATTCTCTGTGTGTATCTTTGCAGTAGAATTTGCTCGTAACGTTTCCATTATTATAAAAAGATCTGTTCAAATTGTACGAACATTTGAATCTTCGGATCGCTCGAAAACGCTAAATAACTCGTAACACGACGTAAACGATGAGAGCACAGCTCAGCGTTGAAACTATCCACCTCCAAGTACGAATATCGAGTGGAAGAATATTCTTGTGTGTGAAGCAAATAATCGTCGAAAGGTTATTACTCGGAGACCCACGTAAGACGTTGGAATCAAGAACGCGCATCCATTGGAAAAGTCTCGATCGTTTCTTGGTCCTTCGCAGCCATAATGTCGGCGGTTCGATCGAGTTTGGCCAACTGAATCAAAGCCAAGCTATCGTTTATATTGTCGCGCATAGATGCCATTTCCCCGGCGTGTCATAAAGCTTGTGGGCAAGATCGAGCGAAAATCGAACGAGAGACGATCCTTTGAGTCTCGAGACATAAATCGAGGCTTATGCTTTCCGAATTAACGAAGCGAAGCCACAGAGACGCGAGGACAGGGCGAGATTGCTCGATAGAGAGGGAACATAATAGGAAAAGAGGCAGTAATCCTTGCCGAAGAATCTGGTCCGATAATCTTTCTTTCTCTCAGGGTCTAGCATACTCGTTGTAATAGCTAAGACGAGCATTCGACACTCGAAGGGTCCAGGATCGTTGGATGGGGACTGCCGCAAGGAGCCTTTTATATTTCTCGAGTGATCGTCCTGGACCTGCCTCTAGAAAGGACCGCGTATAAACACGAGATCTGTAAAACTGGCACGGCCGTGAACGACAATGAAAACCGACGCGATGATCCTTTGGAAAGGTTGTTGGTTTGGAAAAAAGAGAGAAGGCCGAGGACGAATAGAACGTACAACAGAGAGCTCCGTCCACCGTTTCGCTCGGTATCTAATCTCTGTTTACGAAGAAGAACGAGAAGCAGAGGAAGATGCTACTATACTGGCATTATCGTATTGTCAGCAGTGCTTGTTGAACGTTCGGTTATCGTTACGTCGATGACCAACACTTGTATTTTCGTGGGGCCATCGGCATAGCTCGATATCGAATTACAATTTGTTTTATGAATAATTACGCTCACCAATAACGCGCTTCTGTTTGCGCTCTTAATGGTAGCGCGTTATTGGCGTTGTTCTTTCTCTTCTTTTTTCCACATCAAATTGGATTACACGCTCTCGTGACGCTTTTTTCAATTTAATAGGAAGTTTTAGTAATTCTTAATCGAGTTTGTAAGCGATATGCAAGCGAAGTTTTTAGTTTTACAAGCAGCTTGATCGATACCCGTTGACAGCAACTCGATTTTCTTTTCCCTGTTCTTCGCTTTGGAAAATTTCTTCCTCGGCAACAGCTCCTCCGAGTGTACAAGAAGCGTTCCCTTCTATCGGAAACTTTCCAAGTTTTCTTCGAAAGCATCTCTTTTTTCTTTTCCTTCGACCCCTCTTTGTCGGGCCGTTTAACTAAAACCGGTTTACGAGCGTTTAACGATTAATCCAAATAAACCGCGAGGCGAAACCGGCGAATAACGCGAATCGGTATCGCGTCGAGCCAAAGTAAACGCCGACAAACATCGTACGAAGTCGATTCGGCGGGAAAAACGCGACGGAGACTTGGACTTTCAAACTATGTACCGCAAAAACACGGCAACATCGATCGAAGTGGAACGAAGTTTCTTCCAGCTATCCGGTATCTTACCGAGAAAACATTAATTTTCCAGTTTTCTCGCTTCCGTTGCTTCCGACGGAACCACAAATATTATATAACCGATCGATGTACGACTTCATCGGTGTACGAGACGTTAACGATGAAAAGGAGGATGGGAGAAGGTTGATAATAAAGTACTGTGTACGAATCGTCATCGATTATAATCGTTCGAGCTATTGCTAATTGCGGCTCGACAACGAACAAACGGTCCGATTCGTTTTTATCGTTTGCAAATTTGCTCGACGAACCCGCGAAGGAGGTACGGAAGAATAAGGGTGGACAGAGAGGGCGAAGGGGGAGAAGTTCGGCTTTGAATTATCCTCTTTCACGGAGAAGTTTCAGCAATTAAGATTAAGATCAAAAGCCAACCGGGTAATATCTCGAATACCTACCGCCGATGGCACTCTGTTCCGAACAACAACTTGTTATGTCTAGCTTACACTTACCTTTCTTAAGCGTCACTGGGAAACGGCCTTTCGATTCGATTCTACGGATTCCCACGGAAAAGGGGAGGAAAATGCGTCGCTCGTACCGACGAGTAACAAGCCTTTTCGCTTCCGTCGTGGTTCACGGCTTGATTGTTTGCTCGAGTGGCCGCCGATGGTTTATAGGCTCCATGTAATTTTCTCTTCGTGCACACGCGTAGAATTTCATTTACCCAATTTATTTACCTGCTCGTCGTAATATTAGGATATCGGTGGTCTTGCTAATTATACACGTTTGATTTCAAGGAAACCTCGTCGATCCGTCAGCTGTAGCCAACAATGTGTTAACCTCGCGAGAATGGAGATTTTGTTAAAGACTGGTTGAAAACGAGAGAGCGATAGAGAGTCGATGATTTTCCTTTATTACTGTGCGTTACGTTGCAACGTGGTACAATCTTATCATAAACCGTCTAGAAGATTTTCTCTTTCTTTAAAAAATTTCTCTCGCCCGCTATTAACTCCTCGACGCTCGGTCGCGTACATGATTTTTAAAGTTCTTTGTACGCATAACGCTTAACCGTTAAGATATACTTTTTCGTTCCGCTTCTCTTATCCGCTTTTTCACGCTGCTTACGATTGAATAGTCGAGACGTTGAATAAGTAATAAGCGTCGACGATTGATTAAACGTTTGTCGAAGAAACCGTGGACAATATAGGAAATTATAACGTGCACGTTAGGACGATAGTGCCCATTGATTTTCAAGAGTGTAATCAGCCATAAGTTGAACGTACTTAATGTAAATAAGAACAACGATAATACTGAAAGCCGCGCGGCAGAAGATAGAAGCGAACTTATTAAGTCGGCAACTGCGAGAACTTACTAATAAATATTCCGTGAGTGAAACAATTTATCCTCGTCTGATTTGAATAAAAAACGACGTGGCTCGCTGTTGAACGGCTCCAGTAATAGAACGTTCATTCAGTGGCACGTTTTATCTCCTACCCATATTGATTTTCTGACACAGAAAAAAATTTTGTTTAGCCGCCACAATACGCGGTAATGATAAAGATGTCGTAATATGCGATTTTGTGCAACGCCAAATTAATCTTTCATCTGCCGTGTATGTATTCCAACAAAAATAAAGATACTCGTTGTATTACAAATTGCCACTTGTAAGCTAGTTGTCGCGGCATATCGAAAGATTTTCATTTTTCGATACAATCTGTTACCTCTATGTTATCGTAGCAGCGCGATATTCATTGGGCTAGAAGATCGTGTCGATTCACCAAAGAACGCATTGTACTAATGCAAATTTATCGTCCGTATACATGCAACCCATCGCGAAAATATCCGCTCGCTGACTACTTACTTCGTACTTGGTTCTTAAAATGCGATTTTTTCCATTTTATACGATTTATCTCATTCAAAAAAAAAAAAAAAAAAAAAAAAATTAAATTGACGATCGATCAACTCTTACTTCGTTAAATTAAATTCTTTATGTTAGCATGTTTCATCACTATGATTCTCAGCCATAGGAACGTTCCTTACAGTTATCGATTTATTATCGATGGCATAAAAACGCGTGTATCAAGATAGACAGATTTCGCGCGAAAATGAAGGAAAATCTAGAAATTTTGGGCGCGTGTTTGCGGAGATGACCTTTCCGCCGTAGGATTTTTCATCGGTGCGGTGAATTTTTTCTTCTCGTCAAACTCCACGGGCCATTATGGAGGCAATTATCGACGCGACTGACTTTTTCCTATCTCGGCTCGGTGGAACTTCCATGAAATTACCAGCCCGACGAGAAATGGAAGATTTTATTTCCCCATATCGATCTCCGCTAAGGTTTTTCCAACTCCGCTTGCTTGCGTCCATGAAGCTTTCTTCGTCGTTTCTTTTCATTTCCTCCCGTTGCTTCCTCGCAACTGATTCAAGACAATAGGATTAAGAGAGAAGAAATAAAATAGCCGGTGTTTGCGTCGAAGAAGAAAAAGGAACAGATCCTAGAAAGCGTCGACTTCGAAGATTCTTATTAACAAAGAAGTTTCTACACGAAAGGATCTACACGCGTTACGATACTAATGGGCGTTTTGCATATATGGAAGAATAATTGGGAACGATAAATCCCGCCTATTCCCAGAGAAATTTCCTGTGAATCTTCGATTCTTTGGAAAATTGCACCGATATATCGTGTCGGATACGATCAGAATAATTGTTACTGTTTAATACACCTAACTGAAGAAGGTGCGTGCTAGCGGAACGTAATTGTAGAGCGATGATCAATTAAAACAGCCGCTCTAAATCATATCCACGCTACTGTTAATTAGCCAGGAAATTTTCTGCAGTTTTTCCTCTCACGCTGCTTTACAATTAAAATCTTCGTCGGCCGCTTGCGTAGCGCGCTTATTACGAAATATACAGCGTGACTCTTAAGAGGTCCACGTGAGCTCATTGCCCGGAAAAAAACACTTATGCAAACGACAGGGAAACACTTTCTGTTAGCTTCGTGCTTCCTCCAAAACGTAGAAATAAAACTTTCCAAATGGCGATATTTAAGTCAGGCAATTATATCTGTATATACTTGAAACAAAGCAACGATACAACTCTGTAAGATGTTACTTTTTACGCTTGGAGAAAGAGAGAAAGAGGGATATCAGAGAAATTGGAGAGAGAACGAAAGGTATCGGGAAGATGCGAGCCACGGGCACGAAATGTTCCGTGGAGCGTAGTTGACGTAGGCGGGTCTAGCCGCAATTGGGACATGAAAAGCAGGTTCGTCGAGCGTGCATCGGTCGCGTGCAGCGAGTTGCATTATAGCGCACGCGAGCTCCACGATACTCGAGCGGTCAGTCTTTTCATCGGGCCGAGTCTAAAGCACGCAGAACGGTACCTCGTGCTTTTTGCTCGTTAGCTCGGGACGATCTTCGTCGTGACCGCGCGCTGGATCTTACGTGAACGAGGATTTTCCAGATCGATCTTGCCTTCTTTACCTTCTCTTCGTTCTCTTTCCTCTCTCTTCTTTGTTTCTTTTTCCCTTCTTTTTTTATTTCTACGTTTCTTTCCACGTTTGCCGATCCCCTCTTGACCACCGTCGATCGTCGATAAGAGCGTGAAAAAGGGGAAACGAAGGAGGAGGCAAAGTTCAAAAAGTTCCCTCCAGTAGAGCGCGAAACTCGATGCGCGAATGCACCCGATACGAGATGTATAAATATCGATTTTATAGAATCCGCACGCGTATGGGGAGGACCGCGGCTTCTCGTTGGCCACGGCGGAAAAGGTAGAATCGAAAGGTGTACTTCGAAGGTTTCGCGTGTTTCAGAGGATTTCACGGTACGTCGGTCTATCAGCTGTTTATTGTGGATTACACGCGATTGCGACGTGGGTTTAGCAGCCACCGACACTTTGCTTCCGCGCGGAAATTGATCTATCGTCGATAGCGCGTGGAAAGCGCGCGAATACGTCTCACGAGTGCTTACGCGTTTACGTATATTCTTTGGAATATATTCTTGTCCTGTAAGTAGGTAAGGTAAGATAAAGTTGTTCGAACCAAGCAAAGCGATTTGTTAACAGCGTTGACGAATTGTCGAAAAAGTTCGTGGCGCTTCTATCGTAAACTACCATGGAATAACGAAATGTTATGAGAAATCTCTGGCTGGATATCAAAGTGTATTACATACAAGCGTAAGAAGAGAAAGTCAAAATTCGTTGACAAAACACTCGCGCGATCTCCAATCGGTCAAAGATATTACGGTCAGATATTAACGTTATTCTTTTCGATGTTGCGTAAAATACTACCCGTTAATTCTAACGAAGCACGAAGCAGCGAGTCCTCTCTGATTTTTACACGAGTCTCGTTTCTTCTCGGTGAAAAGAATTCCTCCTTCAGGGGGAAGGTTTTCAACGGAGCCGAGTCGGTTATGACGGTCATTACGCGATGAATTTTAATGCATTTTAGCATTCTCGACATTTCCTATGGCAGCTTGAAAGTTCCGCGAACTGCCCCTAACGGATGGACGTACGTACGTACTCTCTTTCTTTTTTTTTCTCCGTCTCTCTCTCTCTCTCTCTCTTTCCTCCACTCTCGTTTCCTCTTCTCGCGTCCCATTCAACGTTCTCACTTTGTTTTTCGTTAAACTTTTATCTCCGCGAAACATGCGGTCAGGTTTTCCGAGTTTCCCACTCTTTTCCATTTGCCCGACGTTTCACTCTTGCACCCCCGTTGCATTGTTTTCTCGTATATCGACTGGCTAGTGCATAATTCGTAGGCACTTCGACGTGTAAAAAATCAAGGAAACTATTTTCGTTTCCACGCTATTGGATTTTTTAAAGGGATTCGACGTTCGAATAAATTTTGTATATTCCATGGAGACTTTTCGACTCCTCTCTGCTTTTACGTAATTTTTATTAAAAATGCTTCATACTTTTGCTACCTACGAGTAATTCCAGTCAGAGACAATGTAAAAATTTAATTTTCTCTACCCCGTTTTTAACTCCAGACAATGTTAACGTTACGAAAGTTTCCTTCCAACTGACGTATAACGGAGTAAGAAAGGAGTGAAAACGAGGGGCAAAAGATGTTAAATATATTTATGGACATTTCTGACTTTAATTTCGACCATTAACGATTATTCGTTACGAACGACTTAAATATTTCGCGGAATCGTTGATATTCGTTATTTTTCTCAACATCTCACGAGCATAAATCTTCTACGCGAGAATGCTAACTATTCTATTGCAACAAATTCGCTGGGGAATTTTAGGACGTTTAAAACTTTGAACACGTGGATGAATCATAAGATTATTCGAGTGGCGCGCGTTCCATCCAATTCTTGAACAGTCGGATAGCTGGAATAATTTTCTACCGTGTCGCTACATGTTCTAACGTTTCGGGTCTATCTGAGGAACGACAGCAACGGAAGAAACGGAGTAGCATTCCAATATGCATTGCTGACTTGATCGAAAATGGACACGAAACGAACGTAGCAAGGGAACAGAACGGTTCCCGTTATTCTCGCGAAAAATGTTTCAAACCGCTGATGATAGTCGCGCGATATCGACATAAGTATTTAAAGGAATGTCGGCTCACATTTGTCTGGTATATACGCGAACGCTATAATAAATTACTATGGTGCGTCAATACCTTTTCTGGCCACTACGTATCCTTTTAATTCCTTAACATTTTATTCCTTAGGAACGCCTTTGTCTTCATTTTGTAACGTCTGTTATAACGTCTACTTTACTGTGCCGTAACTCTGTGCGAGACAGTTTGGTCGAAGAACTCGAACAAGGTAAACGCCGATAAATCAGTCGTCGAAAATCAGAGCTCACTTCTCGATCGTAATTGAGAGTTCGCGTGGAGTTGGCTGCGATTCCCCGAGGAACTTGTCCATGAAATCAATGAAGCCCGATTCAGCTTCACTTTCAAAGAGCTGGAAGTTACACTTGGTCCCCTAAAGAGGAACCATAGAAGACCGCTTTTCATTCGGTCGTCGGAATATGATCCCGCTAAATTCTTATCATCTTATTCCGTTACGTTGCAACTTTCCCAATTACTCTTCTTCTCTTCTCCCTTGTCGCTGGTCAACATCTCCGACACACCGACGAATCCAAACACGATATAACGTTTCGGTAATACGTTATATTTAACCGCGTAGTTATATACACAGGGTGTTCCGTAATATTTCAAGAATTAAATCTCTCGGCAGTGAAACTGATCGACTCTATCTTTTGTCGAATTAACGAATGGATGTTCGAAAACTTTCTTCAACCAGCGTATCTTTAAATACGTCACGATGGTTCGAGCATCTCGCGTAAAAGCAATCGGGGAAAAATGACAGGACACGATACTCGTTTCTCGTAAATATTCGTACGAATATTTTTCATTGTCACCAATTCCTAAAGCCAGTTCCATATAATATTACAGAGCACCCTGTACGTGCATATAACGCGTGGAATCGGCGTTAGGAATCTAGAGCTCGTTTGTCACCGAGCATAATTTATCCAGCCAGCGTAACCCAACGTTATAAAGTTAAATCTCATCAGGGAGCAATCCCTTAGTATCGTCCATTTGGCAATTAACTGACTTTGTCTGACGGTGTTCTAAATACCGAATTCGAGCGGTAGATAGCTGAGACGGCCTCATCGAGACAACGTCCAGGTAGCACCAGGCTGTTCGCATATTGTACATAGTAACGTGGCGTGGCCCGCGCACGACCTTAATCCTCCGAGGGGCGAACGAGTCCCACCGGGCTGAATGGTGCACATCGATATAATACAGATGTAATATCACACCTCTCGTAGTAGTTACGTGTCGCCCAGTATTCCGATACGTCCGCGCAATCACGCGGTTACGCGCTGGGAACACGCCTTTGCTCCGGAAATAGATATTCCTTCGGAGCAACTCCGCCAGGAATTCCAAGCATCGCGTGAGAACGCCTCGAGTTCGTTCGCGGAACGGGGTGACCGCTCTTCGAATCGAACATCGTACGTCTCGATTTACACCGGTGATGGTGTACGCCGCAACGTTTCATTGGTATTTAGGAGAGTTGGGCAAATGCGATGGCCTCTTCGAGACGTTCCACATTTCGCGAAAATGTTGGGCAATGGTATCGTATCTGTAAACTGGTATGGTATTTGCAGGCTCGTCTTACGGCGTTATCGAGTTAAAGAATTTTACTGTCTTTCTAATATTATTTCTGATAGCTTATGTTCCCGATATAAGATTTACAGAGGTCCGTGGTGGTGCAATTTATGCGGCGTTTATTCACGCTATTTCGTAGCAGCGTTATGTTTGATTAAATCCTATTGCGCGTTGTAATACAGCGCATTCGTACGTTCTGCGTGATATCGCGGAATATATGGAATGCCATTTATAAAGCGACCTCAAAGGAACATGACTTTATTGGATGTTAGAATTTTCTTTGTACTTCTTGCAGGAAATTTGATTGGTCGTGCCGCGTAAGGAGAAAACATACAGAGTGATCCTCTCCGACAATAGATCTTATTGTAATTATTCTAATCCTAGAAAGCGTAAAAAAAGGCGCTCGGTGATCAAACTGAGAAACTCTTGACTTTCTGCAATTGAAAATATAATTTCGTCCGGTGCACGATAACTATCTCTGTTTGCACGAAGAAACTGTACCGGCGCGAGCGTTCCTTTAAAATCGTTTCTCGATAATATTATAGAGGGGGTCTTTTTTCCTCGCGTAATTGCATTAGCGAAAGGTCCCGGGCTAAAATCGCGGGAAAAAGCGAACAAACGAACATGAACGCGCGAGAGCACACAATGGAGCAACGTTTAAACGAATAATTTATTGAAATTCACCGGAAGGAAACGCTCTCCCCTGTACTTCCACTTTTCCCTCCTTCCCCTGTTTGTTTTCGATGTACATATCTTTTAATGAAGTCTGTTAAACAAGCGACGGGGAACGAGCGCATCGATGGAAAAAGCAGATCAAACGTTCCTGCGGCGTATACGCCACGAACGAAACGGAATAACGAGATATAGAGAGAAATAACAACGAGGACGATTCTCTCGTGACACGATGTGGCGTTTACCGCTAACGAGCGCGCTAATTGGCATAAACGAAGCCGCGCCCGCGGGAGTGTAATCAAGTAATTCGATTAACGCTGTCGTCTAGTTCCTGAATGTTTTTCTCTCGTGTAACTTCGCGATTTATAAACCACCCACGCGTACACTCGTCGATATGATTTTCAATAACAATGCTTATTCCATCCGCCCAATTATCCGACGATAGTCGTGTCTCGCGACAGTGTCAACGAAACTTTACAGAGTTTCGTATAACGCGCGTGGTAGGTATATTCGTAGAAATTTTCCGTGATAAATGTTCGAATGCTTTCGTGAATTATCGTATATACGATTTACTATGTCGAGATATTAATTACACGAAATTATACGAATCTTGTTCCTTCGCGGATATTATATTCTTCAACGACTGGCATTCACCCTTGACACGCGGCAACTCGAAGTACCTTCCGCCGCTTTAATTCCAAAGAGATGCAACACACGCGTCCCTCGCCACGATTTTCGTCTCTTTCTTCTTTTTTCCTTTCCGTCGTTCCGTCGCGTTCTTCTCCTGTCTGCCGCTCGTTACCATTTTTTCTTTCCTTCGCGGTTCCTCTTCTTTTCTCTTTAACCCTTCAACGTCTTCTTATAATGAGATATACACTTGTGCACTGGCTGTCGTTGACAATAGTAACAGAATGTCGAGGGTTTGCCACGACGCTAAGGTCAGTTGTTGTCGAGTTTCTTAACAACATAATTAAGCGAGGAGAAAATTAACGAACTTGAGAGTCTGCGCCAGGGAATTATTATTTTTGACAGTTTCAAACAAAATCCATCGATCTCGTAGCGTGTTGCGCGGTCGAACGTAAAACTGCGATTAATTAATTATTTCGGTGTTCGATGAAAATTTCCAGTTATGTTTTGAAATTTCCAGCCGGCAACGTTCTCGAGCATATTTTACGAAGTATTTTGCCAGGGGAAAAATACCAAGGGATTAAATTGCGTCGATTCAATTAGCTCCAGTTAATGATATTTAAATAAATCGATAAAAAAAATATTTCGAGGGGAAACGCCCAGCTTTGAGCATCGCGCGAAAAATTGCTACTGATTATTACCATTTTACGAGATATGAAATTACTAGCAGATAGTTAATATGAAATCGGTCAATAATTTTTTGAAAGGTTTTAGAACGAGTAAGCTAAGTATCGAAATTAGATCCATTTCGCGCCATTAATGGAAGCAAGTTCAAAGCGACTAAAGTGGCTCGAAAAGTGTGGGGCATGAAAAGTGAGGGGTCTATCGATTCGTCTGGCACTAATTTCGTAGCAAAAAAAAAAGAAAGAAGAGGATCGAAAGACGACAGCGTCTAACGCACGCGTCGAAACAGCTGGAATTTTTAAGTACAAGATATCTTACTATCCAATCTATACGTAGACACAACGATGTAAAATTCCTATCCAAGATCTTGCATTATCATATTTTCAAATTAAAGTCAAATAAAAGTTTCCGCATGATAAAACAAACCTTCGCCAAAGCAACGAATATCTTGCAACGTCTATATACATATTCTTCATCCGATTTTGAAGATCGGTATAATCGTGTTAGTTGCGCCGTGTCTCGTAATAATACTAATGAAATTTCAAAACAATTTACATAACACGTACGTATATGTACATCATATGCGATGTACGCATCAAAGTTTTCTATGTTAAACGTCGAAATACTTTCGCGAGCCACGGTATATCTGTTCGATAAACGATAATACTTAGCCTAAGGAAGTGGGCAGAGGTCGAGTAACGAATTGATTCGTTCGTGGAATGGTAACAGAAGCACAATCGCTTGGAAATCCAGTAACCTACAATAACGCATCGAGAAACGGCTCCTTCCCTCTAATCCCTTGTCCCGGTGGAAAGGCATTATACGAAGTAAACAGAAATTAAGGGTTGGTCCGACCCTCATCGGCGATCTCTGCGGATGGCATTCTCCCCGCATTGCACTTGGCAGCTGTCCAGTCATTTCTCTTTCTTTCTCTCTTCTCCTTCACTTTCCAACGATTTTTCTCCACCGGTGGCCAGTCAGTTTTTGCGCCGCTGTTTCCGTCGCCGTTGAAATAATCCAGCCGCAAATACCGCTTTAATTATTCCATTCTACTTAACAGTACGGTCCACGATCGCGTTCGGTCCCTTTCCGGTTGCGCGATAACCGTTTTCCTCCTCATTTCGCCGAGCAGTTGGTCAGCTTGTCTGCCCTTCGCGTACACGACTGTTTCCTTTTTGCGCGTGTTTCTTTCTTACATTTTTACCCCCTTCTACTCTAACCCTTATGCAAGCAACAGAAATGTTATTAAATGGCCGAAGAAAAATCATTTGCGGCTCGATACAGGACGCCTCGCGTTTCTACGCGTAAGTAAGACTTACGCCGTAAGTTCTTTTAAACGAATTCTCGCGGGAGAAAAGAATTCCGTGTTATCGAACGCGGCCGATCTTCAAGATGTTTTTAGTCTCGCGCATATGTAGCACGAGCGGGAAGAAGAGATAGCTACGTAGATGGTTTAATTACGGGGAAATTAAGGCCATCCTTGACGAAGATTTTTGCATATTTTCCTTGGTCTACTTCTTGTTTGCATTTTTTGCAATTTTTATCTCTAAAAGATACGCTATTTCACGGATGATTTTATTCAGCGCGAAAAGTTTTAGCTTTTAACGTTATGAAATTCGCGTTATTAAAATAGGAATTGCGTGAATTATTATTTCGAGGAAGACGTCGTCGCGTTACGATAAAGGGATATCGTTGATGGTTTTAAGTTATACCTGGTACGCGTTTCACGAGAAAGTTACCCCTTCCGCGAAACGTACTTTACGACGAGATCAAAGAAAATTTAATTCACTCTCACTTCATTAACGTCCCGCGAAAGTGTAGCTTCAATTCTTTTTTTCGTTCTCGATATGAAATTAGGTGCGCCTTTCTACGCGTGCCGCTGCTTCCTGCGTCCTAATAGTTCACAATTAACGCATAATTACGCTAATCGAGCTCTATGCGACTTCTTTGTTAAACTATTATACGCGTTTCTCTACAGATTTCCTACTTCGAAAAATTCCTTCGCGTTGCCACGATAGAGAATTCCCACTTCTTTTTCCGAATCGACCGAATTAACTAAAAACAGATTAGAAACAAAAAATGTTGCGCTAACGAAACGTTGGTGTTGAAACCGTTCGGTTAAGCGATCCTAAGAAGTAGAAAGGGATAAACGCGGATATTCATTTTTCAGTGGAATTCGGTGGTCTCATATAATATAAATACGCGGCCAAGTAGCGGCTAGCGCTATTTTTCACCGAAGAAAACGAGCACAAGCCATATTGTAGTTTGGGTAATAGCATAGTATAGCGGCCCATCAATCTCCGCAACAATTTATTGCCAGAATTTTTCTCCGTATCGAACGCGAAGAATACCGTGAGATATGCCGGTGATCATCGGTTTAACAGGCATCGGTTGACACGAGGTAAAAACGAATCCTCGAGCATTCGATTCTTTTGCGACTTTGCCGCCAACAAATTGCCCGGTGTGTCGCGCGGTTGACAATAGACGCGTATCATTGACGGACACGCGCCAAAGTAATTGAAAACCTTTGAAAGCAGATTGTGAACGAAACGGATAAATGGATTCGACGATGCAGAATGATTTGTCGTTGATAGTATCTGCTTTAACACCGTCCATCTAGCGAACAAACGATAATAAAAGGATAGAGAAACAGTACGATAATAGTTGCGGTGATTACGTATACCGCGAGTTTTATCGGATAAGTTCGTAGCATTCTTAACGTTATGAGATCGCACTTTATTTGCAGTTGTTCGTAATGGTTTGTAGTTGCAGAATATTCGAATATCAGGATGCTTTGACGATAGGACGGTCGAATTTCTAACTGCAAAGTATATCCTTGGTACCATTCTACTATCGCAAAGATTCTGCCAAGATCGATCGTTCGACGCGAATCGAACGTCCCCAAAGTTCCGAGGTAAACCAAGCTGCGCGACCCGCTCACGTACTTACACGCATACGTCAAGGGGTGCCATAAACTCGGATTTCCACGTGCATTATGCGCGACTAACAAGCAACCGTGTCGTTTGTTCAAATTTCAGCAGCGGAAGCAGCACGCCGGAACGTCGAAATAATTCTCGCTAGGTTGTGCAGCGCGAATCGCCGTCGTATCCAAGAACGTCCGAACGTTACTCGGTAACGTGACCGTGTCTCCGCTTTGTTCACCGAGAAAAGAGCAAGGAAGAACGTTGGCAAGAGAGAAACGGAGGGTGAGAGAGACGCGAGAGAAGAAGGTGAGGGGGTGCAAGAGGACCGACAGTCAACCTCGTTTCATTTAGTCTTGTCCTCGGCCCGTTTCCTTCGCTTCGCGTACGGGTTTTGTTCTCCCCGACTTTTCTATCCCACCACTGTCCACGTCCCTTTTCCATCCTCGTCTTGCAACCGTTATCCCCGGCCTGTTTCCGGCTTGAACGCCCACCTCGCCCACTATGTGGGTCAGAGACACCGCGTATACTATGGTAACTGTAGCAACGTGTCGGTCGTCCGTGTGCACCGCCTACGATCGAGCAGGTTCAAAATTTCACTTGGAATTCCGCTGTGGAATGTGCCAACCGTGAACGCATATGAATCGAGAACGACCACGACGCGATGTCGCGAGCAAACATCCGATCCGATTCTGTTTACCGTACCGTGACGACCAAGTTTCTTCGCGTTTTATCTTCGACACGAATAAGCAGGATAATTTGCCCGTCTAAACGACCGGAAAATTTTTACCAGTTTTACGTTTTACGTTTGCACGGTAATAACGTGCGGACACACGATTCGATGGTAGAGTTAACGCGCGTCTGTTTCTAACGGAGCGGCGAAAACGACAGGCTTTTTTTGGAAAAGCGTGTGGTGTACAGAAGAAAAATGTTTGTTGGCCCTTTTTGACGAAGAATTATGCTCTTTTATACTCGCCGTGTTAAAAACTAGAATTTCGTGATGCACGCTGATTAAAAAAGTTGCAAATGAATGGTTACGTTAACGCTACGTTGACCACGACGGATTAAAGTTGGCGATTATCTGCCTGCTAACTAAACAAATTAGTTTGTGAAAACAGGTCGCTCGTTTTTCGAAATATTAAACGTTAATTGTATCGAGCTTAACTAATGAAACTTAAAACTTCCGAGTCGCTCGATTAAGGATAATATTATCATTCAAAGAAAATTTTCCAACAACAAAGTTCGATATCGAGATAAAAGTTTAGATCAGGAATATCGGCGGATTAATTTTGAGGTGGATTTAAGCGAAAGTTAAACTTCTTCGAAATATATATGAACTTCGGAAACTTTTCAATCGTTCGGACACAATCGAGACTTTAGAAATTGGTAACTTCCGAATTGTTATCCGTTCGGTTCTGCCCTGTGGATGGGTAGTCTTACGACGAATCTAAAAAGCATTTCTCGAACGTTGTTTCTTTCCGACGCATTTCAATTTCGTATTATCCAAAGTTCATGCCAGCTTTGCCGCGTTAAAGTGGAACTGAAAAGATAACCACGTAGAAAGTTTCCCAGTGTGGTATCGGAAAAGGAGAACAAAAAAATTGAAAAGAACGCGTGTAATTCTTTCGGTGTTTCGCTCCTTACATTATTTCAATCATTCGTTCACTTCTGAAAGTAACGAATCGCGATTTTCGAAGTAATTTTTCATAAATCTTCTGCTTTCGTCTGTCGACATGTAAAAAGAAAAAGATAGAAAATTCGTTTTGTAATAGATTGCATGGAAAATGGCGCGACAAAGAATGTCCTCCGATCGTGCGAAGTCTGAAAGAGTCTGAAGATGGAAACGAAAAGAGAAAGAAAAATATTCGGTCGGTGTCAGAGGTCATCAGACGTTCCTTTTTACTCGGGTCTTCCTTTTCCGCGAGTCGACTCTCATCCCAGGTGAGAAGTCAACCTAATCCTGAGGGATAAGTTTTCATCACGTCCGGCTAGCTTCTGCGTAGCAGCGCGCTTCCTGACTTTGATTCTGCAGAATGCTCGTCTTCCACGTTCGACCGAAATGACCATCGGCCACTTTTCCACTCAAATTCGAAATAATATCCGTACGGAATTTCTATAAATTTCGTCCGTTTCTTGGTAATCGTACAATATACTTACAAACAACCGATATAGCGATTTCCTTTAATTTATTATTCGATGAACGATCAACCTGCCCCGCTTAGTTAAAATGTCCAATCTAGCTCCTTTTATTTCTCGCGATCCGTTGAAGTATTTAATGTTCTAACGGTTTTGACCAAGTCGTCCAGCGGAAGAGTTTACCCAACAGGAAAGTCACTGAAAGCGTCTGACGCGATCTACCGAGCAGCAGCAAAATCGTGCGAGCGAACAAAGCCCTAATTATTTCGAGCAGCGTGCGAATATGAACGCAGAATGAAGAACGGAATACAATTAAAGGTGGATTCGGTCGCGAGAGCGTAAAACGAAGATCGTGGTGCTCGTCGAAGGGGCCAGAGATGCATTATTCAACGTCAATCTCATATTCCGCGAGACACGAAAACAGATTCACGGCCAGAGAGCGAAACTCTTGACTCGGGTGACGGTACAGGCGAAAACTTCTTTGTCAATTCGCGGCGAATAAATAGGAAGAAACGTCGGTTTGCCATTTCCTTTGTATAGGGTGCAGCCAGAGGTAAAGCCATACGGATCGCCATGAGCGTGTCACGGGTTGATAGGCTATCTCTTGGCTGGTTGATCGGAGGATAGAGAGAAAGGCGGATGTGCCGCCCTTCCAACTTGCATCGACTTCGATTGATCCTCGGACATATGCTCTTTGGGCGATATCCGGTACAGCGAAGCGCACCGTATCCGCCCGAAAAAGCAAGAGGAAAAGTGTTTCCATCTTCGGTGTCGTTTTCATTCGGTTGGATGAGCTGCGAGATGGAATAAAGCAAGAGCGTGGATGGGAACAAAGGCGTTGCTCGTACGTTTACGATGGTTCTCGATGCGAAGAATTCTCGCAAGAAGATCATGCGAATGCGTATAGAATGTTTAGGACTGTGTGTTTAGAGAGTTTACGGAGGATTCTTTCTCGCATTGTATTGCATGGTCCGTTTTCCTGCGCACGTGTAGTAACTTCAAACGCTCGACAAAAATTCGCAAGATCGCTCCGTGTACTAAGAAAGTATCGAGTGTGAAAAGTTCTCATCTGGAGTTACACGCAAACAATCGACGTGTAAAGTCGTCGCGCTTGCATTTGCACGTCGATTCGGAGGAGCCTGTCGCTCTTAGATCAAGTGCGGAAACAAAAGATGCAAAAAATGGCAAAAGGCTGTGGTGCACAAGGAGGCAAAAGCAAAGGAAAGAAGACGAAGGGGAAAATAAAGGGAAGAAAATAGAGAAAGAGATCTCCGTATCGATGCAAGTTGCACTGGATCGTTCGACGGGAGAACGAAGTGGACAAGAGGGAGAAAAAAAGGGACGGAAAGTTGACGTCAGTAGCATACGCAAGCGTTTAATCCGACGCGATAGAGGTTCGCTGCGATGCGAGAGGCTTCTCCATTCGAATCAATACGACACACGTACACCGGGCTTCTATATCTGTATGAAACGCGGCACGACGCATTATCGTCGAATCCCGGCTACGAAAAGTTGTCGGTGAGCTGTGCCCCTTTTCCTCTGCCTGTCTCTCTTTCTCGCTCTTCTCGCGTACAAGAAACGTATAATTTCATCGATGAAAATCCGAGACATCGCTCCGAAAGTGACGTCCAGAGACGCGGGCTACTTGCTATTCGTTCGATTCGATGAGCTATCGTTGTGGACAGCCGAATAATACAGATAATCTACAGATTTTTTCAGAGTTTAATAGATTGCAACTTCTACTTTTAATTTTTGAAACTATACATTTCGATGTTAGAATCAATTTGAATAATTTTCCTTTAGATTCCGATTCCGCGGGTTTTATTTATTACGTGTAAAAGAAGGTACGAGATATGTTTTCTATGTAATAACGAAGAGAATGGAAACGCAAATCGAATAATGATAAAAAATGGCTAGTATTATATTAATTAGATGATAGTACGTTACTTCCTGGCCGAGGACCGAAATACACTTGAAATTTATTTTAGTAGAGCTGAAAGTTCCCCGTGAAATGCCATCATAACTCATCTTATGATTTATGTACCACATATTCGTCTTGTTGTTTTACGCTTGCAGGGGATGAAACAAAGGGAATTAGGAAGACAAAAGTGACTGTTTCAACGCGAAGTAGCATAGTTTATGAGTGGAACTCGTTTTCGCGTGATTTTCCTGCGCACGAAATGTAATCTTTGCTTCTATATTCTCGCATTGCGGGTTAACAACTATGTTTGAACAAACAACGTTCGTTGTTGCAAAGATATTTTTTCACTCGTACTCGCCAAAATATTTATCGATTTAAAACGTTGTCTATCGTTGATGAGCGATCGAGAAATGAAATAACATGCGCGTTATGAATATCGGTAAAGTAACGTCGGTGAAGTAGAAAAGAGCAAGAAAAGAGAAAAAGAGGGAGAAACATAACAGATTAGACAAGCAGATCCCCAGAAAATTTAACGGAGATTGAATCGACGATACGATTGCTCGACGAACTATCGAAAGTTGTTGGATAGGAAAGCCGGTTCTATCCAGCTAACCGGAAGTAGCTCTTGTCTGGCCCGGTCTGTAAAGTGTTCCGTCTGTCCCTCTCCTTCTCATAACATCAATGCTCTTGCAAATGTCCTGGAAATGGAAAAGGAGGCTTCTGAGATCGATTCGGAGATTGAACCACTTCCGACCTTCCGTTTGGCTGTCAGCCACAATCCTGTGGTTGCACCGATCGCAGTTTCAATGTTATTTAACCTCCTTACACGTTTCAGCATTAATCGCGACGTAATTCGAACAGATTATGCTCTCCGCATGAATGCGAGTTTCCTGGAAACGATATCGTAGACGCACGTACCAAGAACTTTAGAAAAGTTAGTTTTCTTACCGATGAATGGTTGCATCGATGTCGGAATAATAATAGAATTTAGATTGACGAGCTAAATCTGCTTATTTTCATTGAGCTGTACGACTCGCTTGAAATTGATTGACAAAGAATATCCATTTCTTCGCGAGACAAAGGGAATTCTTTTAAATTAAAGTCAGAAGTTCCACGGTACTTTTTCCAATTCAAAAAGAATGTAAGAAGAAGGTTTCGCAAAGTCGAGGACTCGATGGAAAACGCAGATTGAATTGCGTAACTGTAATTTATTTTCTTTCAGAGTTATTCAAAAGCAAATGCTTGAATGGTACACAAAGAACGTTATCTTGCTCGTTACACGCTCTCTACTGATTTTCCAGTCCGGACTCCGTTCCACGCCTCCGACGAAAGAAATTGATAAAATTATCCTTCTACTTTCGAACGCGGTTAAAAGTTAACGATAGGATGAAATTTCTCGGTTAGATAAGGGGTACGATTGTGTTGTCGCGGGGCTTTCATCGAGGAAATGGGGCTCGAAAATAATCTCTCCGTATCATCCAGCGAATTGCAGCCACTCCTGATAATAGCTCCGAAAGAATCATTGCGATTCTCTAATTCCACAAAAAGCACCTCTTTTTATTTCAACGGAAAAATAAAAGCGTCGTACTAATCTCGTCTTCTACATCGTTGAAGTCAACGTTTTCAAATTGCAGAACGTTCGCGCGATTATTTCTCGGCGTTTCTCCGCCAACTGAATTAATTAAACTCGAACGAAATTACATACCTAATAAATTATTTATACGTGCTTTCTATAAAGAAGAAAAAGAATGTCTGTAAAAAAAAAAAAATGATATTACGCAGGATCGACGTGGGAAAGGGAGTACGCGCGAAAAGTGCGATCGCTTCGACTGAGAATTGTTCGACGGTAAGTAGAGTTAATCGTTCCGGTTCATTACTGGGAGGTCTAGAATGCGATTTTAACCGAGCATCAAATATTCCGGCGAATCCACGGGCTGAATGGCACGAAATCACCGGCTCGAAGCGAACAGGGGTTTGGCATTATGCGGTTTGTAACCGATTGCGTCGGTGTGCGTACGCTTCTGCAACAAAATTCATAGAGCGACGGTGTACTGTACGTGACGCGATGGAAAATTGAATTTGACGATTCTCGTTTTGTTTTCCCTCGAATGTCTATCGATATTCCGTAACCCTTCTCGATGGCCATTGAAAAGAAGCGACAATGTCGCTTGACTTATTTCGAGTGGATCAATCATCCTACAGATTATTTTTTGTCGTTTATGTTTCTCTCTCTCTCTCTCTCTCTCTCTCTTTCTCTCCCTCTCCCTCTCTTTCGTTTTTTATTTTTTTATACATGTAACGTTTCGAGTAGTTGCTCGGAATCGACTCTATTGTTCGCGATTCAAAATATATACCTGATATTCCTTTCAAGAGCGCACGAATTGATTACACGACGTCGAAAATATTGTTCAACTTCAGGAACTTGGATTTTTTTTTGGTATATCAGGCCATCAGACTCTCGAGAGATTTTCGAAACTCGGAAATCTTTAAGAATCTTTCGAAGTGACAAAATTTCCATCGCGTCTTTAGGAAGAGTTTTTCTCGTCCACTGTGTACTCGTCACTGGTTTCGACGTTTACAACGTGTTTATGCGAATTACACAGTTAGCTAGTAAATAATAATAGCGAGCAATAATTCTCTCGATAAATATATAAAATATGGTACAAAGAATGCGACTTTACTCACGAGGGAATTACTTGCGTAAACAGTGAGACACGACGAACAGCCGAGCAAGAAAACTCCTATAAACTCTGGGAAGAAAGTTTTCGCAATATCTGGAGGAGACTGAATTAAGGAGAGCTGCGCGAGATAGGTGCAAGAAGGTAAACACACCGCGAGATCCGACAGAACTGGAACTTGCTCGAGGCAAACTAAGGGAAAAAAGGTTCATTTAAATGTTAAACGAACGATGGTATACGATGCGACGGAATAGTAGCCTAGGGACAAATGCA